>NW_005370516.1:468516-625326 GCF_000412655.1 Myotis brandtii
ATTCTGGGATTTATTTACCTTCTATAATTGAAACTCTGTTTCCTTCACTGGCGCTCCCAGCTTTGAGGCCGCAGCTGGCTGAAAGCAGGTATCTGGGATTTGTTTAGCTTCTATAATTGAAACTTTGTTGCTTTTGGAGCTCAGAGCCGGGCTGCGGCAGGCGGGGAACCTTGGCTTCCTCCATCACTGGAGCAAGCAAACCTCCTGCTCGCTTCAGCTGCGTGGCTGCTGGCCGCCATCTTTGTTGGCAGTTAATTTGCATATCTCGCTGATTAGCCAATGGGAAGCATAGTGGAGGTATGGTTAATTACCCTTTTTGTCTTTTATTAGATAGGATGATTGTTGTTTTCAAGTTTGGGGGTGTTTTGTCATATAGCAATAGATAACTGGAACACTTAGAAAATGTGATGCTCACATTTGAACACAGGCCTTCAATCTCCAGGGTCTGTATATGGAGTTGCTACAGAATGCTGCACTGCCCAGATTTCCCTTAGGGACTGGAAGGCATATTCATTCAAATGCTGAAAATGTTGCCCACCAACAGCTCTAAGCTCTCAGGCCTCTACAGCAATTGCCTTTGGCTGAAAAGAACCACTTTGCCCAAGGTCATGACTCCCTTCAGGGCACCCTGCATCCAATATCTGGTTGATGCAAGGATATAAAAGCTCAGCCTCCTTACCCCAACTTGGGCCAACTCTGAAGAGCTATCCCAGCTTCAGAACTCTCTATGGGGTCAACTAAGGCCTTGTTGCTACTATACCAACTTCTCTTTTTTTCCCAATCCATTCTTTCACTTCCTCCACAGGTGCTGATCCTGAGAGACCATCCCCAAAGCCTCCTGCATGGAAATCTCCATTTCAGAATTATTTGTTGGGGAGAACCCAACCTGTAATACTCCAACTACAATAAGAGTAAAATGAGATGTCTACAGAGGTGGTAAGCCAGAGGCATGCAAGTAGAGGCACTTGGTATGAATAGGATAGAGGGAAATTGATCTGTGTAAACAACTTCTATTGAATGCCTACTGCATGGGTTATAAAGGTAAGAGACTGTCTTTACCTAGGAAAGTTTACCATCTAATAAAGGATATAGGCAAGGAAACATGAAATTTCAATCAATGTAATAAGTACTACAATAGAGTGTGATTCTATCAGGGCCATGGCAACCCACAGGGCAGAAAAGGTATCCCTGAGCTTGGAAATATTGGAGAACATGAGCAGCACATAGGGATTCACAGACACGGCTCAAAAATACAAAGAATGAGAAATGATAAGTGATGTAGCTAGAAAAGTTGGCATGGGCTGGACCATGAAAGGCTCTGATTAGTGAATGTATTTTACTTTATAGGAAAATATGGTTCCACTGAAGGAGTTCAGATTATCAGAGTTATACCCACATTTTGGAAAGATCACTATGGCCACACTTTGGAAGATGATTTTAAAAGTGACAAGACTGGAGAGAGGGAGACCCTTTAGGGTTCGCTGTTGTAATGATCCCAATGAAAATTTATGATCTATCATCATCATCATTATGATTATTATTATTATTTATTATTATTATTATTCAATGGTGCCAATTAAGAGAACTGGGAGTTCTGTACCTTCCCCTTCCCTCCAACTCCCTGCCAAAGACTGAACCATCTAATCTGGGCAGTCTATGCTAAATGTGGCTGCCTGTGCTGATAAAATTGAGCAATTAGCTGATTAATCCTCTCCATGGAGAGGCTGAGAAAGCAGAAGGAACAGCAGTAGTTTACCAGTTTCATAAGGACAAATGAGTTCCTCTCTCCCCCAGCACTATAGAAAAAGCACCAGTTCCTCAAAATGAAGACCTATGTTCATTAGACAATTCTGTGACACACCACTGCCCAGCCAAATGTTGAGACATTCTGGCACCCCTGGAGAGAGCAACCCTGCTCCTGAGAGTGTCTTGACCACTGGAGGAACTTTCCTCAAGGAAGAGAACATTTCTGTTGGTAATGTTGTATCAAGAGCATTTAGCCCAACTGCTGCCAGAGCTTACTCACTGTGTTTGTCTTAAAAACACTCATCAGCTACCATTTCTTTGGTCCCGGGAAAGCAGGGACCTGTGAAAAATGCAACAGGGAATGGAGCCTGGAGGAGGTCACTTTCATGATTGGTTTGGAATGGAATAATCTCAAATTAGCACATCTAAGAGTTCCAGAGGATGGCTGGAATCATTTGAGATTAAATTCCCTTGGGATTAGAAGGTGGGAATGAAGGTAGGGGAAGGAATTTCTATTTTGTTTTATTAACTACAATTTACACACACACACACACACACACACACAAAATTACTCACTTAAAATAGTTTTTACTTAAACGTATTTTAAAATTAGGCAGTACAACTGATTGCAGCAATAAATTATTTCCTCTTCACCTTGTCTGCCTTTTCTCCCATTCTAAACTTCCTTTTTCCATACACACACACACACACACACACACACACATATATACACACATACACAGAGAGAGAGAGAGAGAGAGAGAGAGAGAGAGAGAAGCAAACTATTCAAAGCTTTATGTGTCTTGCTTTTTTAAACAATAATATATGTTGGACATCTTTCTGTATCAGTACAAATAGAATCTTATTTATTTAGAAGCCACATAGGATTTTGATATATGATTGTGCCATAATTTATTTAACAAGCATCCTACTGATAGATATTGAGATTGTGTCCAAAATGTTCCTACTATAAATAATTCTGCATGAATATCCTTGTGTGTATATGTGTGTTTGTACAAATATGTGCATTTATCAAGTGTGTAAATTTGTACAAGCGCAATTTCTGCACAGAAGATATATACATTAAAAAAATTGAAAGATACTAACAAATAGGCCCTGGATCTTTGCTCTTGATGCCCCACCATGTCTCTTCCTCAGTCATTCATGGCTTCCTAGGGCAAGCACCTGGCTCTCTTCACCTGAGGGATTTCCCTGGCTCTAAGAGCGTGCTTTGTTCACTCACAGGGTAGGCAGGAAATGGTGGGGAGTGAACACATCCGAGTGCAGTCCTCAGTCAATGACAAATAGGAGTTGATTTTAAAATGCCCCACTTTCTTCATCTTTCAGCAGGGGACAACTCTGATCAACCACAGTGCAATTCCACATCAATGGAATTGAGCCTCAGCTGTCCCCAGTGGCAACCATCTCATTAATGTACCCTTTTATGGGCTTCCTTCCCTTACTTCCCTCACTTCCACATCCCTTACCAATGCCCCTGGGATTACCTCCCAAATGAACTAGTTGCCCTCAAATCTTTGTCTCGGGGTTGACTTATGAGGAAGCTCAATTAAAAGGTACCCTCCAGCACAGTTGTAATTTTTTGCTCTTCCATCAGCAGTGTCTGTTCCCCATCCCAAACTCATGGTCAGTTTTATTGTCTATTTATTCATTTACTCATTTGTTCATTCATTCAGTAGATACTTGTTGAGAATTTTCTCTGTGTCAGACTACTTGCTGGCCCCTGGATACAATACCGATCACTGGAGATCAGACAAACTAGCTCCATTACCTGCAACCCTCCTCCTTTAAGTTGATACTTACACTTCTAAAAAAAAGCTAAGTCCAATATTATTCCACAGTTGGAACAAAGCAGTGAAAATGCATAACTTTGACTAAAGCAACACATGAGTGAGAGATTACAGTAATCTAATCGGTAGCAACTAGACTGGTTATCAAATCCTTCCCAGATTTGCTAAGGGATGGGGTTGAAGAGATCAGAGATGTCAGACCTTTGAAGTAGGTCAGGGGGACCTGGGATAGGAGATATTCTTCAGAGATTTGAAATGTTGATCTAGACTAAGGTCTGGTTCAGGACAAAAAGAAACTGTACTCAGTAATATTGTCATAAGACTACAAATGGTCTGCTTTCATGATTTATGGACATGTTTTTTGTTTTTCAGACTGCCTGTTTTCATAGTAAAGAGCTTTATTCCCGGAGCACTAATTAATGGAGGTATTATTGTTTTTAAAAGAACAAGAAGGAAATTCACTCCTATCCTGGATAAATTCCACAGTCTGCCTTCTCTGCTCCTCAACCAGGACTGCCAAGCTTTGCTGGGAAGAAGTCCCTCCATTCTATAATCACGAACTCCAACCACAGCTGGGCTCTTGATGTTTTGTATAAAACTTGCAATCATCATGGTCAACTTTCTCCCATTCTTCTCAGCAGCTTTTTCAAACGTTCTTCTTTCTCTTTAAATGCCTTGTTCTTTTACTTTTTCCCTTGCTCTGAGCACATGAGCATCTTTAAACATGCCCAAATCTCTCCTATCTTTAAATTAAAAAAGCTTTCCCTGTCACTCTCTATAGCTGGCTCCCTCATTTATTTCTTTTGATAATTTAGCTCCTTGATAGAATCATCTATTTGCACTGCCTCCACTTCTTCTCCCAATCATTCCTACTTCTCTGCATCTTCTTCTACTCACCACAACACAAATACTGTTTTCCTTTCCCACATTTTCAAATGAAAAAAAACCACCACATTTTAAAATCTCACTGTATTCAAAATCTCTATAGCAGTTATTCTCAGATGTGGTCCCTAAATCAGTGAGAGAAAGAAAGAAAGAAAGAGAGAGAGAGAGAGAGAGAGAGAGAGAGAGAGAGAGAGAGAAAGGAAGGAAGGAAGGAAGGAAGGAAGAAGGAAGGAAAGGAAGGAAGCCTGGCCAGTGTGGCTCAGTGGTTGAGCATCAACCCATGAAACAGGAGGTCATGGTTGATTCCTAGTCAGGACACAAGCTTGGGTTTCAGGTTTGATCTTCAGTATGGGATGTGTAGGAGGCAGCCAATCAATGATTCCCTCTCATCACTGATGTTTCTACCTCTCTCCCTCTCCCTTCCTCTCTGAAATCAATACAAATATATTGAAAGGAAGGAAGGGAGGGAGGGAGAGAGGGAGGGAGGGAGAGAGGGAGGGAGGGATATGGAAAGAAAGGAAGAAAAAAACATCACCGGGGATCCTGTGAGAGACTCAAATTCATGGGCCCCACATGCCTTTTTACTGAATTAGAAACTCTGGGATGGGGCCCAGCAATCTGTGTTTCAGCAAGCCCCCTAGGTCACTCTGATGACACTCTGAGTTTGAGTTCAATACTCCTAACCTCTCCTCTTCCTCTGAAATTCTTTGTATGTTTTCTGTGAACTAGATATTGCTGGTTCTTCTTTTACATTTTAAGCTTTTTGGTTATGTGTTATTGTGTGTGTGTGTTTTCAGTTTTCTTCTTTCATTCAGCCCTAAATATGGTTATTCCTGGTGCTCTATTTTCACATTATCTCTTCCATGTGATGTCATCTATTTAAAACACTTCAGTTACAACCTGTATTAGTCACAATTCCTGCTTATAAATGGTAGAAAATGCAATTCAACTTAAGCAACAATGAGCAAAGTTAAACAAAAGATGGAATTTATTGGCTCATGTAACATGTTTGTCTTGATCCAGGATCTTAAATAATGACATCAGGATTTGACCTCATTCTCTTTCTCTCTCAGTTCAGTTTCCATCTGAATTGATTTTATTTCTAGTCTAGACTCCCCTTTGTGGCCCCTTGAAGTTCCAAAAGAACATGCTCATAGTTCCAGGGCCATGTTGGTTTATGTGCCTATCCTAAAGCAATCATCGATGACTTTCTTAAGCCTGAGCACATCACCATCCCTGGAGGTAGGAATGAGGTCAACCTTAACTGAACTGACACTCATTGATTTAACATACATTGAGCACCTACTATGTGCTAAGCACTGTTCTTCATTCTGCGAATGCGACAGTGAACAACAAAGTCAAAGTCTTTAGGCTCATGAAGCTTATATTCCAGGCAATAAACAAATAATCAGATAAGAATAAGCATAGGAAGATAAGGGATGAAGAGTGATGGGACTGCTGAGGGGGGAATAAGAGTAACTTCCCAGAAAATACCAAGATATTGTTAACAGAAGGAGTAATGAATTCTAGGTGGGTAAATACAATAGATATAATTCCCAATTCTAGATCTTTAACAATTATATCCAATTGCCTATTAACCCTGTCACTTAATAGAGAAATTGAAATGTCCCAAATTGAAATTTTCAATTTGCGTATTCCTTACTTTTCACTTTCTACTCATTTTTTTTGAATTTTTTCTTTTAAATAATTTTTTGAATTAATAGATGTATCTTCTCTCCATTCCCTCATATTGGACATAACAAATAACAAGGGGTAGTAGAATGGAAACCATGAAAATAGAAATGGAGCGGAGTTACAAAGACTATTTTTGAGAAGTCTGAAGTAGAAAGGTGTTGAAGGATGGTCAGGGTGAAAAGAAAGGACCTTCCTAAGAAGTCCCCTCCAAATCTTCCAATGAAATACTCTAGATAATATATCAAATTTAGAATGATTTCATTTGTCCATTGTCTCTAGCTTTCACCTGATGGTCCATGATATGAGCAAAGCTGATTATCCAATTGCCCATGCCTGACTTCACTCACCAAATCATGCCAATTCTGCCTCTAAAATGTTTCTGGAGAGTATTCTCTGACTTACATTCCTGTGACCACTTCTCTAGTCCATGGCCCATCATGTCTTTTCTGAATCTCTCATCTGAATCCTACCCAATCTTCTTGCTTGTCATCTTGTTTCCTCTCTCAATTTTCTACATATTATTTCTGGAAAGGTCTTGGATTTCCAGGCAGTGTTGAAAGTTAACTTGATGTTTGTGGCAAAAAATCTAGTGTGAGGCTATCAGTGTGATTACCTGTTTTCTTCAGTCACACTCAGCTGTTCATATGCAGGCATAGAGATGACAGAGATTCAGAGTTGGGGTTTTGCCTGACAAGTATGATGGGAGGGGGGATGGACAAGTTATACATACACAAGGGGATGTATTAAAGTGAAGGGTCATTGAATCTACATTGGGTAAAAAAGAAATCAAGAGCACGAGGAGATATGATAGGAAAATATTGTAGAATCAAAGGACTAGAGATCCCAATAGGGACAAAAAATGGTTAGAGGAAGAGTACAAAAAGAAATGAGCTGGACAGAGAGAAGATGGTATGCAGGGCATGGGATAACTGAAGTAAAGATTTTGGAGGTAGTTTCTGCTCTTTATCCCATTTATATAACATATTCTGAAATCAATGAAAAATGAGTTGAATTTGATTTATAGCAGAAGCACACTTCAGTGTTGGCATTTTTATGTGATAGGATTTGGTGACCTAAGTAAGAATTAAAAGGCACAGATGCCCAAACAGGGATTTAAACCCTAGACCCTCAGATTAAAAGTCTGATAGTCTACCAACCAAGCTAACTATGCTGGATATAATTTATCTAACAATGTCTAGAATGTAAGTATGGGAGGTGGTAGCTGAGGTAGAGTGGAGGAACAGATAATTGAATACTAGGAGTTCAGAATACAGGTCATTAGATGGCCTGTCTTTATAAATGCTGAAGTCCTCAAGACTGGTGACAAGAACAATAGTGGAAATAAAGGCAAGATCCATATAACAAATCTTCAACAAAAGAAGGGGAATGACCTGGAAGACAATGGGTAATAGCAAGAAGGTGAGAGAGATGGTAGCATATTCTGATAGCTTGCAGTTTAAAGGAGATGGAATTGGAGTAGCTTAGGAAAAAACTAGCAAAGATCAGAAAGTAATCTTAAGCAATAAGGAAGACACCATCATCTCTAGACCCTGTTGTAAATGAAATATAAGAAGAAAACAATCCCAATGGAAGGCTGGGGAAAATCACTGTCCTCGAGAAGCAGATGGATTTCAGCTAGAGCAAAAAGGTGAAACAAAAGATGAAAAAGTAGAGAATTTTTCTGAAGACATGTCCTGATTTCCAGAGAGCACATTAGAAGAATGTGGTGGAAGGACTATAGATTAAGTCAGATTAAGGGATACACAAGCAGTGTAGAATCCCATGATGAGATGTGGCCTACAATGGAAAGAGGGATCAAAAGCATGATGGGGTTAGTCCATGTGGTCTTTTAGCAGAAAGTTAGTAACCAGCTCTGACTGTAGCCTCCTTTCTCATATGAAGTAGTTTTCAGTGATGGGGTGGAAAGTGTGGAAAGCAATATGGTCTTGCTAAAAACCGTAAGCTCTGTTAGCCTTATATGGAACCCCAAAGCAATTCTAATTAAGCTCTGGATAAACAGTAATATTTCTAGGGATTGTTTGGATTTTTAAAGGAGGCTGTTTTCCTTAAGTAGTTGGAGAAAAGAGATTTTGAGCCTCTGCTTCTTGCTTTCTCTGACCCACTTTCCTGCTCCCCACTTCACCTCAACGAATTGTCTAGCCGTGGTCAGCAAACAGCAGCTCGCGAGCCACATGCTGCTCTTTGGCCCCTTGAGTGTGGCTCTTCCTAAGCCTTAGGAGTACCATAATTAAGTTACTAACAATGTACCTACCTATATAGTTTAAGTTTAAAAAATTTGGCTCTCAAAAGAAATTTCAATCGTTGTATTGTTGATATTTGGCTCTGCTGACTAATGAGTTTGCCGACCACTGGTCTAGAGAGCTAATGTGGAGGAACAAAGATTGCAATTGCAACTTTTCCTCATCAAATCATCAAAATCAGGTAAATACTAATATTTGATGTCTTTCTAAATTACAGCTAGTAAGTATGGCAGGAAGATCAATGTGATTATTTATGATTTGAATAAAATTTCAGAATCTGAAATTTTGGGGGGTAGTTATTTCTTTTAGATTTGGTGCCCACTGTAGATTAATAACAGGGATGGTAAACTTTACTGTAAGTGATTCTTTCTAAGGGCTATGCAGTCATTCATGTTAGCTGGCTTATTTCTTAAGGCTTAGATAAATTTGGGAATACCCAGGTCAGTTTGAAACAGGTCACCTTGACCTTGACGCAGTTTTCCAACCAAAGAGAGGCCATCAGAAAACTCTGTATGCTGATAACACAAAGTAGTTTTCAAATTGAAGAACTTTATAGGTTAGTGATTTATACTAAATATATACAAACATCTTTATACTAATAACATCTGCTCTATTAGCACCTTTTGTGTTCTCAATCTGTGACGTAGATATTGATATCCCAATTTTATAAGTAAGTAGTTTCCCAGAGAACGAATAACTTGTCCAAGGTCATTCAAGCAGTCCGTGATATTGCTGGGATTTAAATCTTAGTCTGTCTCAATTTGGGATTGTAGCTAAGAAAGTTCAGAGAGAATGAATAACTTGCCTAAGGCCATAAAAGTATTCAGAGATACTTCTGGGATTTAAACCCAGGTCTTGTCTCAACTTCTACAGCTCTTATTTTGGGAGGCAGTTATTTACTCTTTCCAACATGACGCTTCTATTCCCCTACCTGGACGTTCTTTAAGCTTGGCACACCCACCCCAAAATCTGTTTCTAAACTTCCTTTTTTTAAAAAGTCTCTCTTTTCAAAGGCACACAAATCTAGAAGAAATGTTTTTCCAATGCAGGTACCCACCAATGTGTTCAAGCATCCTATTTATCATTTTTCTCTTATACAAAATATCACATTTGTGAACATATGTAACAAAAAATGCATTTCTTCCTTCTTTTCTCTTGCCCAGTTGGGATCATTGTACCTCATCCCACATCAGTTCTTCCTTTCTCCATTTCAATGAAGTGTCAAATGGGATGGCTTCTAAGGTTCCTTCTGATCTGAAAATTCTGTGCTTCTACCAATGCTGTATTTCTGATTCTTGTCTTGAAACATGGTATATCAAACACTGGTAGCAGTTACATGTTTTTGTTGCCCCTCCATGCTCACCCTCAGCAAAACTATACATAGCAACTCCTTTAAATGTTGGATTTGCATTTCTGTAGTTTCTTCTATGATGTCAAGTTATAAAGTTTGATCATGAAGAGAGAAGATGGTCATGGTTTTCTGTATTTGCCATCCCAGATTCCAAGTACTCAGTGGTAAGATGAATAGATGACATTGATTGGCTTCTGAAGATAGGTATGTATTTATCAAGTTGTTCATGTTCTTCATCTAGATGTCTACAGATTGACTGTTTTAGAAACCGTCTTGGCAATTTACCAGTTGAGCTTTGTCTACTTCACTTGCTGATTTAGCATGATTTTTCTCAAATCAGTATCTATATATCTAACATAATTTTAGTATGGTTCTATGTGATAGATTAAATTATTCCTTGCCAATAGACCAAAATTATTATAGTTATAATTCAACTACATAAGTAGCAGTACCTTATTTGCCAATGATTTGTGTCCCAAAGAATCTACTCCAAGAAATCAGAGTTGCGCAAAGAAATTGAGGCCTGGGGATATTAACACACTTGCTAGACTATTGGCTATGAAGTCACACTACAGTACACCAGTCCTTACTTTTATCCCCCCCCCTTTTTTAATTTTTAAGAGGTCCTTTTTTTCCCCCTGTTGGAATCAGACATTTAGAAATCCTTAGCAGTGATTTCCCCTGCTCCCCATAAAAATAATATTTTTTAAAATTAAAACAAAACAATGCTTATAACAAAAAGAAGAAGTGAGGTAGCAGCTCCATGGTGAAGTAGAATGAAGATGGAAGGAGGGCCAGCTTACTTATGTGCTAATGAGACTGATGCAGGAGAGCTAACTGAGAATACAGGAGAAAGGAAAAGAATTTCTGGAGCGAGATCCTTGAAAAGGCAAGGGGGGATGCAATTGGCCTCAACTAGATTGATCTCAACTAGGAGCACAAACCTTTATGTCTACTAATATGAAAGAAAAACATATATGTGGTGACAAAAACATAGTAGGAAGGTGAGTGCTGTAGGAGGAGCTTGCAGAGAGTCTCTTATGGCTGCTACTATCTCTTTGATGAAATAGGAAGTAAGGTCTTCAACTAAGAATGGAGATGGTGGTATAGATGGTAGAGAACTTGAGAGAGAAGAGAAAATATGAAACAGCCATCGATGAGAAAAGGCGAATGAATAGACAAGGGAAATAAAGTATGATTGCCAGGCAAGGTCAAGGGCCCATTCTTCCCTCTCTGGCCACCACAGCAATAAACACATAACAATAATCAAACAATTTAGAAACGGATCATGTGCTCAATTTTGTACTTGACAGTTATAGCTTCTCTCTATTTTTGTGTGTTTACTGTCTCTTAAACAAGATAGCAAGCTCCTCAAGGTCGCAAATCATGTATTGTATTTCTTTGTGTCCCTACAGTGCCTACCAAAGGAACTGGGAAGACAGCAGAGTTTCATGAATACTCACTACATTCAATTAGAACCATGATTCTCTAGAATCAGAAACTGACCTGGTATGGCAGAGCTCACAAGCTTGACACAGAAAGAGGATGTGGGTCAGGGTGGTTGATTTAGAGCTTCCTGGACTTTTTAGCTTGAAGATTTTGGCTTGGGAGTCATGGTTAGAAGGGAACAAACTAAGATACAAATATCTATACTGGAGAGTGGTCTGTTCTGTGCAGACTTTAGACTATAGAGGTCACTTTAGAAGACTTAGTTGTGCTCATTATAATGTCTCCAGGCAGGCGTGATGAAACCTTATCTGGCCCATGGCAAGTAGAGTAAAATTTTTATCTGTAGCATTTAGATGAGTTAACTGGGATTTATTCTTAATCCATTTGCTTGCTCATTTTTCAAGAACATTTGGATATTTGTTTCCCACCTCTATGTTTTCAATTTATAGAAACTTCAATTTCAAATGAGAACATTTGATTCAGCTTTTAGTACTAAGCTTCCTTTGCCAGCTAAGAGGTTGGAGGCAACTTGAGATTTTAGTGTTTTATTATTGTTTCTTTAAACCATGATGACTATAACAGGTCATTTTTACAAGTTCAATTTTTTAAGAACTACTTCTAGATTCTTATATTTCTAATCTTATTTCAACTTTAAAGTATCTACCATCCTTCAAGTCTAGCCTACTCTCTACCTACATTAAACATTTTTTTTTACTTTGGGCCCATGTTGTTTAGTTAAAGTCCATAGTTGGTGTCCACAGCACATTTTCTCTTTGTGTTTCTAGGCCTCTTTTCAAAGTGGGTCAGTGCCACAATCAAGTCATCCCAATGCTGGGTATAAGAATACACGTAGAAAAATATAGGTTGTATTTCCAGTTCTTAGCATGTTGTCTATGACTATTAGCATGTTCAATGACTATTTTATGGATTAAGGAATCAATAAATACATGAATATATGTCTACATATGCACATAAGTGTGTGCACACAAGGGGAGAAGGCACAAACAAGGCAATAGGAGAGATCACAAGGAAAAGTCATCTCTTCTAGCTGGTGCATTGAGAGGGGCTCAGAAGAGATGGCAGAAGGTTTGAGGAATTGGAAAATGTGCTGAAATTTTCTGCCAAAAGGGCTGGGATTGAGGTGGTGAAGATACATTAGCAAAAGCTAAAGGTATAAACAGGGCAAAGCATGTCGGTAGTCCAATTTGAACAGAGAGACAGTTGAATTTATGTAAGATGAGGTACATTTCTTTGCAAAGATCAGTTCAGGCTGAATTGTAAAGGGCCCAGGATTGATTGATTCCATAATAACATCAACAAAGTTGGTGTGATTCAATACAGTACCCTCCAGGATAAAGAACATTGTGAAGCAGTTATCTACAGTCTAAATGTCTAAGTACTTTTAAAAAGTCTAATACCTTCCAGTGAGAAGACTCATTAGAGGTTGCTTTGAACTAAGTCCTTTTGGAGGATATTTTAAAATATAAGCAACACACAAGTAAAAGCATTTTTTCTGATTGTGGAGAACATTGAACCGTCTGATTTTCCAAAGGTCAGTTACTCAGTGATACAGTTGATCTGATCTACATCTGCATTTACTTTTCATGCCCATAGACCTTTCCAGTGAAGGCTTAGTTTGACAGTACAAATGAGGCTGAACTGGGAGAGACCTCAGTTCAAGGTCCTAAAAGATTGCCTTTGCTTGTTCTTTCTTTCCTTTTGCTCTTTCTTTCTTCCCCATGTGTTGTTTTTTTACATTGTTTTGTTTTGCACACATACACTTACTTCATTGGAAACATGGGATTTAGCATTATAATTCCAAACATATCGGATTTCCAGTGTGTCTGTCTCAAGGACTAAAATCAGACTTCCTGGGCAAGGAGAAAGCCTCCCCTCTGCTCCCAGTGTGTGATTGGTACATAATGAACATCTGGAATGTATACTCGGCTTCTTTACATGGTGACTGATAGACCCAATCCCGTTGCATTCTTCCAAGACTATAAAAACGTGTTAACACGGTTACATCACACATTTTAGCTGGTTAGCATAAGGCATGATTTTGCCACATGATATTTATTTAAGAAAGTAAATAACAGTCCCATTCAAAGTGATGCTGTACCTCAGGGCACCCATGTCAGTCCAGCCCTGGCATTTCCTGCCCATTTTCTGGACTTAACCTAATTGCTTGACACTGAGCTGTGTAAACTTATTTTCCAGGCAGCATAGTTCAATCCTCCCAAGAGAAGAATGTTTTCTCTAGTTTGGGATGACCCCAGCTTCATTGTGGATGGTTGCACTGCCCCAGTGGATGAGATGCACCTTCCAGTCATGTGTTTCAGAAGTGGCTTTCCAGTCACAAAGGATATTTCTCTTATGTCGAATCAGACAGCCCTGAGTTTGGTGTACTTGGGACATGGTTGCCACTGAAATTTTTCAATGGGCTCAATGAAAATTCTGTGGAACTGTTTTATTTATAAACTGCAGAAATGCAAATTTATCCCCACCAGTGCTAAATGCTAACAGTTGCTACTGCCTGGTTATTCCTGACTACACATAGCATCTGTTCTTGGTTCCTCTCTCCCACTGAAAAGATCTCATTCCCCAGGAGCTTTGGGTTTTATCTTTTGTCTGTTTCATGTTTGGGTCCGAGGAGTTGGTTGGGTTTGGATCACAAGAGTCCTTTGCCCCACTGAGGCTGTCCACAGAGGCAACACATGGCAAATTGTCTGTGGTTTGATGACACTTGCTTTATCTGCAAAAGCCACAAAAATGAGTGGGTTGGAAAAGTCCAGATGTTGGAAGGCATGACCTAGATAGCCTCCTGGGAAAAACAGATGCCCTCACTCAGCAGCCCCAGCCTCTCTCCAAACTTTGCAAATGCTACAATTGCCTCTGGAGGTCTCTTGCTTTCCAAAGCGATGGAGTCAGTTTAACAACCTTGGCACCTGGCAGAGCCACTAGCCAGTCCAGGATGTGGGATTGCTACCTTGATGGGAACCCAACTGGGAAGGAGCCTGCCAGTTGGATTGGCAGTGCTCTAGCCCCAGCAAGATCCAAATCTTAAGTCACCATTTTCCTTGTGAAGAATCAGGGATGTAAAGCCAGAGAGCAGTTGATTAAAGGGAATGAGTTCAGCTAGTATTCTTTAGCCAGGGAAAGAGGGGAAAGAAAGGGGGGTAAAAAAGAACACAAAGACTAACTGGGAACAAAAGCCAGAATACTAGCCACTGAGCCCATAATCTGGTCAAACCGTCCTACCTTGAATTTCAGAAAGTTCAGCAAGCCTTTAGGAACTGTCACTAATCCATCATGAGCCATTTGGAAATGGCCAGATAAGAAAAACAATAGCTTTCTGAGAAGCCATAAGTATCCTGTTGACAGGGATTTCCTAAGTTATCCATCTCACAACAACTTATAGATGCTTTCTTAACCTTAGGAAGTATAGATGCCAGAGATTGAGTTTGCCCCAGCCTCTAGGACTCCAAGAAGTAGAGCATAAATTGTCATTAAGTGGGACATGTTTAGGCCCTTATGTCTCATCAGAACAAAATTTGTTCAAATCAGAGTGGGATTCTGTAGATCGATGTTTGGCAGTGTACCTTGCTCTACTTCAGAGACCCACATCTAAACCTCCAGGAAGACTACACCCCAGGGAACCTGACCTCTGATCTTACTGTAACTAGATGAGTCCAAGTGGCTTCCTGTTTGAGGCAGGCTTTGCCTGAGCTTCTGGCTGGGACTCTTGTACCTCCAGCTTCTGGAGAGTAATTATCTATTGCTACAGCTTTGGTGGTTTGTTTTGTTTTATTAGAGGCAACCTAGTACAGTGAAAAATCTGTAGGCACTTGTTTTCTTCTCTATGTATTCTGAGAGTATCTCGGGCTGGAAGTGGTAGGGATGAGGACCAGTAAGCATAATCTTTCACTGCTAGTTTCCCCTAAGATGCTCCAACATGGCTATAACCAGACTATATCCTAAGAGTTCATCTCTGAACTTTTCAGACAGCCTATTTTGGAAATGACTATTACAATTATTCTAAACTCATATTTAGAATTAATTACTCCTTGATTGAGCACCAATTAAAGTACAGCATCATACTGTGCAGCGGGGGGGGGGGGGCAGCTTATACCACAAAATAATGAAAGAGAGCATCCATCTACTAAGAATGTGTAAATCTTGGAGTGTTGTGTATCAAGACCAACCTGAATTTAAATCCTGGCTCTGTCATTTACTACCTGTGGAACATTAGACAAATCATTTAACTTTTTTTTAGCTCAATTTTCTCTTCGTTCATTTTGCAAATATTTTTGAGAATCTGGTATATTCTAAGAACTGAATGGGGCGTTTTGAAATGAAAGTGGAAGAAGAATATTTCATTGAGGCAGGTGAGAATTAAGCAAGATAATGAAAATAATATGAAATAAAAGATTAAATATAATTGATACTCAACAATGCTATTGGTTATTATCATTATTAATTAACAAATATTAATTGAAAACCTATTAGAAATGAAGCACTATGCTGGACTAAGGAAATACTGAACAATAACAAGTTATGAAGAAGCCAGTATGAGCATCAGAAAGAGAGGAGGCCTCTGAGGAAGGGGATGTTTTGAATGGCAAGAGAAACTAAGCACAGATGTTTATGTGTATGATTGTGTGAATGTGTTTGAGTCATATGAGTGTGAGTGTGTGTGTGTGTTATGCACACTTATTCCCCTTGGTGGTAGGAAAATATAAAACACTTGATTTTCTTGTCATCAATGAGCAGCTTCTTGTAAATTATTAATGGTATAATCAAGGCAAGTGCCCTGTGACTTTTTTTGGCAAAGATTCGAGAATAGTAAGTGCAAGAGCCAAAAGTTTAAGAAAAATGTATGGAAGGAAAAATTTGGGAATGTAACCTATTAACTTGAGTTTTCTTTTCTGTAACTGGGTAAAAACTATTATTATTGTACAGTTTTAGTGAGGGAAGACCAGTGAGTGCCCTTTATTAGAACCACTGGTGTGATGGTTAATTATATGTGTCAACCTGGTCAGGCCATACTACCCAAATATTTGATCAAACATTCTAGATGTTTCTGTGAGAGTATTTTTTAGAAAAAAATTAACATTTAAGTCAGTAGACCTTGAGTAAAGCAGATTACTCTCCGGATGGGCTTCATCCAATCAGTTGAAGGCTTTAATAGAAAAAGACTGGCCTCCCCAGAAGAAAAGGAAGTTTTGTCAGCAGATGATTGTTGGACTCAAATTGTAACTTTTCCCTGAGTCTTCAGCCTGCCCTTCAGATTTTGAACTTGCCAAGTCTCCATAATCACATAAGTCAATTCCTTAAAATAAATGGATAAATGATCGATCTGATAGATAGATAATAGATGATGATAGATAGATAGACAGACATACAGATAGATGATAGATAGAGTATTGACCCAGTTGGTTCTGTTTCTCTGGAGAACCCTGACTAATCCAACTGGGTTTAAATACTTGTTTTGAGCCTTGAAAGAAGCTGAGGCCTTCACCCTAGTGTGAAAAGGAGCAAAGTGTGTTGTAGGCCCATCTGAATGCCTGCAACGTATGCATGGCACACCTTTAGTCCATGCTCAAGGGTCTGTGCTGGGTGGAGGATGAGGTACAGTCTCCATGGGTGTATGCTTACCAGATGGATCATTAACAAAGGCTTCCCTAGATTCTGTATCTTCTCTTCAACTGATTACTCAAACTTCTGTTTATGCAGGGAACCCTACCAAGAAGTCTGAAATGTTCCCAACAGCTACTTTTAAGTAAAGAATTGAAACTGCCTGGTCAGCATGGCTCAGTGGTTGAGTGTTGACCTATGAACTGGGAGGTCACAGTTCGATTCCCAGTCAGGGCACATGCCTGGGTTGTGGGCTGGATCTCCAGTGTGGGACATGCAGGAGACAGCTGATCAATGATTCTCTTTCATCATTGAAGTTTCTCTCTCTCTCTCCCTTTCTCTCTGAGATCAATAAAAATAAAAACATCATCCAGATGTTCAGCTTGATTGAAGCTGACAATGGGTAAATCCAGTACTTGCTGTTTACCCATTTAAAAAAAAAAGAATTGAAGCTCGAGTTTCTGTGCCCCACTTTCAAAGAGCACAGGGAAAGCTCCCTAAGTGACCCACATGAAGAGTAAAGTGTCTAATGAACCAGGTTTTCTAGGAAGTTCAGAGTTCCCCAGAAACAAGAGCTTTTTGCCTCAACCCTCACAGTGGAAAAATCCTTATCAAGAGTTATCATTTTTTCCCATTAAAACCTACTTACCAAGGCATAAAGACTATAATTAAATCTTTCAAAAATGGAACCTCTGGCAAGAGAACTGGGTGATCAATCTACACCGCAGTTCTTCTTACCCAGGACTGCTCAGATTGACCTAGGTTATAATGTGACTGAGTCTCTTGTTGCATATTTACCTTGAGGCACTATGCCATTCCCAGAGTTAATCGCAGATTTAGTTACATACGAAGCTTTGTACACAGGGAATCATGAGGGAGTTAAGACTGGCTTCCAGCCTTGCAGCTATGTAAACTCTACTGATGGGAAGAGGAGGATAAAGGGCTTCCACAGTGCAGGGGTCTGAGGAGCGTGAATACAGCCTCAGCTCCCAGATCACCCCAACACTGAGCACCTTCTTATTCCTAAATAACTTTGTCCATGCTGTTCCCTCTGCCTGGAATAGCCTTTACTATTCTTGTCTATCTTGGAAGTGAGCTCATGCCTCTAGACTTAACTCAAATGTTATTCACTCTACCAAGCCTTTTTCAACATCTCCCAACTCTGAAAGGTTGGTATGGAAAATGTGTGAGCCTACAGGGTCTCTGAATTATCAAGAAATACAATTAATTTGTTTATGTGGTGGCATTTTTTTATGTCCAGGGTCTTTGTTCCCTGATTTTTCACTGTGGTATTTTGTCCCCTAATGCATGACATGTTATGCTGCAGTAATCCCAAACACCAGACATTCAAACACCTATTGTACACATTTCATCGTAACTGTCTGCCACTTGTAATATTATTTATTTACTTTAAAGTATTTTTCTTAAATTTTTAAGAATT
The DNA here is from genome assembly GCF_000412655.1 of Myotis brandtii. Taxonomy (NCBI): domain Eukaryota; kingdom Metazoa; phylum Chordata; class Mammalia; order Chiroptera; family Vespertilionidae; genus Myotis; species Myotis brandtii. The sequence goes on from NW_005370516.1 coordinate 486,787, forward strand.
GAATACATATATTTTCAAAACTTTAAAGTGTCTATTTCAAAACAGCATCACTTGCCCTAAGTAAAATGTATTCTTAAAACAAAAAACAGTACTGTTAAAATCTGCATAAAACTACTGTCTGTTAAGCCTTTGGGCTTAAGGTGTCTTTGGTTGGTTGGCTAATTGGTTTGCTGTTGTTCAAAAAGGAAGATAAGCAAGTGTTAGGCACGGAACCTAGGCTACTACCAAACTGAGAATTCCTTCTTGGTAAATTCAGGATAGAAAGATCATTAAAAATGGAACCACTTCCACACATATGTGGTTCTTAGATGGCGTGTCTTTGACTATTAAAGTTTTAGCGCACATGTTGAATACTGATGTGGTAGAACATGCTGAACAGACAGGGAGACTGGATTTAGGATCCATCCGTGAGCACCTACATTTGTTTCATTTTAAATAAGTCCCTTTTCTGTCTACCCTTGCTGCCCACTCCCTCACTTTTCTTATTTTTCTTTGTTCCTTTTTAGGAATTGGTCGTTTCACGCTCAGAGAGTTTCTTCTTTATGTTAAACATTTTACCTTTATCATCATCAATTTTCCAGACTCTCGTTCAATCAACACAGTATTTTGAGCCCATACCAGGAGTTAAACGTGGGGAATCCTGCTGTGAAGAATACATCTGTGTCCTCACAAAGTTGATGATCTTTCTTTCTCCCCTTCGCACTTTTCCCCTCTTTAAAACATAGATTATTTTATTTTAAAAGGATTCATAAAACTAAAGATCAGTGCAATTTAAAATATATTTTAATCCAGAGCTTTTCAAAACGCCCACTCTCTCCAAAAGGCCATGTCAATGGTTAAGATTAGGGTGGCAGTTTCCCCTCAGCCCACTAGAGGGCGTACACCTTTTTTTTTTTTTTTTTTTTTATTCCAAAAGAAAGCGTTTGGTGGGTACAGCCCTTAAAGTTCGGAGGTGATGTGTCCTTTCCTCATTTTCTATTCAACTTGGGACAATTGTGGTGAATCCTCTGATTCTCTCACTCCACCAAGCCATCCTCGCCCCATGCAGTGACTCCTCGTCTGCCTTTACGAAGAATTCTTTTGCTGCCCCCAAACCACAGCAGTTTTGCTTCTGACTGCTTTCAGCATTTGTCCTTTTGACATTTTAGAAGAAATAAGATCCAAGTTTGATGTTGAAAAGAACACACTGATTTCTTTAGTGAGAGTATTTCTTCTCCCTGTTACGGTTTTCCCTAGCTGTGGGGGTAATGCTCCTGTAAGGGTTTAAAGCGACTCCTTTGAGCTACATAAGATCTTTCTGAGCAATAACAGAGCCCCTTCTGAGCAGATCTTTGGAGCTGAGATTAGTCCCCTTGTTCGGCAGCATGTTATATTTTTGAGATCTGGCCTTTTCCTCTGAGTTTTACATTCTGAATTGACAAGCTCTTGATCTCAAACTTTGGAGAATACACTCCCAGACCAACCCTCCCCACAAACCATGATCCAGGACACATGTCCAATAGTTTCCCCAAGTTCTTTGCCTGGTGGGTGGCCCTAGAACCTTAGACCTCACCCTTTATTTGGTTCCAAAGTCCTCCTACCTCCAAATATCCATTCTGAGCTTTTCTTGGGAGTCAGCAAAAACATTAATAAAATAAATTGTAAATATGCCCTATTGCACATGGGTATGAAATTACCTTTTGGATCAGCTCCTCTGCAGTTGGCATGGGGAAGGCTGGCAACATGGCTCGAGCAGTAAGAGTGGGGACTGGGCCTTGCTCACCCCTTTTCTGTGACTCTCACTCAGCCTGTGCTTTAAGGAGATGAACAACTTTATATTTTTAAAGGAAGGCATCAGAAATCTTCTGAGGCAGCAGCTTACTGCAAATATGCTACTCAAGGAGTAGGCTTTAGGGTAGAGCATATATACCCACTAGGCATTATACACCCAAAAGGTGAAACTGTGAATCTGAATTTTCAGGAGTGTATGTTCTCATGATGAGCACATTTGTGCAGTTAGCTATTTTGTTGGCACACAATTCCCATAGCTGCCAGGTTGTCCCAGGCAGGAGACTACACAGTCCTTCAGTCATTTTAGAATGAGCCCATATGTTCTCTCCAGTAAGACTCCATGACCTGAACTTGTCCTGGAGATTAGATTTACTACCACCTCAGACTCTCTAGTAATAGGTGCATTCATTTGCTCAGTCCTTAAAAAGTAATCATGTGGCATATTTATTGCCCTTTCATTTTCATGTTGACTCTGGAATTAGCAGAGAATATGGCCATTTCTCTAGGAAATTACTGCCCTGTTCTTTGGTTGGCTCATCCTACCCAGACATATAGACCATTCCCCACATTGAAATATGCAATAATCACTTCAGGAAATTGCTTTCCCTATTGGAAACTGGGAGCTCACATTGGAGTGTTTCCACAGCACAGCTGATGATAATTACGACTCACTGAAATTTCAGTTTTCTTTGTGACATAAAAACTGGGACATAAATTAAAACTCAATTATCCTTTAAGGGTAATTGGGGTTATGAAACCAAGACACTGTGAGTCAGTATGTTGATATCACAGGAGCGCAGAGTCTGATGGAATGGCATGTGTCCTGTCTCCTGAAGCAGCCTTTCACAGGCCATGGTTGCCCAGGGCACACCAGAGGGTATACCAGACCGGGTTCCAGCTTTGGAAAGATGCAGTGAGCCCCTAGGACATCCTGGGACAATTAAAATAAGCTAAAGTTGCAATGGGAAAGTCCTGGCCTTCACCTGGTGATGGAGCAAGGCGTTCAGAGACAAGACTCCAGCCAGTACCTGACACTGTGCAGGTGGAATGGCAGTTCTTTCTACCTGGAAGATAGGTGCAGCTCTTTGGTTATACGATTTCATCATCAGAGTCTATGAGAGGAGGACAGACTTTGTTTTTCCCAAAGGGGGTGATCTGCAAAAGCTGCAGAAAAAAAAGAGACTTTGGGTACATCAAGTCATAAATTAAATGCATGAAGAGGATATCATTAAAGGAAGCCTTGAATTTTTCTTAAAGTACAGGAATTGCCCACGCACCTGGCCATCTCTTGATGATGCTTATTTGTATTCTCTTCTGGTCAAATCGTATCCACTAAAACTTCCCAACCTTGTACCCAAAGCCTCTCATGATCCATCCTTCTCCCCATTCTGGATTTTCAACCGGGTTTCACTTCCCTGTCTTTCCAGAGAATCTGTTCCTCCCCCACCATGTGCACTGTTCATATTTTTAAAAGAGAAGATACCCACCACATGACAGTGATGATTTCCTCTTTGTCCCTGCCACTCAGCTGAGAGCCCTATGGTGCCATGACCATGGTGCATGTAGTTGGGCACATAGTAGGCACTCACTATATGAGGCTGACTTTGTGCACCATTCAGATGGCATTAAATTCTAATAATTTCACTGAACCCCCTTCTGAAACCAGCCAGGTTTGCCATTGAAGGCAATGACGCCTGCAATCAACTTTCTATCCACAGGACAACATAAAGTTCCAGACTACGGCTTCCAGCAGACCTCTGTTTTCAGTGGACGCATCAGTATCATCGTGGCCCCTGACAGTCATGAGAGGGGAATGCAGGGTCCAGGTTATTCCCACCGTCCCTGGGCAGCCATGCCTGGCTAGACATGCAGGGAAACTGGTATGTCTTATCTGGACTTTTGCAACCTTGTTACATAATCCACTTTCTTATCTACAACCTCACAAAACCAAAGAGAAATCAGTACAAACTATATTGACGAGCAATCAGAACTTGATTCTCAATGGCAAAGGCAAGGGTTCATTATAAATAGCAAAACAGCTGGCTTGGGCCATGTTGCCAGCCACTCATCCAGTGGAGGGATCTGAATGACATCATAACCCTTGAGAGGGCATTGCTAGCCAGCTGGTGTTATTTAGAACACACAAACACTGGAGAAAGAAAACACACACACACACACACACACACACGCACACACACACATACACACAGAGAGACACACACACACACAGTTGCAAGTTATGCAGAAAAATATGAACAATGGGAAAATAGCTTGTCCTTTCCCCTGACGGGGGTGGGAGGGAGGGTGATAGGCAGCCTAGTAGAAGAAGGAAGAAAAAAAGATTTTATTTTTTCAGTTGGCTTTACAGCTCAGCAAAGTCTTTGCCCTGTCTCAGGCAAAAAGCATGAACCGGTGTCTTCCTAAAGGGAGCCAATTGCGACGCTGCCTGCCCCTTTTCTAGGTTCTGGGAAATGAGATCATTTTTCTGGCTTGGCAAGTAGGACAAGGGGTCACCCCAGTGCTGTCTTCCAACCGAGTCTACCTTAGTCACTTCAGGGTTAAAATCGTAGGTTTGCTTGGGGTGTCTTTGCTTCACTCTTTTATTTTGCATTTGCTAGAATGTGAAATTGCTTGCCCACCCGCCACATACCCTCCTTTAATACTGATAAGGTGTATTAACAGATGTGTGTCTTCATGCCCAGGAGAAAGTTAATCAGAGAACAGATCCTCACCTCCTATAGTAGCATCAATATTTTTAATATCTGCTCACCCTGTCACTAACACACCTTTTAAGAGAAAAAAAAATGCTTCTGTGCTCTAGTTTTAAAATGCAAAGGTATGATGTTATTTGTCATCATGCCCAAAAAAGTCCTTACGCGATAACTTTGCCAGAAGAGGGAGAGAGAGAGAAGGCAAATGTTCCCCCAGCTGTTTCCTGTCTACAGTGTCTGTGTTTTGTAGATAAATGTGAGGATTTTCTCTAAATCCCTCTTCTGTTTGCTAAACCTCACTGTCACTGCTAAATTCAGAGCAGATAGAGCCTGCGCAATGGAATAAAGTCCTCAAAATTGAAATGTGACATTGCTCTCAACATCTCCCATCTCTCTGGATTTCTTCTTGCCTCATTATTCCTGCTAACCAATTCATTTCCAGACTTTGCACTTCACAAGCAATGGGAAAAGTCAGCAGTCTTCCAACCCAATTATTTAAGTGCTGCTTTTGTGATTCCTTGAAGGTAAATATTTCTTACTCTTTGAAATCATTGGGGGATTTGCTTTTATTTGTGTACTGCTTGCTTCTTCCTAGAAATGTTATTCACTTTAGAATTTTCATTGTTTCGGAACTGGGAGTTATTTATAAATTGCTGAATGTGCAATTCTGTGGGATTTGAAAAGATAGCTCCGGGAGATAGATGCCTTTACACAGAGATATGTATGAGTAGAAACGATTGCAAGGTACTTATGCTAAATCCTCCATTTCACCGGGGTTCAGTGGTGTCTTTAGAGAAGAGTCCTTTAAATCCTGTCTATGGTTAAGGGCTATCAAGAGTGGATATGAACTTGGGAGTTTTTTTTTTTTTTTGCGTGCAGATGTTTAATTTTAAGAAATTGTTCTTACGTATGTATGTGAGTGTGTGTGTGTGTGTGTGTGTGTGTGTGTGTGTGTGTAACTTGTCAGGATTTTTATTATAAGGCATGCCACATACTGAGAATTACATTTTAGATGATATTAAATCTTTTAAATATGATCTTTGGAGCTAAGGTCCCGGAACTCTCTGCACTTCTGCCCAGAAAGTCCAAGTTAGAGAGGAGTTTAATTTGCTCTTGAAAAAGAACTTGACAACTCTTGCTGAACTTGCATATTCATATAATTTAAACAAATGCATACTGTATATGAGAAGCAGAAACTTTCTAGTAACTGTTTGTCCAAGTTTTCTGGTTTAAAGAGGACTTTCTTGGGCGAAGTTTGGGCTTGGGGGGTTGTGTTGTAAAACTCGGACTTTACACTAGGTGCTGCAAAGTCTCTTTAGGTCAATTTGGGTGCCACCGTCCGTGCCGCGACTTCTCGTTTCCAATCACTGGCCCCAGTTCAAATTTCCATTCTCAGCAAAATTATATCCTTCAAGGCATGTGTTTTTCCAATTTGCAAGCACTTTTAAGCTGCTGTCACTGGTTCCCGATGAAATTGCCTGAGGTCTCAATTCATAAAATGTCCCAGCTCCTGGGTACTGCATTCATTTGCTGCTTTCAAATACTCCACTGCCGGGACTTTTCTGAGTAAGTGGCTTAGGAGTTAAGGATCCATCCTTGTCCGGGCACCTGATTCTGCTGCCCTTGAGATGCCAAGACACAGGCTGGCTACTTTGCTTTTAAAAGAAATCAAGTCAACATACATATATGCTATGTGGTCTGACAGGTGGGGGATTTGTCTCCCTACAAGAGGCCCTTGAGTGTTATGTCTGCCTTAATTACAAGTTTGGAAAACTGTCTCCAAATGAACTTTCCATGCTGTGTATGCTGAACTTTTCAAAAGCAGAGCTAGCAATAAGGTGTTCCTTTTTCCTGCATTTGGGGCAGGACGTGGTTTGAGGGAGGTGAGTTGTCTTTCAGATGTCATTCAGGGAGTAAAGATGTCCTGTCTGGAGGCAGAACTCACAAGGTGATGGATTGTACTCTGAGTCTCAAGACATTTTCCAAGTGTTTGAGTCAGAGGGGAGATGGTAAGGGAGAGGGCTGGAGCCTGGGTCACTGTCTGGGGTACAATGGAAATTGGTATCTTGATTGAAGGGAAAAGATTGACTCAAATCCAAGCTGTATAATTTGTTCATTGTTTGAATGGACAAAAGGCAGTTTACCCAGACTCATAGCATACCTGCTTGGGTGTCCAAATGTAACTAGATGCTTTCACAAACCCCACCCACAAAGCAGCACATGTTTTTAAGTCCTCAGTTTTCTATTCACATCAGCCTCATAATACTCAACCTGACCTGCTGTAAAAGATCTGGAACAAACAAAAATGGTTACACCTACAGTGAGTATTTTCTTATGACTATTGCCCTCAAATTCTGCTAGGCATTTTCATTGTAGCCCAGACATCTGGAATCAATTGATATTCCATTGATTTAAGATAAAAAGAAAAGTCTTTTAAATTTTGGATTTGTGGGGGATTTTTGAGAAAGAGTGTTCTGATATTTTTTCTTCTTCTTTTTTCTCTTCTCTTTCTGGTTCGTCCTTTCTTTCTATCATATTTTTCCTTTCTCTCTCTTCATTTCTTTTGTGTTTGGCAAAACAAAAGGCCAAGGGAATGATGAACATATGGGGCCACTTGTTTCAAACTTTTAACTCCTAAACAAGTTCATTATTGTTTTCTGTTTGGGGGCACATAATGTGATAAATTCTTTGGTTCTTTGTGGGTGTACTGAACTGTTTTGTGAACTAAAGGAACATGCATTAAAGGTTCTATCTTGTCCTAGAACTGTAAGTGCTGACATTTATCTGACAATATAATTAAGCAAAAGAGAAAAAGCTGTAAAAAAAAATCTTAAATTCTTAAATGCTAGAGATTTATATGTATTGCTGGGCTTAAATGTGTTATACCAGAAATAACTATTTAAAATATAGTTTTGACATCTACTGATGTTATCAGTTCACTAAGGCTGTAAGTTGAGTACCTTTTCCCCTGGATTACATGACAACTGAAGAACTCAAAGGCATCTATAATTGCAAGTGCTTGACTTTGAGCATTACTATGGAGAAATAAGGTTGATAGCATAAGGATACATCCTAGAACTGACCCATTGCCAGAGTGTGGGTATATTCTGTAAGATCAATTACAAGTAGCTTTATTGAAAGGGCAATGAAGTACAGTTGAGTTGGTTTTGTTGAGGTTTCCACTGGAAATATTGAAGGGGAAAAGCCCCACTAATTATTTTATAACTGAGGAAAATGAGGATTGGTTGATGATTTGTTTCTAGCAGTCTCAGTGGTTTGGGCTTCATGTGTGTGGAGGGTTTCCATAAGACTCCAGTAGAGTCCTATTGAGAAAATGGAAGAAATGTTCAATTGTGCTTTTACCTCCTCTTCTATTTTATGCCCATTACTTATGATGATTTGCAAATAGAAGGTGTTTTTTGTAGTCAACTGTTTAACAAGAGTCCAAGGTTCTCCCCACCCCCAATTTCTGAGCTGAAGGTCTGGCTACCAACATGGAAATCTTAATTAAAAGGATGGGACACACTTTGCCACTGATGTAGAAGCATTAAGTGGAGAGTGCATGGAGAGCAAGGAGCATGGCAGAAAATCAATGACTTGAGTCTGTTGCTCCAAAAGTGATGGGGTTGAATGGACCTGCCACTACTAGGAGGTTCCAAAGAGGCTCTTTTTATCCTAATAGCTTCCAGTCTAACTCCATGACCTTTAATAGGGTCCTTCACTTAACCTATTCTGATGACTCTTCCAATGCTGTTGAAAGTAGATGCATCTAAGAACAGGGAAGCTGCTCGCTTTGGGAGCCTTCCTGGAAGAAACCACAGCTTTGTGCCACAAGTAGCAATATGGAAACACTTAATGATCACCTTAGCCTTGTTTCTTCTACTGAGAGTGAGGATGGAGCTGTGAGCCACAGGAATTCTGCCTCTGGCAGGGCTGCCACTTGGCTGTCTGTCACTGCGAAGTGAAGCCAACCAGGGGTCCCTCAGTATATTTTGCTATAAAATTTATTCAGTGTCACATAAGTCCCTCCAAGAGGTGAAGTCAGAATTCCTGGGACTTAAAAAAAAAGCTTTTGTAGGTTTTGAGCCTGGTGCCCTGTTCATGGAAAGCATTCTCTACACACGTGTTGATGTGATATTGAGCTTGACACAAAGGGCTTTAGAATGCAGAAAGAGTAGGGTCTACTTAGCAAGAGCCAATTTCATTCCTAAATCCTCATATTTTTTCTTGTTTCTGTTTTTTATATTCCCACTTGTGGTTGTGTTAACTTCCGTAGGTAAGATATCCCCCAGGTAAGAAATCTCTCTCTCTCTCTTTCTCTCTCTCTCTCAAAAAAAAAAAACACAACAAACTCTATAATGATATATAGTATTTTTATAAGCCACAGTAAGTTCTTTTTAATCAGTAGCTAGGGAAGGATGTCTGGTTAATTTAATATTCTGGTCAATAATGAATGCATATGCTATCTGTGGATGGCCTGTCTTTAGAGAATGTAAATTAATAAAACATATTTGGCACCAAATCTGGACTGAGCACAATTTAACTTTTGATAATTTAAAAGGTTTAGAAACCCATAAAGAAGGGGTCCATGGAGGACTTCTCCAAGGTTTCCTAGTAGCAAGGGGATTACACACAGGTCATTTGGTGTCCAGATGTGCTCAGCTCAGGCCACCCCGCGGTTTCTCGTGCACGCTGTTGCCCTTCTGTGCAGGGTGGTTCTGATTCATGACAGTGATGGAATGTGTGTGGGGGGCTCAGTGCACCCGTGACCCACCCCGAATCCTCTTGCAAGGACCCAGGAGGAAACATGACCCTCCTTCTGTTTCCTCGGCAGGTAAAGGTACACATCATGTCGTCCTCCCATCTCTTCTACCTGGCCCTGTGCTTGCTCACCTTCACCAGCTCCGTCACAGCTGGACCGGAGACACTCTGCGGGGCTGAGCTGGTGGACGCTCTTCAGTTCGTGTGTGGAGACAGGGGCTTTTATTTCAGTAAGTAGCCCTCCCTCTTACAGCTCTGTGGATTTACAACCACAGAGAGTGTGTGAAGAACTGAATGACTGCCCGTGGCTGGCAGCCACCCTCAGCCTGCGATTCCTCATCTTAAAGTAAGCCTAGTGTTTCAGTGGGGCTGTGGCAGGTTTTGTAGATTTCAGATGGAATTTTCCTCCTTAGCAGTTTGTCTTTTAACTATTTCCTGATGGGCACTCAGGCAACTCTTATGCTTTTCCCTCACCATTCCCATTCCCTTCAGTGAAGGGAGGGGACAGAATGACCCTCTGGGATTGAGGTTTTTGTTCTCTAAACCTTTGTGTGCACATATAAGCATATGGAAACATGTAGATCTATTTGAAGTGCCAAGTAATTTGGAGTAAAATAATAAGGTGGACTTGGAAAAAAAATTAAGAGGGCACATCCCATGTCTCCATGCTACATGAAATCACCAGGAACAGACAGAAGTTGAACTTCCCTGAAAGGGATGTTTGCAAATACACAGGCTCTTATCAATGCAAACAGAAATGCCAGGTTCATTTGCCCTCTACACAAATTGACCTTGAGTTTTTGTTTATTGCCTTCCTTTGGCACAGCCTTTTTCTGAGGCTCTCCAGTGATATCACCATCTGGAAAGGGGTTTCTGACAAGTGTGGGGTTACTTATTCCACACGGAGGTCTCAGGTGATTAAAAAGTCGACAGTCAATAAAAAGTAGACGGCCAAGTCAACGCTTGCAAATAATAAGCACAAACAAAAGTCGGTGCTGCCTGAGGGAACTCATCACTTAAAGAATCTATGCCAGAAGCTTGTACATTACAGTACAGTGAAATCTAATGCCAGATGTTCATTCTGTATAATTTTTTTTTGGAATTTTGGAGAGTTCCAGAAAACTGACGCTCAGGTCCTCGGTGAGCATGAATCATTCTTAGAGCTTCATATCGCTCAAGTGTAGACAGCTTACCTCAGTCACCCACTAAGTTTTGAATAGCTCCCGGGTTGACTCACACATTTCAAGTCTTTCTCATCTTCTTCCCAGGGAAGGTTGTGGATATGGGGAAGGGGCATAGGAGGGGCGCTGGGACAGGGGTCCACGTATAGGTTTCTGGGGTGGGTGGGTGGAGGGATGGGAAGGAAGAGGCTGAAAGGAGGACTGATGATCTGTACACATTGTGGATTTGGCAACAAATAGAATTTAAACAACTAGTGACAGAGAATGAGATGTGCTTTCTACTATTTGAATGGGCAAAAGCCCACTCTGTTTCCAGCCAATACTTTAATTGAGCTAATTCATCTATTTCTCTGGCAATAACGTGATTCTATCCAGCTCTTGGTTGCAGTGCAGATGAATGAGTTCACCAGGTGGGTTCTTATCAAGCAGCAGACTTGTTTTACAAAAGGCAAATGTGTCCCATCAACTTCCCTCAGCAAAGGGTTGTCATTAATCTTTACGGTGCTGCTACTGGTCCACATTAAAAATGAATAAGTAGTCCTCACTTATTATGCCCAAGAGGATTTCTCTTGCCTTGATAATCCATTTGTGTAGTTTCCTTTGATCCAGTTCACCAGGTGATTACCAAGCCCACAAGTGTTTTCTGTTATGTGCCAGGGTGAAGTGTCCTGATCAACGTGATATGCTCCAGGATTTCCATGCACAGTGCATGGAAACTGGATCCTCCAATGACGATGATGGTAAAATGAGAATGGAAAGAATGATTTCATCCCAAGTAACCCCATGGTACATATATATGTTCACACTGACACTTAAGAGTATTGGACAGCTATGATGGAAACCAACTTCAAGGCACTGAAAGGATTCTTTTATTATTACTACAATAATCCAATTTAAGCAAATGCTTTGAAATTGAAAAGGGCACATTATTCTATGGCAACTCTTGATGTTTAGAGTATGACTTTGAAAAGGAAGGTGTTTTATAAATTGTGTATTATTATCGTCGGCGTTGTCATTGAGAGTCTATGTTTCATAAGTTCTGTTTTATACAATTCTGTGGCTTATTTAAATCCTTTCCCTGATGTCGACCCTCATGCACAAAAGTATTCTTATTAACTTTCTACTCAACTGGATAATCCTGTTTGCCCAAGAGAAGTTAGCCCATTTAAATCCTTTAACTCAAAACATTGATGGAACATCTGCTCTGTGTAAGACCCTATACCAGTCATCAATGAGACCTAGAAACAAATGCGAGAGATTGACTTTGCCTTCAAAGAATTCACAGTCTAGTCACTAGTTGGGAGGTTAAAAAATGCACATAAGTATTATCAAGTGTCATAAGAGAAAAATAACAATGGGAGATTAGATTAGAATCATTTATACTTTTCCTGAATATGTTGTCCCATTTTTGAAATCACCTAACCAGGATTTACCCTCTCAATGGGCTCCTTGATGTGAAATGCTATATTTATTTACCATTAAATCCCACTACCTCACTCAATGCCTGACTACTATAGTAGTGGCTCATATTTGTTGAACTGACAGGATTGAATTGAGTTGAATTGAATCCAGTTGAATAAAATGGAATTACTTGTTTGAGATCTTAGTCTTCAACACCATCAAGAATTAGGTTTATCAAGTTCTTTGGACAATTCTCACCTCACATTTATGCAGCTATTTGATAAAACTGTTACTTTTTTAAAAAATGAATACAATATATACTAACAAACTTATGGCTGCATCCTAGTTATCCCCCAAGCTACAATGATGGTCTATTTTGTGTCTGAGCCAATTATTCTTACAGGCATTAACTGTTGTCAACAAATTTTACTTAGTTTCCTGTTTGTCCCCTGAGATTTACTGTGTGTGAAGAAGTCAGCTCTAAGCATTTACAGTCTTTGAAATCTTATTAGAACAAAGCAGTCTTTTCCACCTCCATCCCCTGTAAATTGACTCTTACTATTTTTTTACCCTTATTTTCAAAGTTTTATTGTGGCTGCACCTTGTACCTTAAGCTGCTTGAAGACCCATTTTGAAAGTATAAATTTTTTTTAGTAGTGGAAGGCAGTTTTTTATCTTAGTTTGAAATTCAAACATCTGAAAGAAAACTGCCTCCATATCTATCTTTTTTGTTGGGCCAGAATGTTTAACAAGGAAAGATTTTTTAAAAAACCTTATTAGATACACAACTGAATAAAATTTTCTGTCATGCTAATTTTGTATAGATTGACCCAGTGTTGTGAATGAGCTCATATTTCTCTACAAGCCCCAGTCCCACTAGAGCACTGTGGAAAACAACTATCTAGATTATCTTTTTTGTAAGCATCTTCCCAGCTAAATGAAACACTTCCTCTATAATTAATGCAGCTTCCCCAGACATTTTCTGAAATGAAAGTTCCAATGAAGAGCTAATTACTGATTCTTCCCTATGCATCAGAGTAAGAGAGTGTATCAGCCAGTCTTGTGTGCTCATAGTCCTATGAGAAAAATGGTGGCTTAATAGAGGTGGCACATTGAAAAACAACTAGCTGTTATCTTACCAGATTGATGGAGCTTTCACAGAGAGTGGTTTGTTATAACCTCATTTTGTGTGGAACTGCAAGAGGAAAAGAGCTTCCAGTGAAAGAGGAAACATTAAGTTTACTATAGACATAATTTTTGAGAGCCATTAACCATTTTAACATGTTCTTCAAGGGCTTGTGGAATTTCTCTCCTTGGAGAGAATTAAAAAATATTGATGGACAACCAACCATCTTGGATGGTTTCAATTAACAGCAGCTAAAAGAAAGTGAGTTTCTGGGGTCCTTTTTAGTTTTAGTAGTCTATAAACAATCCCTTAAATAAATTATATATGCTTTACCTCGGCAGTCTGGAAAAAAACAGAGAAGTAAATCAATTAGAAAAGAAAGTTGGTTACCCTTTCAGATCTTCCAGATTTATAGCTTTTATAAAACGTACTTCCAATGCATAGTTATTAAGAACAGATCTGAATAAACAAATGGCATTCTTTGTGTGTTAAAACATACTGTTTATATAGAGTCCACATGAAACTTTGCCATGAATTTCATTGTTATTGATTGAAACAACCTTCCTCCATCTAGGTTATTATTATTAACTCAAGTTTCTTTCATTTGAAATATTGTGCTCAGAAAACTGCTCCCAGACCTGTCACTCATTAGTTGTAAGACTTTGGCAAACACTTAAACTTCTTGGGTTGAAATGTCCTTGTCTATAAAACAAGGAGATTTTGTTAAAGTAAATGACCTCTTCCAACTTTAACAGACTCATAGTCTAGGTTGTAATTAACAAAGATTTGGCACTACTGAAGAAAGGTGGACCTTGGGTTTAAGTAGTGACCAAAGAATCTTTCATTTCCTTTATCTTCTTTAGATTCTGTCTGTTCCCTAAGAGAAGATTATGCCCACTTAAAGAAAGAAGAACCACATTCTTTTTTGTTTGTTTAAGTTGGTTTTCAACCCCTCAGAGAATATACACAGCTCATCTGGTCAAAGGAGCACATACCTCATGAAAGTAGATTGCCATTTTCCTTTGCTGGGAAAGACCAACAGACAGGTCTCATCTACATTTTTCTCACTCTCTTGGACATGATGGGGACAAGTGAGGTCAGATTTTAGCTGCCCTTTATTAAATTAGAAGGAGAAAATAAGAATCTGTAGCCTTCTAAACCTTGACCAAAAGTTTTCCCCTAGCCTATTGATGCTGCCTTCCAATTAAAGCAGAGATGGTACAATTTGGGTCATTCAAAGATATAGTCACCCAATTTACTTAGCATTGCTTGAGTAGGGCTGGATTTATGCTGCACCTTGGCATTTTTTGGCTTGGTACCTCGCAGACCACCAGCCATGCATTTGTATGGCAGCTGGTCAAAGTTAATCCAGTCATTGGCTATAAAAAAACTCTTCTCTTTGAAACTGATTGGCATATGTAGGGTTTGATCTTAATGCCCTGACCTCATCATTAGTGCTACTAAGCTAATAAGCCACAGATATTCTTAAGGAAAAACAATGTTTTTTATATTGACCCTAAGTAGTTTCTACTACTCTTTAAATATGTCTAGTGACATATTTAAGGACCAAGGAACCACTATGAAAGTGATGGTTTCTATGCAAAATTAGAAAATAATTTCCATTTTTATGACATTTCAATGCTCTCAAGACCATCTCATCCCTGATGGAAAATTGTAAGAAGCAAAAGAGTGAAGGGTCCAACACCAAGAATATGGTCTCTATTGCCAAGAATCCAGGGTTTGAATACCACCTCTGTAGCTTACTTGGGGATGACCCTGAACAAATTACTTAACCTCTTTGTTCCTCAACTTCCTCATCTGTAACATGGGACCTGTTTCATGGAACTGATGTAAGGGTTTAAAAAGTTAATACATTAGAACATATTAACTTAGAATTTTTCCTGGCACATGGTAAGCACCATACACATGATACTTATTTGTTCTGTTCTGGGATTAGTTGCAGAGTCTGTTGCAAAGGTTGAGGTATCTGAACAGCCAATTTATTATGCACTCATTTTCTCTCCTTAGGCGCAGCTTATATAATCTGCTATTAGCAGAAACAGTTATATAGTAGGGTCACTAACAAGAAAAATGTCTTATGCTTGACTAGTATAGTTACTTTTTCAAAATTCAGTAGTATCAGCTCTTTCAACTTATCTATACCTCAGTCTTGGAAGGCAAGCATTGTTGCTTCATTGGACAAATGTGAAATGCGAGACACTGAGATTTTGTCATTTACCTCACTGGATGGATCCAGAACCAAAGCTAAGGTCTCTTGTCTCCAAAAAGCATGTTCATCTGGCCATTCATAATGTATAGAGGCCCAAAGTGTTGGAGCAAAGGGAGACACTTCCAAAATCCCAGTCCTCTTTTGAGAAATAAGGAACAAGAATCCCTGGGTGACTAGTTGACTTTGAACACTTCTTTGAAAGGAGGCATGAGGGAGATACCCATGTAATTTCACCTTCTATAAAATTTTAGGAAATAACATAATTTCCTCAAGGTGCACAAGAAAAGTCTTCTTTGATGAAAGGCTGCTGCTGTTCAAGAGCCTTCCCAGACTGGATTCTTGGACTCCACTCAGACTGAACACTATAGTTCACCTATAGGTACCAGATTATGCAATATGATCTGGGGGAGTCCCTCCTCAGGCCAACTTCAAGTTTTCCTCTTCCTCTTCCAGCAAACCTCAACTTTCAATTTTTTGCAATTATTAGTTCTTTCGGTTCTTCTCAAATACCTACTGGAGAAGAGCTAATTATTTGGACCAAGGACCTTTCTCAGGGTGCCATGAGAGAGGGGGTAAGGGAGAGGTGGTCACAAGGCACTATCATCTTGATAGTGTTCCAGGCAGAAAGAGACTTCCCCAACTTAACCATGAAATGAGTAGTGGGAGCAGCCAAGTTGGATACCTGTGCAGGTATCACGCAACCAGTTGTTTGGGGACCATGGATATTGGAATGTCTTGTATCTTCAGTGGCTGGTAGGTTAGACATTTTGGATCCAAAAGAGAGTTTGGGTGTTCTTCGAATTCTCTGGGTCTTTGTAGACCTTGTCCAGACATCATACAACATGCCAGCATTCCTCGAGGCCTCGGTGAAGAGCCGATCTCATCCCTCTAGCAGCCTTCTTTCTGATTTCACAGCCCATACAAAGAATCAGACACACTAAAAACAGGCACAAGATCTCCCAAGGAGATTTCTCATTGTTCTCAACAACAATGGACTACAAGGCCTTTGTTCTTTTATGCAGCCAGGCACCTTTAACAACCAGGGTGGCAAAAAATCGGTTTGCACTGAGCTGCTGCCCTGGCAAAGTTCCATCCTACACCTCTGGGTGAGACATCAGCAGGCTCTGACATCATAAAGCATTACTTTTTGTTGCCTGGAAAGTTCAAATCCTCAGGCCTTATTAGCTGTTAGATGAAGGCGATGACAACCCAGCATTTTGTTTGTCTTTATCTATATGCGAGATCATGTTTAAAACATAGCAAAGAGCTGTTATTTGACATGCAATTCCTTAACTGCAGTAAGCTGTATGCCTATTTAATGCATTGTTTAGTCTCACATTGGCTAAAGCTACTTAAAGAAGCACTTGGCAAGCTCTGGCTTTTCATTCTTGGCATAGCTGCCCCTCTTACTTTTTCACTGAACCCTGAATACCGAGAAAAACCCTTCACTTACTTTGCATCTGGCATATTGCTTTATGTAATTGGCCAGAACTTTTGCACATGGCCCTCTGCATTTGTCCTAGGGTAATTGATGGCTTTGCAATATTTGATCAGCAGCCGCATGGACACGAAGAGAAATTGTGCAATCAGAGGAAGCCACACAGTCTTTTAAATGAAAACATTTTACGTTAAACATTCAGCCATTCTGCAGGGATAAGAGTTTATATGCCCCCCAAAAAAGTGCATGGTGAAGACCCTGGAAGACACCCAAGAACCTGATCATTAAGTATCCATCTCTGTACTATCTCCCTCATAAAACTACCTCATTGCTCAAAGGAAGTAACCTGGAAAACTGCTACAAGCCCTTGAAACATAATCTAGTCAAACACCAAGAATGAAACAGAGAGAAGTGACAGATCCAAGGTCGCACTGCTAACTAGTGGCAGAGGCAGAAGGAGATATTGTCAATTCTGTTTTCTGATTCCAATGCAGTGTTCTGCCTTTAGTAGCAATGAAGCCTGCCTATGTCAAAGTCACCTGATATGGTAAAATGATCAGGAGGGTCCGCCAATCAAGCTCATCCAAATGAATGTAGGTCTTGGTGGCTCTCTCATTCCAATAAACTCACCTGAGACTTCAGTTAACACTTTTGTTCTGTGCTGTAGAAATTCGTACAAACTGAAGTGACTCCCTACCTGTTACCTATACTGTGCTCAAAGCCCTCAGATGTGCTTCAGGCCTTCCAAGTCCACTTCAGGTCATAACTTGGAGTGTTATTATATCTTATACTACTCTGACTCTGGTCACTCTCTCCAATGTCAACTTGGGTAAAACTGCTTTGGAATGACTTAGCAAAGCTGTGCTCCCGGAAAATCTGAAACAATCTGACCAGTTGTTGGATCAGCTTTTTTTTTTTTTCTGGAGATTTCTCTGACAGCCCCAAGCCAAAAAAAAAAATTTACACCTGATTTTCTTTTTTTTTTTGCAGTCTTCCAAGCAAATACTCTATGAATCTCTTCGGACTTTCTTCTTTCATCTGTGGTCTTTATGAGGCAGTAGAGAGGCTGTCGGAGGGGTCTTTTGAAACTTTGCAAATGTGTTAGTCACAGAGTCCGATCTGTGAATATTGCTGGGAAGATGGTACCACCTCTGTGCCATTTACCCTGATGAAATGGGTCTTTCATCAGAGGGAAGTGATTAAGAAAGTCTGCCCTGAGCCAATCCACACGCAGCCAATTCCTGATTATCTTTGAAACTGGGGAAAGGAGCACAGAGAGTTAGAACTCTCGATTTAAAAGATTTGGGGACACTACCAATTTCAGCCCCCTCGCTTCTCTCAAGAGGGAGTGATTAAGAAAGTCTGCCCTGAGCCAACAATCCACACGCAGCCAATTCCTGATTATCTTTGAAACTGGGGAAAGGAGCACAGAGAGTTAGAACTCTCGATTTAAAAGATTTGGGGACACTACCAATTTCAGCCCCCTCGCTTCTCCTTCCTCCCGGTCCCCAGCCTCAGCTTCAGCCTCTTTGTGAGACCAAATAGCAGGCTTTTAAATCCTACTTCATTTTGCAACTCCCCCACTTGCCTCTCTCAGCACTGCCGTTGACAACACAGTTTCTCAATCTCAATACTATTGACATTTGAAGGCAGATCATTTCTGTTGGGGGAGGGAGGCTGTCCTGTGCTTTTTGGAAATTTAGCACCATACTTGGCTTCTACCCTCTAGATGCCAGTAGTCCCCTCCTCCCAGTAGAGACAATAAAAAAAAAGCCTTCAGACATTGCCACATGTACCTGGGTTTGGAGGGAGGGAAAATCACCCCTCACTGAGAACTACTGGACTAGAGAGGTCTCTGGAAGAGAAGTGACTAGGGATATGGAAAGCCATGAGTGAAACAAGCAACACAAATGAATGATCTATCACTGGTTCATCTGGAGTTTGTGGGCACTGCCCAGAGTAAGCAATGAGAAGAGTGATTGTAGTTTTGAAAGCTTTTCTCTGAAAAAATAAAAATCTCTTCCTATAAGCTAAATAAAAGGTGTTTACAGGCCCTTCCTTTCGCCTTATGGCCATGAAACTCATTTATGTTGGTAACAGGAGTAAAGGGAGACAGAAATGGTACAGAGCAGAGCTGTGTGCTTAGAACTTTGCGACCATCTGGAACAAATTAAAGAGAAGCTGGTTATCTTTGTGACCTCAGCGTTTGTGGCCATTCTCTTCTTGGTCATATAATAAATCAACTCTCAATTCCTCACAAGTGAAGAAGCCTGGTTGAGAGACAGTGGCCACAATTTTTCTCCTTCGTTCTTGTGTTTTTCCTATCTCAGTATCGCCACAGTCATTTTATTGCCCATAAGCAGTCCCAACAGAAAGCAGAAAGAGAAGATCAAAGTATTAATTTGGAAATCATAAGTTCTATGTTTGGGCCTCACCCAGCTTCCCTACTTAACAGCTTTATGACCTTGGGGCAGTCACTTAATATCCTTGGGCCTTATATTCCTCGTTACTAAAATGGGTGTAAAAACATTGCACCTCGGGCTGAACTATAGAAGAGCTTTGGAAACTGAAAGGGCCATCCATATGTGTCACTATTGATGGACTGAATCAAATAGTTTGCCCTGTCCCTCTAATCACCATCCATAAATTAATTCGGTGGTTTGGCTTCAACCATTAATGACATTGACCCATTAGCTCAATGGTTCTGCAATAATTGCAATCTAGAAAAGTTAATTTGGCAGTGTATCTTCTCAACTTTATTAATGAAAAAGAAAAGCATGTTGGTATTCTCCTATTCATGTATCTCTTTGCATTTAGATGACCCAAGCATTAATTAGCGGATCTTCAGAATGCTCACTCAGTATTACTGCTTATGTCCTCATTGGAAGGAGAAAAAGAGATGGGGCCTATCACTTTACCACACTGAGTGAGCTTGCTTAAAAAGTTTGTCTCCGTGAGGTGGTTAGGTAGTCACTGAAGCATCATACAAATAGGCAAAAGATTTCTATTCTCCCAAGTAAGCTCTTGGTGATTTCTGCTTAACCTCAAAAAGCAGTGTTCAGCAGAAGAAATGTACTCACTAATCAGAAAAGTATCTTTGCACTCTCAGGTTGCCCATCTAAACTGCTTCCTTATCACAGCCTGACTTAGGGGAATTGAATTTTTTTGTTTAAGCATGGTTTTGATGAAATCAATATTGTGAGTTTTATCAGCATGTGGATCAATGACTATTTGACTCTATCCCTGAGGCTTCGCATCTAATGGTTCCCAGAGACACAACATCTGGCACAGCTAAGACACTTCTGAACCACACAATCAAATACCAGTTACTGCTGGTGGGAATTTTCATCCTTTCTATTTTGAGCTCTTTCATAAAAAGAAAGTAAGTTTTAAAAATTGTTTCTGACCTCCCTAGCATCCAGTGGTGAGCACTGAATAAAATTCCTTGACTTGATGTTGGAAAAGTTATTCCAAAAGCTATTTTCATCTACCAGAATATACCCCATGACTTTCCATTTGCTACTGCCACCACTGTGGATCTGATACTGAAGGTATAGATTTTAAGTCTATTTGATTTGAGTGTCAGCTCTTGAAACCCATTCATGGTTGCCCCAATGAAACTTCTAGATCAACAATAAGCTAATTCTAGTCAACAGGGAGTTTTTAAGGGCTACCATAGGAGGCCTCACAAATGGGTTCCACCAATGAAAATGGTTATGAAAACAGAACCTCCACTCAATTCCTTTATCTTATTTCATCTGGGGCATTCATACTAAAAGAAATAGGGGTAGTCAAGGGAAGGTACTCAACAAATGGTACTACATCCCTGGCAAATAAGCCCCAAGGCAGGTATAACAGATAGAGCACCAGCCCTCAGAGAACACTATGAGAATTGCTCTATTTGCCAAAGCATAATTGAATTGGAGAGCTAGAAAGAACCATATAGAGCAATCTGGTCCAGTGGTCTCACTTCCCAGATGAAGAAAGCAACATCCAGAAAAAAACATGATGTGCATGAGGTCACAAAGCATGCTGCTGGAAAAGCCAGGGCCACAATTCAGTCACCTCATTCTCAGTGGGACTGAATGCACAGTGGGACACTTTAAACTTAACCTTGAAACTCACATGAAGGTAGTACTAGCAACCACAGTCCATAAACACAGAGTGAACTGCTATATCGTAGTCTCTGGTGTAATCCATCAGGGTAGACTTTGAAAGCTCAAGCTCTTAACCATTCCTAAAAGCCTTTTTTCCAATTTCTACCAATTGAATAACATCATCAAGTCCAAATCTGATCAACCTGACTATAGGACTATGGATTTTCATAGACCTTAGTAGTTTGATGTATTGGAAGCTTTAAAAAAAACTAATGAGCTAATTATTTTTAGAGGTAATTTTAATTTGAAGTAATATTAGCTGGTTGACATGTTTATGCATTTTGTATTGTGTGTTAAGTCAAATGCTGCACAAAACAAAAGAAACTGTTGATGCATTATTTCTGTCTCCACATATTCCTGACTTGCTAGTCTTCCATTAAGGTCTTCCATGAAGAAGCTTAAATTTTCCTACGTATTTTGAGTTTTATGTTTCTTTCCATTAAAGTTTCCAGCAGTTCATAGACATATTTAGTTTGGCAGAAGGTAGTGGTGACTCATAGAAAGAAGAAATTTGAAAGCAAAGCTACTGAAAATGGATCTAATTTCTTTTTTGGGTAATTTGGGAGCAAGAGATTGATAATTTGTCTAATTTTTCCTGGTTTCATCAGCTACCATACTGCCAAATATTTGTTCCATATGGATGCTTTGTTATTCCTGAAACATATAACACATTTCAGCTGCAACTATATATAATATGGTCAAAGGGTAAGACTAGTGTTGGCTCATTTTCTCATTGTTTTTGGCTGGACACCCTCAATCAATGCATATTGAGTGAAAATACAGGATCATATTGAAACCATTTTCAGCACGTTCCTTCCTATGGATCCAGTTCTTTCATTGTGAGTTTGTCAAGCACAGCAAATGTTCCCCGTTACAGGGATGGTTATGTTTTTGGCATAGTCTTGACTGCTAGCTAATTGCATTAATCTTATAACTCCATTCTCAGCTTGATGTAGTGATGTTTTTAGCTCTCCATAGATATTTGAGGAGCCCGGGTCTGGGGAATCACAGGAAACAACAGATACCTGTTGATTGGTGACTCCACCCATTAAGAGAGAGAACACAAAATAGTCAGGGTTGAACTTTCACTGAAGATTTGGAAAATGTTGCTGGGGCCACACGTGCTTGTGGTCATTCACAGTATACATGCTGACTCAACTGCATCAAGTCCCAATTCTCTCAAGTTGGTGGAGCCTGTCCTCAGAAGAAATATAGAATTGCTCCAAGGATAACCCCGTGGCCTGACCTACTGTGAACCTAAAATTGGAACTCCTAATTGCTGTGGCTGCAATTTCCAAACCCATCACTGGGGCCAGAAACTGTGATCCAGTCTTAAGATCTTGCCAGTTTCTTTTTCAATCGTTACTTTTTTTTATTTTTTAAGAATAGCCAAGCAATAGTCCTTAAAATTATTTTTCTAATTGTACCAAGTGGACAAATGTGTGTTTTATTCATGTCAAATTGTTTCCCTTGTCAAGTTCAGCCAGGTTCTAATATTATTTCTTATGGCTCTGAGTTGGTTAGTTTCATTAGCGTTGCTATTGGGATTTAAAAGAAATGGTTTTAAGCTAAGCGAAGGAGGTGTCTGTCACCTATTGGAAGGTGAAGGTTAAATTTGAAACTGTTTTTCAAAGAGACAGCTGACTCCCTAGGTGACAGCTTGCACTAGACCTGTTCTGGAACTCAGCACACTCCCCAGCCTGAGCCTGTTAATGAAGGTCAAGTTACCTAAAGGACATGGCTTCAGAAAGACATTCTCCCACAGCAGGACAGGTAAGAGGAACAGAGGTCTAGTTGTGATTTCTATTCCTTAAATGACATTTTAAAAAAAGGGGGGGAGGACTTTGAACTTGGGAATTAAGGAATCCTGAGTTTACTCAGTGCTTTACTACTACATAAACTTGATAAATTTGGTGATTGGTCCCATAGGTCTCAAAACCTGTGTCCATTGGAACAATTATATTAAGGTAAAGTAAGACATTCCACTTGTTTTTATAATTTTCCAGGGGGAAAGTAATACATCACAGGTATAGTTTTTACTTTTTTCCACATATGTTTTCTTAAACTTAAGTACATGCCACTTCTTGATGGTATTCAACTCTAGGATAAGGTGATGTTGGACTTAGCTTGCAATTGCATATTTAATTTGTTTGAATTTAATCCACAGCATTTTAATACAACAATATCCCTGACTCCTTAGCACTCTACCCATTGAAAGAATGTTGACAAGATAAGACCGTTTTTAGAACTAACGTTTACTGTTGTTGCATAGAAATCTCTAAAATCCTTTAAGAAATACAACTGGATATGTAGCTTATGGTATGTTTCTTTATTAGCGTTCTTTCATTACCTTTGCTCAGTGCTTTAGTACCATGTATGAAAGTAAAATTATAGCACTAACCAATTTAATTATAGCATCACTGGCTGGGTACCTGCTCTGTGCTAAGCAATGCAAGGGAGGATGAAGCCACGTCTTCACAGAGGTTTCATGACAGCATGTGGAAACCCATTAAACATCAATCATACAGCCCCAAGCTTGGGTCAGACAGGAATACTTCTCCCCTATGACATTCTAGTCCATGCCATTCACTGAGTACCTCCAGTGAAAAGAATAAGTAAAGCATAACCCTATCCTCTTGGTGTTAATACTCCAGAACAGATGTCACAAAATGAGGTCAGGCCCTACTCCCAACCCACCTGAATCTAGCCTACAAACATGTTCTGTTTGGTCCACTCAGTATATTTTTTAATTTTTGGAATTATAAAAAATCAAGAGATTTTGAATAAAAACAATATTAACAGCTTCTCTTTAAAAATTGGGTGACCTAGCATTGCTGGCGAGTGGCAGGATATGTGCTCCTCAAGCTCACCACAGTGAGCTTTATTCATCTATATACCCATCAGGTCTAAGCATAGATTAACTCATGCTACCCCTGCCCCAGATATGCGTGATCTCGCTGGATATTAACCATAGACCTTTCTCTTTTATTCAGTTCAACCCTCATGTATTGCTTTTGTATATCATGCAGGCAGTAGACTAGCCACTACTGTTTCATATGAACAAGACGCAAAACTTATCTTTAAGGAATTTCATAGCTCTCCTCAAACATAACAAGTGTACAGCTCAGATAGAATTTCAAAGACAATCAAGTCCTCACAGGGAGTGAAGAACCCAACTCTGGAAAACCAAATATTCAATAATTTAGAGATGATCCAAAAGCTTATTTCTTCAAGAGCAAGTGGAGTTTTTGGCCAATGACCTTGTAAAGCAGGAAAGGTCAGGTTCCCAGCCAATGCAATTGGACAAGTTACACAATCACTCGGGGTGGTTAAGACACTAGAGACCATCAGACCCCACTTTTCAAACACAGCAAGTTGTAGCACTGTAGTTTGTCTTGCACCAAGATACAGAACAGCTGTAACAAGTTCACTAGAAGATTACACGTGTCCCTTCCATTCCCATCATAATTAGGTCCTCCTCATTACTCACTAAAACTATTTTGCAACAGCCTCCTCAATGATTGCTCTGTGTCCAATACTGCTTGACACCGGCCATCCCTCCCAAGAGATTAATCTTTCTAAAGCACAGTTCTAATCACTTATCCCTTTTCTAAACAATTTCCAGTGGCCATCCACAGCTAAGTAAATTGAATCCAAATTCCCAAATTTGATGTTAAGGCATTTTATATAAGTCTTCTATCTAACTTTCCAATTGTATTTCTTCATGTTTCCCTTTAGCAAAATTCACCAACTGGCAGTCTGTAAGTCGTATCCAATCTTCAGAAGTATTTTGTTTGGCAAATATAGTGTTTTTCTAAAACTTTGAATTACCTACCAATATTTACTAAAGTATTCTCCCCTCTAGATTGACACATGCTTTCTGCTTTACTGAAATCTCCACCACTCTCTATTAACTTACTCTGGCCCACTTGACTCCTTTATATGATTTGCTTGGTTCTGATAGGCATTTGAGTTTACAAATGCCCCTTACATATTCCAACAGCCAGCCTAGATGACTTACTACTACATGTTTTATTTTCCTGAACTTTCCTTCTGTACTTCTTTCAAATGTCACCTTCTCTGTAAAATCTCCTACTAGGTGTCAACTTTCTTTCCTCTGAGTAGCAATTTCACAACACTTATCACCTATTCTATATTGATTTTTGTGAGTGTTCATTCTCTATATCATCTGGTTGACTCTAAGCTCCTCAAAGATGAGGACTGCTTTATTCATCTCTGTACTATCCCACAAATTCCCCGTACACAGTACGGTCAGTGTGTACATGGAATTAATTGTTATCCATTTTCTCGGGCTGTCCAGGCCTAGATTAGTTCTGTGTATCCACAAGAAGGCAAGAACTCATTTGAAATGCAGACATGGCTGAGTCAGAAGGCCCCTGTGGACTTTTAGGCATTTCAAGTAGGGAGTGAGAAATGCCCTTTCTCAAGGAAACTACTGAGGGAATTTAGGTAAACAGAACATGATCCTTTTCCTTGGAAGCTGGCTGTGATCTTCCGATTAATTTACTATTGCATGTCTCACGAGGAACATCGGCAAACCCTTCCATATATCAACAAGTGTCAGAATAACAGGAGTCAGTTCATTCCTGGGGGCCCTGCTGAAATAGTGAGCTGAACCAGGTGGAGCTCCAGTGCCCTGGAAAGAGTGAAACAGAAAGAGCTCTGCACACTGCTTTCAAAAGTGTCCATTTCTAAAGGTACCAAATGCTCAGAAAAGAGTTCTCACTCCTGTGTGCCCTGGAAGAAGCACTGCCAACAACTTACAAGGCTATTGAGTTAAAACTCAGTGGTTCCAGAATTGGATGCAACTAAATGGATTTCGATAAAAACGACCAGTTGTTAAATATGGGCTAAAATGAATAAAGTCACTCTTCTAAAATGTAATTAAATTTGGGAGCATTTTATGAACTACTGTGTATCCAGGATATGAAGTGAGGAGACCTGAACACCCTAAGGAGACTTAGCTTTTTGGGTTATAATCTGGGTGCCTTTGAGCAAATTTCTTGCTTGTAAAATGGGCACAATCAGCCCTGCCCTGCACCCTTCATAGGTGTTAGCTATTCTATTCCCTTGGGGTTTCCCGGCTGGAAGGCGCTTAAACAGAACCTGCCAGGGAAGGTCTTAGAGATAAAAAGGATCCCATTGAGTATCAGGTGAGATAATACCTATGGAGTCATCACCAAATTCTCAGGGAATCAAGATCAGCTACAGGTTTCTAGAGATAACTTGAGGTTGTTCTAATTGAAGGGCACTAGGGCAGGGTACATTCTGAAGTTGCAAGTAGGTTAGCCAAGATGGTATTCATGCATCTTCCTGCAGATTCCTAGTAGGACTTTGATTCCTTTTGGGGTCAGGTATGTTTCCTGTGGAAGCAAAATTAGGAGTCGCTGTACATTGGGCAGTGCTTCCCTAGTCAACCATCCTCAAGGAGGGATAAGAGGTTAATTAAATACATCTCTCGGGCAACAGAAATGATCAAGGCTGTCCCTGAAATACAGTTGCTTCAAAAAGTAGGCGTTTGTTTCAGGGAAAATCTCCCACAGAGAAACATGGAACACCAAAGAGAACTAAAAATAGGACTATCATTTATGTCAATTATAAATAGATTTGTTCCCTCTTGATTAGATTAATGCTAGCTGAAAGTCTGTAGTTGAACAGAAATGAGAGAAAAACTCCTGACAAAATATTATTACCTGTTAACAGTTAGAATTGACACCTTTTCCTCCCTGAGGTGTTTTCTCTGATTTTCCCTAAATGAAGATATTTGAGTTTAGAATTCAGTTTTTAGTCTTTGACGTACATTTGTTCATACTTCATCAGTTCCTCAGGATTGCTCCTTACCTTCTTCTTTTTTTAAAAAAATATATTTTTTTTATTGATTTCAGAAAGGAAGGGAGAGACAGAGAGAGATAGAAACATCAATGATGAGAGAGAATCATTGATTGGCTGCTTCCTGCATGCCACCTACTAGGGATCAAGCCCACAACCCAGGCACGTGCCCTTGACCGGAATCAAACCAGGACCTTTCAGTCCACAGGCTGATGCTCTATCCACTGAGCCAAAGCAGCCAGGGCTACTCCTTACTTTCTAGATTAGAAAATACACACACACCTTTCTTTATATGGAAAAATTGACTGTCAGTGTTAAGAATTCAAAAGGGGCAAAACTTTCTCCTCAGATGCTCCCAAGATGGTCACCATATGCTATTACAAAAGTCCTTTTCTATATTTTAAATTAAACTTATGGCTGAGTAGTATTCCATTGTATGTATCTACCTTCTTTATCCAATCATCTAGGGAAGGACACTTTGGTTGTTTCCATGTATTAAAAAAGGGGGGGAGAGATATCAAGGTAAAAAAAAAAAGTTCTTTTCATGAAGGAGATTCTTTACCAAATTACCATGTAATTGTGGATTCTTAGCAAACACCTATTAGCAGTGAGCATAATGATGGACAGGAAAGATTAAGTAGAGGAAGGGCCACATCCCAGAGCTGCTGCTACTGAGCACTTGTCAGATATGCAGCCATTTTCCTTTCATTCTGGAGGGAACATTACCTTGAGGGATCCCAGTTCTTCAGGTCTGATAAGCCAAATCCTTGTTCTTGTGTGCATGACTCAAGTCTTCCCAGGGCCAGGAAGAGAAATGTCAGCTCCCCATCCAAGCTGTCTAGGTCTATCCTGGGAGGAGGATTTAGGGATGAAGCAGCAGGGTGCTCCCATCCTTTACGATGGAATGCACTGGAATGTATGTCTCCCACCTGTGGGAATGAGAGACAAAAAACCTTACCGGAGTCTCCCTACCTTGCCTCATGGATGCTCTTGATTTCAGGCACCACGGACTCGGCATTAAGAAAGAGGCTGGGGAAGGAGTGATTGGGAAGAAGGGACAGATACAATAAGCAGGGGCCCTACTGGGAAATTATTCCCCCATGTTAAATGCCCTATTTTGGTCTCACTATGGGCTATTTAAAAGGAGCTTAGCTTGCCCTTGCAGGTGTAGCTCAGTGGTAGAGCATCAGCCCACATATGGAAGGATTGAGGGTTCGATTTCCAGTCAAGGGAATGTACCTGGGTTGCAGGTTCATTCCTGGCCCCTGGTCTGGGCATGTGTGGGAGGCAGACAGTTGATGTGTCTCTCTCACAATGATCTTTCTTTCTTTCTTCCTTTCTTTCTTTCTTTCTTTCTTTCTTTCTTTCTTTCTTTCTTTCTTTCTTTCTTTCTTCCTTCCTTCCTTCCTTCCTTCCTTCCTTCCTTCCTTCCTTCCTTTCTCTCTCTCTCTCTCTCTCTCTCTCTCTCTCTCTCTCTCTCTCTCTCTCCCTTCCTCCCTTTCTTCTACTCTCTAAAAATCAATGGCAAGAATATCCTTGAGTGAGGGTTAACACCAACAAAAAAAGTTTAAAATGAGCTTATCTGTCAACTGGAAAGTCACTGCCTGACCCAAAATTCGGGGAAATTTCTGGAAAAATATCAAATTAATCAGGGATTTGGAAAGCCTAGGTCCCAACACATAAAGAAATATATTGAACCGTTTTAAAGATATAAAATTCTTAGAACTGTTGGCCAGGTTTCTGTGCATGACCTCTCTCTTCCAAATGGCATTGCTCAACATCCAGCTCCCATCCGAAGGCTGACCTCATGCTGTTGTGCAACTCAGCCATCGAATGTCACTTTGCCACAGCACTGGCTGTGCATTCGACTACCAAGAAGCTGAGCAGCTTTAGGTTTTGAGTCAGAAGTTCTGAGCAGGATCATTCCAGTGAAACCTGAGCCCTTGGTACTTCTAAAAAAGTCAAGATACATTTGGATCTTGCAAATCGAGAATGTCAGAGCCAATATTTCCTCCTTTAATTAAAACTCAGGAATGACACTGTGGGTCCTCCCTTCCTTTTCTGCCCTTCCCCCACGTTCCCAGCTCAGATTCTCCAGGTTTGAGAGCTGAGTGGGAAAGAAGTCTGTTTAGTCCCAAACTTTTCTGCCAAGTACTGCATCAATGGTGGACCCTGACACAGTGAGATGTGGAAACATGAGCCTGAGATCCCCAATTTGTTCCCAGACTGATAGGTAAACACAGACTAGGAAAGGCTTCTTCCCACTCATCCTCCAGTTCCCAATCAAATATTTGAGGTTCTAGCCAACAGCCCAACTCTACATCCAATGTTGGCTACTGACTCGGTTGACCCCTTGGTGGGAAATCTTCCATCCACATTGGATCACTCCTCTGGCTCAATCTATAAAACGATTTTCAAAACAGCCTGTCCCAGAATATTCTTGGGACCTTCATGAAGAGGTCTGAGTCCTGGCATATCACAAAGATGGCAATGGCCATTAGATCTGGTTAAGTGAAACACTAGCACACACAGTCAGCCAGCTTTATCTTGCTCCTTCTGTGTTGCTGTCATATTTCAGTGAAATCTAGAAATAACAGAAGGATGACTCTTCTCTGCCCCCACCCCGGGTGCATGCACTCCCCTCCAGGGAGAAGGAAGGGAAACTGTGACATTCCTCAGACCTCATGAATCACCCCAGAGGTTGGTAGTAGCCTTGGTTAATGGCAAGGTTCAGAAAGGCAGCTTCCAAAAATTTGCCATGATGCCTATTAAGTGTAATAAGGTTATTCACATTTGTTGGGAAGTCATCTGGTGTTTAAGGTAAGCTTTGAATAGATAGGATTTTGATAGATGGAGAGATTTTGGGTAGTGAAAAAAATGGAAAAGCACATGGGCAACAGAGAATAGGACACGTGGACATGTGCATGAGCCAGCCAGCCAGGTGTTTGGGTGCAATGCTAGTGACAGTAATACAAGATAAACCCAGAGACAGAGGTTAGAACAACGTTTGCATTAAAGTATAATAATAGCAGGCACTTTCTGAGCTCTTATTACAGGCATGGTATGTATTAACTCTTAATCCTCATGACAAACCTTTAAAGTGGGTGCAATCATTATCCTCACTTTATAAGTGAAGCCACACAGAAGTACATAATATGCATAAAGGCACATAGCTTCTAAGTGAGACAAACAAGAGTTTTAACTCAAGCTGCTGAGTCCAGTGCCCATGCTCCCTGACCACCTATTCAGCACATTGCCCATAGCAAGCCTTTATTTTGCCATCCCCTCTTCTCTAGCTGTGGAAATACTGGGTAATATCTAAGACCAAGCTATATATTCCTTCTTTAATGAGATTTCATCCATCTCCATCAGTAAGAATTTATCTTTCCCTAATACAGACTTTTCTTTATTTGTACCTATAGCAGTGTTTCCAATCTTGTATTAGACTTAAGTATGTGCTCATTTGCAAACTTCTTCAGTCCATAATGGACATCACATTCCCTTTTACATCCTCAGATATTGGAACTGTACTTTGCATGTAGTAAGTGTTCAATTAGCATTGCCTCAATTGTATTGAATAACAGAATCCACTGGTTGAAGCCTGAGGAAATATCCCCTAAACCCACCACACCCCTTTAAGACCCTCTTTCCTAAATTAAAACAAACAAAAAAAAACCCTAAGAAATCTTGAGCCTCACGGGGAATTCTCCCACTCTCTAAAACCTGCAACCCATAAAAAAGTTTATAAAAGCCCAGTGTAGATAATCCCAGGCCATAGACCAAGAACACCATTTCAGGTTTAGCCCTGCTTGCCTGCAAAAGAATGCTAATGGTAACAGTGCTTCTAAAGGCAAAGACATAGCCACACAGGGGTGAAGTACAGCACCAGGCATAGTGGGGTTCCAGGGTTTCTAAAAAGGCTTCCTTTATTCTGATAAAGTTCTCAGCTTCTCAACCCTCAAATACCACCTTCCTGTGGGAGACACAGAAACACTCAGTTTAATTAAAGCCTTTCTCTTTCACATTGAAGTCACAAGTTTTCACAGGGTGCAACGTGTTGCTAACCCAGCAGTTTCCAGACTAGGCTGCTCAGCAAGGCAGGTGCTGTTCTCTCTTTAGGGCCCATGTCCTCAAGTTGCTTTGCTGTTTAAATATCTCTTAGAAAATCTCTAAGAAAGATATGCTTTTAGAAAATCTGCTCTGGTGGATTCCAGCCCAAGCTCTCTCTATTTTACCCAACTCCTTTTGGCCTGGAAGATTCTTTTGTCCCATAGGTGAGGTTAGCCAGTAGGAAGAGAATGCCTTATCTTTTTTTAAGTATACTTTTAATGTTTGACATTACTTATCTCCAAGCTCAGAAAGTCAATAACAACAATAAGCACAGGACTATACCTTGCAGAAGGATGTCAAATACTTGTAATATCTGAAGTGGCCTACAATTATCTAATCAGCAAGACCAGTAATTAGACAGATTGACCATTATAGAACCACAAAGTTGAATTCTAAAATGTGATGAGTGAATGCACAGCTATTTACTGAGCATTTATTACATGACAGGCTCTGTACCTTGTGCTGGCAATATTGAGTTGACCCAGACTGACAGGGCTCCTGCCTGAGGTGCTTAGATTTAGCCAGAAAGGTACAGATGGCTAAGAGAGAACAAGGAATGGTAAGACCTCGTGCCCTGGATCATCTGGGAGAACTAAACAGTACATCCCCCAAGCTTTCTTTCCTATTCAACTATTGGTATATCTTTCTCTTCTATCTCCCATCTTCTTTTATCTTCTTCTTATTTTCCTCTAAAGCATGCATTGTTGCACAGCACTGATATAGCCGCTGGTTTTAGATTCTTTGTGGCAAGGAAGCCTCACTGTTAGGTTCATTTGGGGCTCTTGGTCTTTCCTCTTCTATCACAATCAACCAAGGGAGGCAACTTAAATTGTGTGACATGTTGGTTTCCATCTGAAGTCAGACTTATTGTACCTCTCTGTTTTCCTATACATATTGAGACTTCCCAGGTACATTGGAGTCTCTTGTCCTGGGTAAGGCCCACAATTCCTGAGGTGTTAAGGAAAGGAAACCATTCAATGTCCATTGGCCTATATCTTGATTCCTTGATCTCAAGGTGCTGGCTTCCTGAAAATGTATTACCCACTCTGTGTAAAAAAACAAAACAGAGAATGGTAGACTACATTAGATAGTTCTCAAATTACTTGTTCGATACATTCTCAAGTGTTCTTTGGAACAGAGAGCAATTGTTCTCTAATCCTTGAAGATGAAGACCATAAGGAAATCACAGATATTTATACAACTCCATCAATTAACTCAATTTCTATCAAGGAGTCAATTGGTATACCTAAAAGAGTTCTGGAAATGTACAAGTTACATTAGGTATGGGAACAGAACTATTGATCTAGTTCCAGAGACAGTGACTCAGTTGATATGACATTAGAATGTATATTTTGACATTTGCCAAAATCCTTTTCCTTGCTCTCTTCTGAAACTATCAAACTAACCTTCTATGAGAAGATAATCTGCAGCCTCTTTCAAGGCTGAACTTCTGTGATTCTCTATTCTTAGATCCCAAATCCTGCAAATAACAGAAGTTTAGGAGAAATGACCCAAGACCCTTCTTCTGAAAATCTACCCAAGGAAATTACTAGAATCTTATTGGAATTGGAAAGAATTAATCAAAGCTATATGCATAGATAGAAGAATAGAATATTGACAAACAGCATGTAGAGCTTGAAAAAAAAAACAAAATAAAAAATAGCAGAAAACTTGTTTGAGTACACCAAATGAGTTTGAAAGGGGAAAAAAAGCAACTGTGTCCTTTATCTACATTTGCCAACATAGAGTAATAACCATAATCTCCAAATTAGATGGTGCATAGCCTTGGCCTCCAAACCCGGGGTGAAAGAAATTGAGAAATCCAGAAAAGCAGTGTTTTATCAGGTCTAATTTAGTCCTAGAGCTATCAGGAGTCCATTTGCCTCCAAGTGGAGCATTGCCTGGTGGCTGTGTTTCCATTCATGGCAGAAAACTGCTAGGGCCATCAGAGCAGGAGAGAGTTCACAAAGAAAGTCAGAAAGCAGTGCCAAAAGGCAAATACAGTTCCTGTCACAGCCAAAATAGTTCACTTAGCTCTTTGTGTTACTCCCTTATTCTTTGTAATGGAGCAATTTCTATGCAAGTTGTGTAAAAATAAGATTTTTAGCTTTGAGCAGTAAATGAGTGAACTGGGCAAGAAAAGCATAAAATTTAGTAAGAAAAAGAAAGAGTGATAAAGGGACAATATAAAAGCCCTGGAAAAGAGTGCTTCTCCTTTAAAGAATCTACCATGTAAAAATCCACACCTGAAAGTCAGATCTACTCTGGATGGATTTTCTCAGTTCAGAAGAGTCCATCACTTTACTAAAATACTTTTAAGTATTCATCAGGGGACTTCACATTCGACATGGTTGAGCACTTCCTTTTGGACACTCTCTTTGTCTCATCTTCATGGTAGAGATGAAAAGGAGAATCCATG
The DNA here is from genome assembly GCF_000412655.1 of Myotis brandtii. NCBI lineage: Eukaryota > Metazoa > Chordata > Mammalia > Chiroptera > Vespertilionidae > Myotis > Myotis brandtii. Next base: position 519,941 of record NW_005370516.1, read on the forward strand.
AGGTAGGAGGATATTGGAGGTCTCTGTGCCTACCCATGTTTGTGCTTCATTTCTGCCAAGTGGTTATAATATGACAAGATTTAGGAAGTCCAGAGGGTAAGAGTTTCTGTCAAGAATAAAGGTAGAACTATGGAATTACAGAGTTGGAAAAGACCTTCAAACTCACAAAATCTCTCTACTGAGAAGTAATGCCTAATCAAAGGCCTATGCTAAAATCCCCCCAGTGGTAGAACAACTCTACTGCCTCCCCTGTCCTGCAAACAGAAAACCATAGCAATGGTGTTGGAGCAATCCATGAAATGGTCACCTCATTACTGAGTGGAGAAAGCCCCTCAGTGACTCAGCAGGGTTCCTTCTCTGAACCTTCACTGTAGCTTGTACCTGCTAAGGCACTTAAACTCATTCTGCTTTGTATGATGGTTATTCATAGGTTATCTCACACCCCTGCTGAGTGATAAACCCCTTGAAAGCCAGGGCTTTGCCTATCCAACAATTTTAACATCCTCCACAACACTTACGATAGTGCCTTAAATAGGTCAGGTAACCAATAGTGTGTTTGTTTTGCTTTTTAAAATAACTTGTTTTAAAATTTATTTGCATTTAATTCTGCAGGAAGAATAGAATAAAAATGACTTTGTTATCATAGATTTAAATGTCCTTAGGTTTAATCCATAGAAAGTATGCCTGACAATAGTAGATAGTCAATAAGATTGTTGAGTGAATTTATAAGTGAATAAATCAGTGAATGGCTGGTCAGAGAGGGTGCTCCCCTTTTCCCCTATAAAGCTGAGGCAGTGTTGAGAGAATTTTGTATTCATATGACCCCAACTCTCCTGTTTCAGTCTAGTACTGCTGATTCAAAGGTATCATCATCACCATTAATTCAATACTGATGTAACCTGAACTTTTGCTCTGTGTAATCACAGATCTGGGTGAATTTCCTAGAAAAGAATAGCCCATGAACTGAACTGTTAAGTAGACAAAATGTAAATTGGGCCTCTTCCATATTGTTAAGAGCAAGGATGGCCTTAACTCTGCTCTGCCCCTTCCATTTTGGCCCCTATGCCCTGTAGCAGCACCTACAGAGACCAGACACAGAATTATAGACACCTCAAACTTGCCTATTTTGTGCCTCCTCCTACCCCATTCATTCACCTTGGGTGATCTGTCTGTTACCTTCCTTCCTAGTAGTTCTGTATAAATATATCTTAACCCAATGGAACAAAACTGTAATGGGGACATTTGAGGTACTAGTAGCCAGCCAGTAATGTTCAATTAACTTTGTTCATTCAGTAAGTGGTTATAATTAAGATATTTTGCAAGTAACAGAGTTCCAGGATTATTTTGGCTTAACCAATATGGAAGTTTATTATTTCATGTAGAAGTCTCAAGATACATAGTTTAGGGTGGCTGAACTATCTGGTGAACAGAAACTTTGTTCCACAAAATCCTCAGGGATCCTCAGGGTTCCTTCTAGCTTTCTACTTTACTATCCTAACATCATGGCCATCATCTATATGGCCCAAGATAGCTGGTGGAGCATCTTAGCACGAACATTACAGCCAGCAGGAAGATAGAAAACAAGCAAAGAATGCATTACAATTGTATTTAAGGGAGAATTCCAGAAGTTATCATATGGCACCTTCACTTATATTCTATTAGCTAGAATTTGAGTAAATGGCCACATGTAGCTGCAAGGGATGCTAGGAAATAAAGTCAACTGAAAATTAGTGTTTCCATTATTATGGAAAGAGAAAGAATGGATTCGGGGCAATGAGTAGGAATCCCTGCCAGAAGGACCATGCCAGAACTCTTTAAGTCATATTACCTAGGAGCTCACCTATGCACTACAAAATCAAAGGTTGATACAGTGTCAGCCAGATCCTGATGCCAATTCTAGCAGCATCACTTGATGAGATGCATGATCCCTAAACTATTTCCCATGCTATTAAAATCTGGAATAAAACCTCCCCCTTAGGTTCCTGGAAGATGATGTAAGATGACCAGTAATGCTTAGCATAGTGCTTGGTGCATGGATGTTCAGACAACATTTATTGTTATTATTATCATTCTGCCTGCATAGAAGCCTGGCTCTGCTCCAGGCTTTAGACAAACTTGGGCATAAAAACATGAACAATGCTCCTGGTGGCTGTGTTTCTTGAGCAATTTTATACCCTATCCATTAGCCAGATGTGTTAGCATAATGAGTAGCTGCTCAAGAGAATGGCTTTATCCTTAGTTGCCCTTTCCTTTCTGTCTTTTTTGGATGGTGTTGAACAAGACAAAAGCAACTAATAAACTTCTCATCACTGTAAGAAATGACAAATAATATCAGCAAAGCTCAAAGAAGAACCTAAAACAATGGAGGGGGGCATAGTGGGCTTTTTAGAATGCAAGTAGCATTCATTTTCACGTCGTTGTTTATCAGGCCAAGCATACTAATATGGAAAGTCACTCTGGAAAAGGGTAAAGAAAAATATACCTCTTTGGTATTGTCTGTTATGTCATATCAGTAAATAAGTTAAGAGATGTACTGGGCTTTATTTTTTATTGTCTCATACTAAATTTCTCTGAGAAGATGCTTTAAGATACACTAAATTCAGTCCATTGGTTTTTGTCTAGGCAGTAATTTTCTTCTCAAATTGAGAAGCACTGAAGTAGAATGACTTAGTGCTTGGACACAGTTGAGTTTGAAACTTGGCTTGGCCACTTAATAGGTGGGTGATCTTGAGAGAAATTAATAAACTTTTATAAGACTTAGTATTTTCAAATTTAAGATTAGAATAATAATGATACCCATCTCATAGGATTGTTGTAAGAATTGAATGAGATAGTGTATGTATAAACCAAATGTCCCCAGGTTTTCCAATCTCCTTGCATCACATAAAATGGCTTTTGAACCCTTTTAATATTCCTTGGGAAGACCATGCCTTTCCCCAAAGCTCTGAAAATCTGGAGCACCACAATTCTCCCAGTCCGTTCACTCCACAATTTGCTTGCCAACTATTTCCCACTCCTAGTTTATTACTCTTAATCCATGAACCTGACATCCTCTATCACCTGTTCCCTTCCCAATAGCCACTCTAAAAGATGAATCAAGGGTAGGAGGCAGGAGAGTCATGAGTACCTGGGATTTTGCAGGAGCAGTAGGAGACCGGAGAAGTCTTAAAGGGACTGAGCATCATCCAGTTACATCACAAATGATCTGCACAAGAACTCATGCCTTTAGCCCAGCAACTGAGTTTCTAGTCATCATTATTTTTGTAGCCAAAATTTTGAATCACAGAATCATAACATATTGCAGTTGGAATAAGCCTTAAATAATGTTCCTGGTTCAAAAGGCTCACTTACATGTGGGGAAATTGACCTGCTCAAAAGTATGGGTGACCCAACCTTGCTCACTCAGATTGAATAATGCTGCCAGGTATCCCATAACCTATTAATAGAATTTCTATTCTTCTTTGCTCATTTTTTCACCTGCTGTTCAGCTAATGAAGATATGTTTTTAGATATTCTACCTGCATTAAAAGTGTTTCTTCCAACTGGAGTACAAACATGGGTAGTGAGGACATAGTGTAAAAGGCCTGGATTTCAGTCCTAGGTGGAAAGAACTGGCTGCATGACCTGGAAAGACTCGTTCAATCCTTCAAGATCTCAGGTTCCTCATTTAGCAGCAGGGGGATCGGTCTGAATGAGCTCTGAAGTGCCTCGTAGCTCAGATGTTCCTTGCTTCTTGGCGGTGTCAATGTTCTCCAACTGGATCCACATCTTCTGATCCCACACAAGATGGAGAGGAGACCATCCCAGTATTTGGAGAAGCCCATCAGGACAAAAGTTGGCCTCTCTCTGTGGGGGCTGGAGAAGGGAAGCAGCTGAAGCAACACTATCCATTTCCTTCCCATTCAGAAGAGAACAATCCAGCTCCTCCCAGGGGACGCCATCAGGATTTTGACAGTGTGGGGTCTGTCTTATGATGGGAATGGAGGATTATTGTAGAATGGGGGTGCTTAGCACAGAATCAAAGATGGAAGGAAAGCCAAGAGGCCCGTAGGTCCAGTCCCCTGCCTCTAACTAAGCCTTCCAAGGCAGATGGTTGTCATCCTACATTTAAAAATCTCCAGGGCAGCTTCCCACCGTGCCCTGGGGTCTGCACGTTTCCCCCTAATAATCAAGAAATTCTTCCTGATGTTTTAGTGGAAACACATTCAAAGTAGCAGGAGTCTGTTTACCCTTGTCGAGTCCTGGAGATGAGGTGGAATACTCTGTAATAATAGCCCTGATTATACCTGGCAGTGGTGATTAAGTCATCTCCTAGCCTTTTCTTGTGAGGGATAAATCTTAATTTTCCATCCAGTTAGTCTTTTTTTTACTCCTATATGGATCCTTTCCAGCTTCCCAAATGAGTCTTAAAATAGGAGGGTGAAATCTGAGTTCCCACTCTAATTAAAACCTCAGTGATGCCAAGACTTGTGGAAGGATTACTCTAGGCTTTCATTTCATAATTCCCAACATTCACCTGCCTCATGTTACAATTTTGTTGTAGTACTTTCTTGCTCACTCAGGGCCCACAGCTATTTAGCTATAGTGCTTCTCTCTGTCAGTTGGAGCCCATTTTTGTCCATTTTAAACATCCTCCTCTTTTTAATGACCTCCCCATATCTAAATTGTACAAGGTCATTTTAAATTCTAATCCTACCTCCTAATGTTTGAAGATCTTTTTCTGCATTAGTGCAATCTGAAAAACATTCTAGTCTGTTATTTCAGTTATTGAGGAAGAAACCTCAACGTATATCAGTCCTAGAAGGGCCTGAATATCATTCATTTCTTCCAAGACCCAAAGCACAGTTGGAACATGAAAAGCAATGCAGACCCCCCTCTCCATTCATTTATTCAACAAACATCTTTTCCAGCACAAATGATATAGACACTGGGGCTATGAACAAATCAGTTTCTCTACCCATTCAGTGTAATGTGCACACTATGTATGCAAAATGTCTTCAGTAAGCACTTACTCTCTGCAGAGCTGTGGTGGGTGTTGGATGTAGAGCAGTGAGGAGGACATCCTTTCATGGATCTCACATTCCAAAAGGGGTGGAGGAGGAGAGAGACAAAGTACAAGTCAACCAATAAATAAACATGATAAATAAACAATGTCAAATCCTGATACATGTTTTAAAGAAATAATGGAATGATAGACCTCAGGGTGGTGGAGGAGAAGCAGGAGACAGGAGAGACCTCTCCAAAGAGGGGGCTCTAAAGACCTTACAGCTTAGCAGGCAGAGTTCCGTTTTTCTGAACCAATCCCTTTTAGCAAACCAACTTTCCTCTTGTCTCTCCTCTCAGACTTAACTTTTGCTGGGATGCTAATGGGTGATAATGTGCTGCTTCTTAAATTATTTACATTTCTGAAGGACTCTATCAATTCTTTAATCAAAAGATGTGATAAACAAGAGGAATTTCAGGAATACAGTTCCTTTAGTTCCCCAGAAAGTTAAGACATTCCTGGAAAACAGGGATCCAAGGCCATTAATTGGGGAGAGTGGACTCACTGGCATCAAATAGATTTCTTCACTTAAATAGGCTGGTGAACTTTAAGACTTGCCAGCATGATAAGGTTTGCAGCTGATTCCTAAGCTTTTCAGATGGAACCTCTTAAAGAACATGCTTGGTGAATGCCAGGCTGCAGAGATACCTTGGGTGCTTTGAAGTCTTTTGATGTTGGACTTGGCATTTGGAATATGATTCTAATCACAGCAGCCAGTGTGCAGCCAGCCTGGGTGCTTCTGAAAGGGACAGACTAGCTTCTCTGGGAGTCTGGACCTGTATTTCACTAGTTTCCTCAAATCATGGACCCTTTTGAGAATCTTTTATTTTTTTCAATTAAATTTATTGGGGTGACAGTGGTTAGTAAGATGACATAGGTTTCACATATACAATTAATTTTATAAGCCATCTCTGTATTGCATTGTATGCCCAGCACCCAAAGTCAAATCTTCCGTCACCATATATTTAACCCCCCTTTACCCTTTACTACCCCCCTAAACCTATCCCCTCTGGTAAGCATCATACAGTTGTCTGTGTCTATGAGTTTTTGTTTACTTGTTTGTCTTGTTTGTTCACTTGTTTCTTTCAGTTTTATATCCCACGGATGAGTGAAATCATATGGGTCTTTTTTATTGAATTTATTGGAGTGACATTGATTAATATAATTATACAGGTTAACTTTTTCTGACTCATTTTGTTTAGCATGATGTTCTCAAGATCCATCCATGTTGTCAGAAATGGCAGTATTTCCTCTTGAGAATCTTTTGAGTGTCCAAATTTCCTCTTTCCAGGAAAATCCACAAACATATATAACTGCACATGGTGCAGAAGGTTCACGGGCCTCCTAACCAAACTCATCCATGGACTGGAGGGCTCCTAAGGACCTGCTGGTGCTAAAGTCTAAGAAGTTTTTGCGCTCAGATCACGTTAACCTTTTGGTCCACATTTCTTATTAGCCTATGGGTATCTTGGGACCAGACGAAGTGTTCTACCTCCCCCCAAGCTTCCCGGAGCCTTGGTAGAGTGCCCAGTACACAAGGGGGGCTGATAAGTGTCCCTGTGCCTGTTGCCACCTCATGGTGATTGCTGCCTGAGAAATAGCCAGGGAGGGTGGGGAGACCCTTCAACACAGAAGTACCCGCCAACACTGGGGATGCCCACTTGGCTTCCCAATTAGCAAATGAGGTCATTGTCCCTCTGCTCTTTTCCAGAAATAGGTCTGTGAAGAAGGCGTGTGCTGAAATGACCTAGCAAAGCAACTGGAAGGAAGTGACTAGAAAGGGAATCATTAAAAACCCAACTCCTTCTTTCAAGGGAAATGGAAACAGGGACCTAGAGGAAAGTTATAACTGCCAAGCCAGCAGTGGCCCTGCTTCCCTCCCCTTGCTCCCAATGTGGATTTCCTGCCTGCGGGGCACCATTTGATTTCAAGCCATGGGAGCCTCACACAGTCTCAGGAGAAGGGCTCAGAAAAGAAACAGAGCAGCCTTTGCCCTCTTCCTGCCACTCCTGTATGGAAGCAGTTGGCTTCATTAACTCTGCTTCCTCTGCAGCATTGATTCTGCCACATGCTGGGGAAATTTTGGTGATTGTGTGTAGCCTGGGTGACAAATTAAGATTTTTTTTTCTTTTTGCAAAATTGAATGTCCTTGGTTTATGTAACCACCTCGGTTCTATAGGCAATCGTCAGTGCTGTATTTCCCTTCTGTCTCCTTTGCCATGAGTTTTGAATGGTTCGTGAAAGGATGTTTTGATGATGTGTTCCTGAGGGTGTGCCAAAAACCCACTCCACCTGTTCCACTCCACCTGGGAGGTTACATAAAAGGTGAAAGCAAGAAAAGGTAGATTTGGGTTCTCAAAGAGTCTGTCTTCTGAACTAAGTTTGACAATTGTGTACACTGGCTCAAATACCCACCTGACAATTTTGAAAGCCTAAAAATAAAGTGAACCTGGTACTTAGTAAAGGCAGCTTTCAGTATCATAGGACATCCCTGTGTTCCTAGCTCTGCATTTGGCCAGAGAATTTGCTAAAGCTTTGACTCCCTTCCCTGTGACCTAGCTTGTTGTCTTCAGGTGCTAGCTGGCAGTCAGGATGACACAGACTTGTGCCAGTAAAAAATGCAGGAAAGGGAAAAAGGTCAACATGTGTTTTTCATTTCAGTTTAGTTTCTTTGGAGAGTTCTGACTTTTATTTTCCTTCTTGCAGTAAAACTGTTTCTGCTACTAGACGAACATATGGATACCTTTATCAGGCAATTATCAAAGGAGATATGAAGCCTTTCTGGAGATTTTTTTAAGTGTAAGAGGTCTTTCCCAGGACTGCAGTCCTCATTGGCCTGTTCCTCCTCCATAGTACTCTGCTACTTAATCATACATTATACACACATGTTGGAAGTCCACATCCCAGAGGCATCGGGGTCATCTGGGAACTTGTGAAAATGCAGATTCTCAGGCACCGCTCACACCCATTGATACAGATACTCCGAGGGTGGGGCCCAGTGATGATGTTTTAACCAGCCCTGTAGAGGGTACTGAGGCAGGCTCATGAGAAGCACTGGCTACTTCAAGAGCCCCCAAAGATCAATGAATCTGAAATTCGTCCTTTCTTGGGGGTCAGGAGGCAAGTATGTGGGTGGAGAAATTTTACCATTTGGAATCAAAGGAACTTCCAGATTTGTAAGTCACTTAAACTCTGTTTTCCCATCTATAAAATGGAAATAAATCCATCTACCTCCTAAATGGGTTGTTGAAATGACTGAAGGGCAGAATATATATGAAAGTAACTTGTGAACTGCCGGGCACTCTCGAAGTTAGCTCTGGGGAGGTGGGGGGAGAAGCGCTTTGTCCTCATCTGTATTCTGAACCCTGAGTTCAGGCACCTAATGGCTATTCACTCACTGACTCTTTGCTGAGTAACTATAACTAATATTTGGTAAGTGTTTACTCATGCATTCATCACAAGTACTCTGTGAGGTGGGTTTGCATTCCCTTTTCAGATGAGAACTCTTAGGTTAAGTAACTTACCCACAGCCACATAATTAGAAATGGTGGAGCCAGCGTCTATCTAACCTCAGGCAAATGCTCCAGAGCCTGCGCTCTAACCACTTCATCACACAGCCTCATGATTAACTATTAAGGGTCTGAGTGCTTGCTCTGTGGCCCTAGTGGTTCTCGGCTCTTATGTGCCTTAACACAGCACAACCCGGTAGATATATGATAGTATTATCATCCCCGTTTAATGAGAAAGGAAACAGACACAGAGACTGGCTGATGTTGGTGTTTTTCTTTCCACTGTAAACATTTCTTTACATTGTGTTTCTCTGTGTACTGTTTGTGTTCTTGACTTTTCAATCCACTAACCAGTGAGCATTTATGAAGTGCCTGCTAAGTAGCCAGTGCTGTGCTTCTAGACACAGAAATATGAGACACAGTTTCTACCCGAAGATGCTTCAAATCAAATTGAGCAATTGGGCCAGTCATCATGAAACAGAAAATAAAGGCTAATAGATAGTTTAGAGCCAGTTTATGATGCACAAAGAAATCATTTTACACCTCCAGAGAAGTGAGTGGGAATGAGGTCCTCAGACAAGAATTCCCACGGGGACCTAAAGGCAACTTCTCTTGATAAACTCAGACTTAATTGCTCTGGGCAGTTGTCATTGACTTCAGCAACCCTGCACTATGGTTTCCTTTATGGTTATCACAGACATCAGGGTATAAAGGGGACAATGACATGTTATCTCAATTTTTGTCTGTTTTGTTCATTTCAGATCCTCAGTATTAAGAGCCGTTTCTAGAACATTGTAGGTGCTCAATAAACAGTGGGGATTGCATGACTTCTCAGCAGGAGAGAAATATGGCTGAAGGAGGACAGATATAGTGGGGCCAATTTTGAGTTGGGTGCAGAGGCAGATTGTCAGGGTATTACTTTTTGAAAGAAGGTTGAGACACAGCAAATTGGGCAGAAGCCTGGTGATCCAGAGAGGGTTCAGTAGGTGCATAGATGCAGAGTGATTGATATTTTAATAGATTTCCCACTCCCTACATGGGGTGTGGTGCTGTCTTGGCTCCTTGGGCTCCCCCTCTTCCCACTCTAGAGAAGAAAACCCACAAGTACTTGGTGATTTTGAAATTTGGGAATCAGGGTCTCTTGTCATCAATTTCATTTCCCTTGGTTTTTCTTCTACTTGGCAAACCTTTGGATGCCAAGCCCAAGTTCTGGTTACACCCATGTTTCTTTCAGAGGAAACTGCACTAGTAATTGAAAACAGAGATTGGTTCTTTTATTCTCATTCATGGGATGCAGGTGAGATTCCTGTTTGTGTTCCACCTTGGCTGTCTCTTTTCTAGTCCTGGAGGAAAATCTGGATATAATTCTCGGCTTCGGGCCTTTGGTCTTCCCTTCTGGTCCTTCTGCAAAACTGTGAGCTTTCATCAAAAATATTAAATGTATTTACCTTCAGGAAAAGAAATAGGATTGTCTGGTAATATCCTTTGACTCAGTAACTCTACTCCTGGGATTTAATTCTTACAAATGATCTCAAAGAGGCAGAAAGTTATGTGCACAGAGACAATGCCATGTCAGTTAAAATCCTGATAAAACTGGACATAGCCTAAATGTCTAATAATGGGAAAGTGGTTAAAGAAATAAATGATGGCAGATCTACTCAATAAGATATTCTGTAGCTTTAAAATTGTAATTATGAAGATTATGTAGCAATATGAAAAATGCTTGCAATATACTGTTAAGTGAAAGAAACAATACTACATTAAATTTAGGCTAGGACTATAGCTATGTCAAAATGTGTGCATCTGGATGAGAACAAAAAAATTAGAAAAATGAAGATAATCTGATTTGTTGGGATGCCAAGATTATGGGTCAAGTGTCTACATTTCAATTTCTGATAAAGTTTTTATAACTTAGTGCAATTCAAGAAGATCAGAAACAAGCTGTTCTGGCTGCATGATGGAGCCACTTGTCCCTTCTGAAACTGCAAAGAGTCACAGTGTACTGGGTGAAAAGTGAGCATCCAATACCCAGTGTTGCCCTCAATGGCAGGATTACACAGACTTCTCTCTCTGGCAAAAAGCCATGCATGACATTCTTTCTGGCACTTTCTGGAGCATTTAGAAGAAAACTCTTGTCTACTGCACATGCTCAAACCCTGGGCTTTGTGGGCTGACTCAGATGACCTCACTCTTATCTTCAGGGATGTTAGCATTATGTACCTCTGAGAATCCCAGTAACAGTGTCAACTTCAGACTTTTCCTTACCTTGGAAGTTCCCCACTTTCAAGATGTCCCCAACTTAAGATGAACTGGCTCTGCAACTTACTAGATATATGGTTTGGGTTAAGTTATTAACCTTGCTAAACCTCAGTTTCCTCCTATGTAAGATGACTATAATAATAATGCCTACTCCATGTAGTTGTTGTAGGATGGAAAGGAGATAAGATATGAAAAGTAATATTTGCTATAATAGCTTAATAGAAAGTACTCAACAAAGGGAAGCTATTGGTAGTATATTATTGCAAGGCCCCCTGTTGTTCTAAATGTCAAATAAATAAGTTTAAATATAAAATGGACAGAAGAATGAAATGTCCCATTTCAATCTCAGAAGAAACTTGTGTTTAATGGAAAAGTTTCCAATCTCATTTGATTTTATCTTTGGGTCTTTCTGGCACTCTCTGGAGCACCTAGGATAAAACTCTGTCTTATAGTTTTATAGTTTCTTCTCTTTCATTAGCTCATCAGTATCCTCTAGATTTGTGTCTTCTCAAGTGTTCTTACTGCAAGGAGTGTCACCCTACTAAGTTAAAGTCCTGTTAGGGAGCTTAATTATGCTCAAACCAGGTAGTAAAGTCTGTATAGAAACTCTGATATTTGAAGAAATACATAATTTCAGATAGAAAGCTAGGAGAAAGAGACATTCTTGGCGAGGCCACAGATGACCAACCCAGACAGGGGGGAGAAGGCTGGGAAGGCAAAAGCCACAGACAAGGACAAGAGGAGAATTTTTGGCTGAAAGGAGAGTATTGAGACATCAACAGCCTGAAAAGATAAGTTCAGGGTGATTTATGGCCTGTTGAGTACCAGAAAAAAAAAAATGTGGCGAAAGAAGGCACAGATGTTCTGAAAAAATTTGAGGAATTTATGATAGTTCATAGTCTGACTATAGGAAATGCCTGCCGAGGGCAGATATCAGGGGATGGTGGGAGTACTGGTTGGATGAGAAGATACTAGAAGGCTAAGACTTCACAAGTGACCTTTACCAAAGTCTCATCTTGAACCAGAAGCAAAGGAAGAAGAAGAGGAGGAGGACTAGAAGTTGCTTAAAAAGAAAAAAATTCAATAAGTTAGCAAATCTTAGAAGTAGATTAAAATGTTGCTAAGCCAATGGTCCCCTTTTTCTAATTATTCTTTCCTTTACAAGTCATTGCCAATTATTCCAATGCACAGTTCAGGAATGAGGATGTGTGTAGCTCTCTCTACACTCTCTTATCATAACCTACTATACAGTCAAAATCTTCACTTCTCTCTGCCCATCCCTATTATATGGGAGCTGCTACAAGACCTTGACCGGTCATTTTTTCTCATCAACTTAGCAGTTTATATATGCAGTTTTTATACAAATTTGCATCTAATTGACATCATGGTAATTATGGAGACCATACCCATCTGAAGGCCCATGGATTTGATATTCTCCTTTCTCACAGGTGTGAGAGGCTTAGACTGGGGTTACAAGGAAGCAGGCACAGAAGGTCCTCGACTTACTATGGCTCAACTTAATGATTTCTCAAATTTATGATGGTAAACTGTACTTTGAATTATGAATTTTGGTCTTTTCCTGGGTTAGTGATATGCAGTAAGATTCTCTCTCATGATGCTGGACAGCAGAGCCAGCCACAGCTCCTAGCTAGCCACATAACTACAAGGGTAAACAATTGATACTCTTCAGTGTAGTATTAGATGCACTTTTGACTTAAGATATTTTCAACTTATGATCGATTTATAGAAATGTAACCCCATCATAAGTCAAGGAGCATCTGTACTTACTGGGAGTCTGAGAAGAGAGGAGGCTGCCCTGATAAAAGACTGTCCATTAGAAGAGAGCACTTCGCCCCTGAACTTGGGCCTTCACTTCCAGCTGGTTAGGACAGAGCTAATTATGCCTATATATTAGCATAAGCAGTCCCTCCATACAGACTTCCCAACACAGATCTGAGCCAAAGAGAACAGACAGGAGGCAAGTATTAAGGGAAATAAGATGTCCCACAAGTAGTATTCCTGGCCCAAAGGATCCTCTCAGCTCTATGACACATTAGGCCTTGCATTGCTTGTTCCTAATGAAGTTAACTCATTCTACAACCATGCATAGGTTTTGTGATAAATTGAAAATGACTGCTGGGGCAACTGTCCCCAGTTCTCAGAAAGGAAATTCACAGAAGTGAGTGATTGGCTAGAAGGCCAAGTGACCATTGCCTCAGAGTGGGGCTGCAGAGCAATGTGATCATTCACAGCGTGATTGAATAGTAAGAAAAAATTAGTTTGATTTTTTCAGCCAATATCACAAACTAAAAATATTTTTCTTTGTTGAATTTAGTAAAATAAATAAGAGAATCAGAGAATTTTATTGATTGATAAGAATATTTGCTGAAAAGCACTTAGTGAGGTTTGGAGATGTAAGCACTATATTGGTCCCAGATGAAATAGAGAACAGGATTTAACTTGGAGACAAGCTCCAACTTAACCAAAGCCTCTCTTTCTTCTTATTCATAGTCACCTCTTTAGTTCAGAAAAATAATACTTTTGGGGGTGGAGTGCAGGAGGGTAGCTAAAAGCTAACAGGCTCCGTGATTGCCAGGTTACTAAGAAGCCTCTTAAACAGACTTTGAGTTTCCTCTCATGTCCAAAGCACTTAAAGTCTCTTGGTCATGTTTAAGCAATAAAATATTAAGGGAAAAGTTATATCCTGAAATAATATAGTCTCTTTCTAAGTAAACCATTCAGCCTTAGTCTGCATACTTGCTTGATATTTTGATGAATAATACTAAAACTTGCTTGAGAACTCCTTGTACAGATTTTAAAATTTTGATAACCTTACCATTAGTTTATTTTACAAAAAAGGGGTAGCATTTGAAAAGCCATGTTTATAATGGTCATCTTCTAATTTTGTCCTCTGGGCAGGAGTTGGGTACTGATGGCAGAGATGATTACCTGCCTGGAAGCCCATTCACTTCATTGGAGATGAGATAACATGTAGTCATAGCTGGGATTTTCAAGAGAAAATATGCATCTGTCCCCCTGGGAGGAACTGAATGTTGCACAGAAGATTCATATACCATTGACAGGCACCAAGGAAAGCAGTGAAATAAAATGTTGGCCTCACTGAGCTCTAGGAAGTTCAACATTCTGGTCAACAATATTAATGCCCCTCCTAGAGTTTGTCACTTACTCATCTTTGAAGGTGCAGCTTTGGAAAGTGTGATGGTCAAAGGCCAGGCCCAGGGATTTCCAGAGTCTTCTCACACTCATTCTCATTTCCAAACACCCATGCAAGTGAGGGCCATCGCTTTTCCTTATTCCTCAAAGCCTTTAGGACCCTGATTTTCAAAATGTAGTTTGATTCTTTCTACTGTTTTAAGAGCTTCCTCCAATGAGAAGCTTCTTCTCCTCCTCCTAATTGCACGTGTATCCTGTCTTGAGCGGGTTTGTGCAATCCCCATAGATGGTCTTATCCCTTCCCCTTACTCCAGCTCACCTCCCATATTGGACATTTTCCCCCCACCAAATTCAACACTGATCCTCGATTTCTTTAAATTCAGCCCATGAATCTTGTTTCTATCTAAAATTAAACCCGACAAAGAGGAAACTCCTGGTTCTCTCATGGAACCTCTGTTCTCTATGTATCACCCTCATTTTAGGGAGAAACACTGAGATCTCGTATATACCTTATTGATTAAAAAGTGGGTAGCATAGCCCAACTGGTGTTGCTCAGTAGTTGATCATCAACCCATGAACCAAGAGGTCCCAGGTTCAATTTCTGGTTAGGGCACATGCCCAGATTTCAGGCTCAAACCCTGGTGGAGGGCATGCAGGAGGCAGCCAATCGACGTGTCTCTCTCATCGATGTTTCTATCTCTCTATCCCTCTCACTTCCTCTCTCTCTAAAATCAATAAAATATATTTAGTGGTATAATATAAAATAAAATATATAAAGTGGTATAAGTGGTATAATACATACATATATATAGTAGCATAACCATCCAGATAATCCTTGGAGTCGGATTGTTGGAAGAAGTGCTTGATCTTATTATCTAGTTCTAGTACTTTGGCTGTCTACGTGAGAAGACTGCATCTCAGAGAGTTAGGGTGACTTGTGAGTTCACATGAAGGATCTGGGGCAAGAATCCATTGTTGCTATCAATATACCATACTGCCTTCTTTTCATTCTCTCTCTGCATATTGCTCTGTTCTAGGTCCTCTAGAAACACTCCCCATGCCGACACACCGGCATGAAAGGGACATCACACACAACCCAGCTGGCACTGAAGTGCACCGCACGCAGTTATTTATATCATGCAATGCCTTACCCACCCTTTCTTCCCTCCCTCTGCCTTCTCTCAAAGTGTCCCTGACTCGGGCTGTTCTGCTCTGCCATAGTGCCAAGGACTGTTTCTGCCACTGTGGAAGCTGCCTTCCTACAGCTTCCCCCCACCCCCACCCCGACACAGACCCGGATGCCTCTCCTCAGGGGCCTCCACCTCCTGAATCTCTCCCTTCAGACACACCAGACTGCCCTGGCAGACGTTACCCCCTAACCTGCCATCCTGATCTTGTCACACCCACCCCTGGGAAAATCTCCAGATGTGCCCTAAGCAAAACACAGAGGCCCAAGTGAGGAGACTGACAGGGAACAGGGCCCCAGAGAACACAGGGCAGGTGCCAAGTTGCAAAGAAAAGAGAAATGATAGACTTTAGAGTGAAACTAAAAATAAAGAGAATGTGGTTTAATACCCCTTTGGCTGATTCATCTTTCTGTGGTACCAGAAAGAGGGGTGTTCCCCTCTATTCATGAGGGCCTTCTGTTTTGCCTACAAGGCATCTCTTCCCACATCTGAAAGAGTAAACTAACAATAACAGTGTAAGTAGAGCAGATAATGCTGGTGGCTTGGCTACAATATCCAGGTTGGAGCCAGACTCATCTTACAATTTCCGTCACAGTCTGAAAAAAAAAATGAGATAACCAAGGTCCACGTATGTGATTCCTCAACATCCTTTCTTATTCTTTCTCTTATGATATCTTTTTAACCCATTCTGGCGTGGGTCCAAGATGGAGTAGTGATTACGAGGGCCTGGTGACATTGTATACTTGGGAGCTGCTTATCCCCAAAGCATGGTTGGCAGGAGACAGAGCCTTAGTCCTTAGTCATTCCAGGGAGGAAACTAAACTCGAGTTCCTAGTCTACCATGAGCTGCCTAGTCACATAGCATGAGCTTTTGCCCAAGAGTTTATCTGTGAATAAAAAGAATGGTCAATGGTTACCAACAGCAGGAGACTGGAAGATACAGATGAAGGAAAGAAAAGAAAGAGGTGTGGCATGAAATGGAGAGAGGGCAGAGAAACACATAAGCTGGTTGAAAGTGATTGGGAAATCCCTCTGACCATGCATTTTGTCCATCCCATGGGTCATAGCATTTTTTTAAATAAACAAATGGATGCTAATCCTGGAAACCCAATTATTTTAGACAGTGGATTATTGGAAGAAATAAAAGGTAACAATAGGTCAAGAGAAGCCCATGTGACTTTGCTTTGTTTGCCTTGATTGGAGGATCCATTCCAATAAAGTGTCTATTTCAGATTAAACTATTCAGGGCAGTCTAAAGGGGGTGGGCAAAAGTTTTCCAGTTGTGAGTACATGAAACACAGAGATCATTCATTCTTGCATTATTAATTATTGATTATTCTATTATTTATTTTGTATTACAACTGCAAAACCACTTTTGCTCATCCCTATATATAACATAAAGCTTGGATATCCTTTCAAAAGAAGTTATTCATTCATTTCCATGGAGAACAGAACTCCTCTACCTAGAAAGGCCATCTTTTTCAACCAAATTTTGGAAAGGGTGTATTTTTTGGAATAAGAGAGGAAAAAGATACCTGCCCAGCTAGCTGTGTTAGCCAACTCAACTCCATAATAATAATAATAGCTACATTTATTTAGAGTTACTATATACCAGACATTGTGAAAAATAATTCAAATACATTCTCATATAATCTTCACAATAGCTTTGGGAGTTACTTTTATTATGTCTATTTTACATAAAAGGACCTGTGTTTTAGAAGATTTGGTGCCTTGTCCAAGGTGAACAGTGAACATGTGGCAGAATCCAAGTCTGTCTGACTCCCAAACCTGTGCTTTTAGTCACTCCACATATTGCCTCCTGCACTGGTATGACAGATGTCACAGGGAGGTCATACTCAAATCTTATAATATGTTCTAAATAATTGAAGACATATAACCAGAAAGTGGTAGCTAGCATATAGACCAGACCCAACTGAAACAATTCGAACATAACAATGATCTCTTGACACTTGATTATCTTTTACCTTCGATGTGGATAAACCAAACCATTCCCTTAGGAAAATATTTCTGCCCAGCAAAGTATTTCTCTTGCCAAAGTGTAATTTTTTGTTGGCTATGTCTATCTCCTCTAAGCTCTGGAAACAGACCTAAGCTAGTAAATTGTGCTGACTTGGCAAAACAATCATCCCCCAGGGCTTTATATCAGACTAAAGTAATATATACTGTTGCTTCCTACTCTGTCGGCCCATTTCTCCAAAGAGTCCTAAAACAGTCATGTTTCTCCTCTGAATCTCTAGTTCTATTGTTCCTAGGCCTTGTGCTGAAGCACCTGGCCTTGGAGACAGAGGCAGACTGAATAGCACTCTTTTCACACCTGCCCTTGGAGTTGGAGCTTCCAAAAGAAAGGAGGATTTGAAGAAAAGGGCAATGTCCTGGAGCTCTGCTTCGTTCCTTTTAGACCCAAAGATATACAAACATTGATTGATTGGGCAACAGGAAGACTTTGGTCTTTTGGGTTATGAGGATTTAGTAACTGCGAAACAGCTGCTGGGGGTGGTGGCAGATTGAACAGGGTCGTGATTCCTAGAAAAGATGTCCTTGTCCAGTTGAGTAGTGGGACCCGCAAACACTGGCAATTAAAAATTAACAAGGGCCAAAGTGAAATCGATGCCTACATTTGATAGATTTTCGAGAAAAGCTTATGGCATGCAGTTCATAGAAGAGAGAACATTTTCTGTGCTCACTTTTACAGATGCCAAAGGTCAGTCTTACTTGGAAAAATCTTTCTGCAGAAAAGCAGAAATGTACAGAGTTCTCTAGCACCGTATAAGGCAGGCATTAAGTATATACTTTAGAAAAACTTCTCCAAAACCAATTCTGATTTTACAGTGTTTGGCAATAGCTTTGATACTAATGGTAAGTCACCTGATTCTTGATATACATTTGAATATGTGTGTATACATACCCATGTTAATCTAAGTGCATAATGATGCAGCTAGTTATGGTAGCAAAAGCTTCTTTTCTTATCCTTACTAAGCACATGTTTTAACTCAAGTGTGATTTCCATAAAATTTTTAAAAGGTAAAGTATTGATTTATCAAAGGGCTTTAAGTAAAATGTAAATCCTATTTATTCAGAAAATAATAACCATTTAAGGTAGTATTACATTTTGGGTCTGGATAATAGTCATATCACAATTTTATTTCTATTAGGAATTCATGAAAGGAGTCCTGTTTTCCATAGAAAGCCACAAAATGTGTAAGAAATATTGAGAAGTGAGTCTTATTTTACCAGAAATGAAAATAGCAATTGAAATGCTAAGATGGAGACAATTTTAAAATTACTCACATTTTACCCAACTTTCCTACTACTATCCCATGCAAAATTATGTCTACTGAGCACATTTTTATTAGATAAGGTAGTCCATGGAGCAATGCTGAGCTAGAAACTAACAATACACAGTTATTCCAAGTTGTCATCATGTCTGGAAGTTATGGATAAATAGTTGGTGCAGGACACCTAACTTTCTGCCTTCTAAAGATTTTAACAGTAATATTTGGTTATGTAATCAAGCTCTGTTAATCAAAGTTAAATGCAAATTAGTTTTTTATAAAAATCCCATTGTGTTTTCTGTAAGAAACATAACTGTGAATTTTTTAGAAATAGCCCTTGAAATCCAACCTGAATTGTCTTACTTCTTTTTTCCTGCTTTCAAAATATGATCAAATTTAGAACCTCCTTTTGTTAGCAATTTCTAGAGAATAGTTTTATTCCTCAGAACCCAAAGATTAAGTATATATCTTCAGAACTGCATATTTACCTATTTGGAAAATGTTTCCATTTCCCTTATATAAATACTGATTCTTCAATTAGTGGCAAAATTAAAATAATTGAAGCGTTCTCAATAAACAAGTGGGGAAGTTTCTAACTGCCTTCCCAGAAACCTGGAAGAAATGCAACCACATGTAGAACCAGTAGAGGTAGCACCATTTTTACCAGTGATGAATGACTAGAGCTCTCTGCTCAAGAAGTGATGACCCCCAGGAACTGTCAGCATTACACCTTCTCTTTCAGGGATGGAGGGAAGTGAGGAGCTTGCAACCCAGACAAAATGTGAGACTCAGCTAATTGGTGTGGTTTTGATGATGCCACAATTCTGCCCCAAATCCTTGTAACTAGCAAGTTTGCCCTGAAGATTATTGAATTACTCCACTGATCATGCATTATTTAAAGGGAAATGCTATTATTATAGAAGCCATCTGTTTAACCATTGGAATTCTGTCTGTTGGCCAACTTTCAAGATACAGTAGTGCACTGTGACTACACAAGCGATAAGACAAGTCAAGGCCTACATTAAATGGCCAACTTTTATAAGTGCCTGTTCACTCTAATGACCAAGTGAGTGTATAGATACTTCATGATGCCAGTAGGACAGAACTCTGAGACTGTACCTAACTAAAAAAGGAATTATCCAAGTCACCTGTCTTTTGTTTTAGCATCAAGTGCAGGAGTGGGGAACCTTTTTTTCTGCCAAGGGCAGAAATATATGATGATATTTATAACATCATATGTGGGCCTTACAAAATTATCAACTTAAAAATGAGCCTACTATATTTGGTCAAGCATTAAATTTATTCACACCTAATGCCATGGCAGGGCTAGACCAAATGATTTTGAGGGCCTCATATGGCCCCCAGGCTAGACCTTCCCCACCCCTGAAGTAAAGAAAAATGTTTTGAGCATCTTGGGGAAGCTCAAATGATAAATGGAAAATAAATTTTCATCTTCTGAGTTAGAAAGTATTCTAACCTCTTTCCTGAAGACAACATAAATGGCTTCCAACCATATTGAACATTTGGCCCGGATGGGTTTTCTTCTGCATTTCTTTACTTGTTACAGATTCTTTGGAATAGAAAGAACCATAGCACCATGTACTGTGTTCAAAACAGGAATATTATCCTTGCATCTCTCACAGGTGTTCATACCACCTTTACTTAACTACTTCCAGCAATGGGAAATTCATTACTTTTAAAAGAAGTTTGTCCCATTTTTAAAACTTTTGAGTCCAAATTGTTAGAAAAATTTTCTCTTATATTAAGCCAATATTTGTTTCCCGTTCACCTACCAAGGTCTGATTCCACCCACTGGAGCAGAATTGCATAGTGCCTAATGGGAAGTTTTTAAAGGAAAGAATAAAACAATTCACTCTATCACATTTAAAAATTAGTCATAATGACCAGAGCTGCAATTTAGAGGTCATTAAAAATCCCTTTTTTTCCCCAAACTTGATACTGGAGCAAATTATGTTACTGCCTTTCTAGTAAGCCACACTGTATTGGGTTTCTAGTGTTAGCCCATAGCAATAAGTATCTTTATTTTGTTTCTGGAAAAAGAAGTAACGTGAGGCATTTGAAGATAAAGGGCAAAACTTGGACCCTCAACTGTGGCCTCTCAGTTGGCAAGAAATTATTTTTTATTAAATATCTTGATATAGAACCAGAAACCAAGCCTATAGGACACTTCAAAGGACTAATTAAACTTTAAAAGGCAATAGATAAATACTGTTATATTCATATATCGCCCAATGAAGTACAATCAGTCCATTGTAGACACTATGAATAGACAAAGAAAAACATCTTTCTAGGATTGTGGTAGGATAACTGATAGCTGCATTTATAGCCAAATCCAAGTCTTTATACCACTATTTCAACATTTTTAAAAATATGGACATAAGGTACTTTCTTTACAAAACATTTTTTAAAGAGTCCTAAATTTCTCTTTCCCTAAATTCTTGATCTGTGGACTAAAAGAGCACAGCTATTTTATAGACTGAGTCTTCTATACCAGCTGATCTTCCATGGCAAGTGGAAACCCTGCTGAGGCACCAGTGGGGGCCAGCTGCCTGGTTCCCCCAAACCCCTCAATCACAAGGAGCCCATAGGGTTTGCCTTCAGCTAAAGCAGCAAATCCCACCCAGAGAGACCACAAACTGAACCCTCACTGAGCTACTACCCTCTGCTGCCCTAAGAATGATAATACACCTGCCTTCTGTGAAGAAGCATCCCCAGGCTCCTGTGCTAAACACCGGGAAAACGATTTGTGTTCTCAGAGGATGCCACCAACAGTTGGCACTTTGGGCCACAAGGCTGCCAGACTAAGCTGGTGGTGGGCCATTACCCTGGGAGTTCAAAATATACATTGCGGATTCTGACTTTCAAAACTCCATCCTAAAGAACAGTGTCATTATTATGCAAATGTAGACTTTTTAAATGTAAAATATAGTGCTGTCTCCTGTGTCAGGAGTTAAGATCGGATATATGTCAGATTGATTAATTGGATTCTTCTAGATCAATGGTTTACACATTTTCCACCATGAAATCTGAATGTCAGTGGAGAAAACCAGCCCTCCCTCCCCACTCCCCCTCCTACCTCCCAAGGGAGTTAAGGGACAGGAGAGAAAGCTGAGACAGGGCCCCCCTGCCCTTGCCTGAGTCAGGGCACTCTTACTTCTGTCTGTTTTATATATTGGTGTATAAGCAAGATTCGTTTTAACAAGAGTTCTGCTACGACAAAAAGCTTACAAAGGATCCAGGTATATTTTAAGGTCCATGTAAGCTTGTTTTGCCCTTTCTTTTCATTCTAGAGCCAGGAAAAGTGTATTCAAATCAAAACAAAATGAAACCAGACCAAAACCTACTTGCCAAGTAAAGAGGTCTAATTGATTTGCAAATATCAAGAGAAATTTGACTCATCGTGTTCCCTATGGGCAATCCAGGTCACAGGAAAGGTGGACGTTTAGTTCATTCTGTCTTGGTCTAATAGTTATTCTATAAGAAGACAGAATTGATTGTTCTGGTCTCTCTGGGGTGATAGGAGAGAGAGCCCTATCACATCGGTATTGTCATCAGTTCCAAGTTCCAAGGTTTCTAGATGCAGTCAACAGTAACACTGCTTCTTCACAAACCATGTAAGTTCCTGGGAAGGGGTGCTCAGAGAAAGCAACCCAATATTTATTTAGAACCTACTATGTGTCTAGTGGTACTCTAAGTACTTTCCATATATTATCTCATGTAATCCTCAAACAACCCTCACAAGAAAGATATCATTAACCCCACTTTACAAATGAGTAAACTGAGGCTCAGGAAGCTTCAATGACTTGTCCAGAGTTGTGCAACAGGTCTTCCAGGCTATGTGAGGCACTTGGGCTTGGCAGAGAGAAGATCTGGGTTAAACTCTTGGTTCTACCATTTACTGAAGAATGACCTATAGCAAGTCCTTCCCAAGCCAGAGTTTCAGCCTCCACACCAGGAAAGTAGGAGTCTTTCCTAGATTTAAAATCTCACTGATGTTCATACAGTGGAAGCAACTAAGCAAAAGAGCAAATATTTGAGCCATCCTGCATATAAAAACGATGCAAATTTTCTAAAAAGGTAAAGGAAACTGAATGCATGGTCCTCTTTTATTAATAACCCTAGCAGCCTCTCAAGCCAATATATAAAGAAAGGGTAGGATTGGGCCATACAGTTTTTTGGCTGAAGGTTGCTGAGAACATCAGGAGAACTAACACAAAGTATGTTGTCAATGAGTGTAAACGAGTGTGATACAGGTTCCTGGAGACATACTAGAATCCAGAAGGATCTATAGGAACAGGAATTGTTGGAGAAGCTTCAAAGAGAGGTTCACATACAAATGTGTGGGATGACTAGGCATGGGGAGAGGAGAGTCTTCAGAGTCTAGGTGGAACCATGAATTTGGAATATTCCACTCTAAAGCCAGGCCACTCTGCATTTCATTTGTACAGACAAGCCCACAGGGTATGGCTCCAACAGTCGGAGGGCAATTCAGACAGGCATTGTGGACGAGTGCTGCTTCCGAAGCTGTGATCTGAGGAGACTGGAGATGTACTGCGCCCCGCTCAAGCCTGCCAAGTCAGCCCGCTCTGTCCGTGCCCAGCGCCACACTGACGTCCCCAAGGCTCAGAAGGTAAGCCAGCTGGAGTGGGATCCCACCATCCTCAAGAGATCTGTGTCTTATATGTGTGGGTGGGCCAAACAGTAATTTAGTCCCCAAGGTCTCCTGTCTTAGAGGTCAAAATAGCTCCATTCTCACGCTAGATGTCCATCCCTTTGGTCACTCCGCATTGCAAATTCTCTTTTGCACTGCTCTGGACAATCAGATAACCAGAAGGTGGTGAAGAATGGTAATAGCTACCTCATCAGGTCGCTCGGAGAATTAACTTACTGCACATACAGTGCTTTCCATGTGTCTGCACAACACAGCTGTTGGGCAAGTGTTAACATCTGTCATAATTGTAATTAAGAACAAAACCTGGAAACTTTCAGGTCCTGGTATTCTGCAAAGGTGTAAAAAAACACAACTCTAAAATGGGAACTATTTGAAATTCACATCCAGTGGCAAACATAGTTAAAGAAAAAGATTAAAAATAGAAATTTCTGTTTGGCTCAAAGAATACCTAGAAATTTCTAATGACCAAAATTTGCAGGTGTCTTTTTTAAAAGCTAGAATTTAAACAAACCTTAGAGGTACTATCTCTGCCATCAAGAGCATGTAAGTCATCTGATGCACGTTTGTCACCTGATAAACTTTTGTTGAATGAATGAATGAGTGAATGAGTAAACAAGTGAATATAAGTGATTAACATTTTAGTCATGAGGTAGAAAGAATG
Organism: Myotis brandtii; assembly: GCF_000412655.1. NCBI lineage: Eukaryota > Metazoa > Chordata > Mammalia > Chiroptera > Vespertilionidae > Myotis > Myotis brandtii. The sequence goes on from NW_005370516.1 coordinate 543,761, forward strand.
AGAACTAAAGAGAAGGTGAAGAATGAAGAAGAAAGAGAGGAAGGTTGAGTAAGGAAAGTGTTTCCATGGGGATTCTGTTGACAAAAGGAAAAATCAAACAAAACAAAAAAATACCACCTGTGGTTTTAATCTTTGGAGCCAAGACTAGCATAGTGCAGAATGCCCAAGACGAGAAACCAAGATGTTTACAATGACACCTTTGCTGCTTCCTGGTCGTAAACTGCAGCCGAGACTGGAGGAGGACCATGGGGGTTGAGCAAAGATGTGACTCCAGGGAGCTACCTTGAGGGGTGGAAAGAGACGGGGCACAACCTGGTGTCCAGAGAACATAGCAGCCAATGATCAGGGAGCAAGCACCACAGAAGTTACTTTTAGGTGAATGAGACTGGAAAGTTGTGCTGGGGATGGTGAAAGCAGGTTAATTCTCATTCTTCCCAGGTGACCCAGTTCCTCTCAATTTCTAGGTGGTTAGAGGGTGGGGGTCCAAGATGAGCCCCAAAGTTCTGGAATGTTGGGTCTGGTGACTGAGGTGTAGACCTGTCCAACACCAGTGCTGTCTCCCGCATCCCATGGTGCCCAGGCATTCTGGGCTAACTCTAAGGCTGTCTTCCGGGACACCAAGGGGACCACCTGTTCTCAATGCCATTATTTTTGTGATGTTTACAGTATCAGCCCCCAACTACCAACAAGAAAAAGAAGTCTCAGAGGAGAAGGAAAGGTGGGCCAAAGAAACACCCAGGAGGGAAACAGAAGGAGGGGACGGAAGCAAGTCAGCAGATGAAAGGAAAGAAGAAAGAGCAGAGGAGGGAGACTGGAGCTAGAAACTGAACACAGAAGCAAAAAAGAAAATGGAGGAGAAGAGCAGAGAGGGTCAAAGACGATGAGAGAGAAGCAGACAGCGATACAGAAAAGTGGGCAATGCTAGAGGAAATGAAGAACAGTAGCCTAGTGGAGCTAGCTAATACCCGTGATGGAAGGATTGAAGGAGTCTGTTATAGAATGTGGCTATTAAACATGGAGAAAATGGAAATGAAGCACGTAATCCCCAAGAAAGCCCAAAGAAAGGCAGTGGCAAGAATGAAAAAAGAACAAATATTATAAAAGAGTCAAATTTCCTGCTCCCAAAAAACAATTAAATAAAAAAATTAAGATTACAAAATCAAGGCTTTTGTATGCATTTAAAAATCGCTCATGTCAATATATGTCCAGAGTTAAATATTAGCCCCAAATTCTCCACAAGACTGAATTGTGTCATAGAAATTCCCAGATTTCCTTTCCTGCAATGAACTTGGAGGCTGCATGTCTTGGTTTGGGCCAAAGGGCATCCAATATTTGCCTAAAGGCCTGTGAGGCCTGTGAGGTAACCTATGAGAGAAGGTCATTGAAACTTTTTTTTTTCACTTTGGAATCAGACATAAAAGATGTATTAGTTTGATAGGGATGCCATAACAAATACCACAGACTAGGTAGCTTAAACAGCAGAAAGTTATTTTCATATACTTCTGGAGCCTAGAAGTCTAAGATCAAGATGTTGGCTGGGTTGGTTCCTTCTGAGAAATATTAGAGAAGAATCTGTTCCAGGACTTTCTCCATGGCTTGTAATTGCCCTTCTTCTCCCTGTGTCTTCACATCATCTTCCTTCTATGCATATCTTTGTGCCCAAATTTATCCCTCTTATAGGACAATGGTCATATTGGAATAGGACCCACCATAATGACCTCATTTTAATTTAATTACCTGTATGTTGACTCCCCATCTCCAAATACAGTCACATTTTGAGGTACTGGAGGTTGGGATTTCAACATGTAAATTTTGGGGTAAGTGACACAATCCAGCCCATAACAGGAGACTTCTGATATATGACTACTGCCTTCTGATTGCTAGAATACTCTCTGTTGCTCTGTTTCTCTCTCTTACTTTCTCTCCCAAACACACACATAGAATCCTAGATTTTTAGATCTGAAATCTTAGGCATTTCAGCTCCATGGAAATTCTAGGACCATGTTATGAGCTGCAAAAGGCCTCAGAAATCATTTGGTTCAATCACTTCATTTTAAAGATAAGAATACTGAGATCCAGAAATGGGTAAAGATGTGCTTGGGTTCTAAGATGCCCTCCTTCTGGCCAGCAGAGAATAGCACATAATCAATATGGACTAATAAGAATTCCAAAAGAAAAAGATGGGGTAGAAGTCTCCTACTAATTTCATATTTTCCCACCAGAAGGAAGGGAGTAAATGAGAGCAGGGTTGATGGATTTCCCTGAGGGAAAAGAAAAGCTCTGTAGAATCATAGAATGTAGGTCTTAGAGATCTTCTCCTCCACTTTCCTTGATTTAAACAGTATGGTTAGGGTCTTCACAGATAATAAAGCAAAAAGTCTCAATATCATCCAAATTGTTGATTATAAGAGTTGAGAGAAGTAAGTGTACAGCCAAGCAAATGATGACCCTTGGGAAAAGAAGATGACTAAACCAAGAACCAAGAAGCAAAGCATTTCATCAAGCACCCTACTTTGATGATGTCATGGTATAAAGAACCCTCCTTTCTGCCTGGTCCTTCCATGCCTTCTACTTCAGGGCCATTCTTCCTTCATGGTTCACTGAAAATCTAGGCTATATAATATATGAATATGCCCAAGGCTCAATCTAGGAGAAAACGATCCAATCAGAAGCATAGCAAAGCCACAGATGGAAGACAAGCCACTGCTGTGGTGGTTGCAAAGTGGATCCTGGGTTATTAGATCAATGAAAGCCAACTAGTACCTGAGCCCATATGGCCAGCCACTTTATCCAGGAGATGCCGAGTACTCTTGCTAAGACATCATGCTCTAGGACCAGCCTCAGACACAGGCCTACTGTGACTACCATCTGAGAGTAGCCAGCAAACACAGATGGCTCTTCAAGGGACCACAGTGAGCAGAAGAATTAACAGTTAATGTCCTATGAAAAGGTTCCTTAGAGAATTGTCTGTTCCTTCTTTCATTGATGAGTGAATAAATGTCAACTATAAATCAAGACTTTGGATAAAGTATAATTACACCCAATGATGAACTTCATCCAAAAAGAAGACAAGGACATCAAAAGAAAAAAAAAGCAATAGAACTTTCTAGCTAAAGAATGTTTAAATCCTAGATTATGGATTAAAACCCACTTCTTTTTGTAATGGGTTTTTATCAACTCTAAAGCAATTATCTTGAATGGCTAGATGTGACTTCAGAATAATATGAACTAAGTAAATAGGAAGAATCTACTATTGTCTTTCCATCTCCCCCTTTCTAGAATCAATACTAAGCACCTAGCGATACATGGTATATAATGTTGGGTAGATAGAAGGATGGATGGATGAATGAATGATGGGTGGATTGGATGGATGGATGGATGGATGGATGGATGAACAGAAAAATGGGTGTTCTAGGTAGATGAATAGAGGTAGAAAGGCAGCTATAAAAATACATAGCACTGCTGAGATGACATGATTCCTCTCATCCTTGCACAGAGGGTGAGGCAAGTTCAGAGTAAAGAAAGAAAGAACAAAGGAGTTGTGCTTACATAAGTGTTGCAGGTTTACAATTCTCTAGCCTCAACTGAAATCATTCAAGGACCTATTGCCAAAAGTACAATTGCCAAAGGTGGCATCTGCCACCTTTAAAATCAAATGTACTTTATAGCAAATGTTATGTAACTATTAGTCCCCTCAATACTTTCTTGAAGTAGGCAGAGTAGTAGCCATCATTTAAAATTCTATTTCAACTGCTTCTCTTAGGGAAAATTGATGATTATGTAAAACTTATGGGGTATGTAAAGATTCAGGATCCTAAAATAAAATTGCTGAAAAAAAATTTTTTATTGAGCACCTACAATGTGCAAACCTCTGTACTAGGCATGAAGGAGAATTATAAAGATTGTAGAAGCAGTAAAACATAGTGAGTTAAGAGTAGAGAATGTGGAATCAGACTGCCTAACTTCAAATGCTGATTAGCTTACTAGTGGTATGACCTTGGGCAAATGATGTAACTTATTTGTGCTTCAGTTTCCTTATCTGTCAGTCGGAATCTACTTGATTGAATTTATCTAGTTGAATTTATCTAATTGAATCTACAGTTGTGAGTATTTGAGATTGTGTGTGTGTGTGTGTGTGTGTGTGTGTGGATTTGAGATTGTGTGTGTGTGTGTACACAAATATATATGATAGTGAACAAGTTGGTGCCTGGTACGTAGTAAGCACTATTAAAGTTTTGTTAATATTATTTTACTTCATTCTAAAAAATAGAGCCATCTGAAAAAGAAATAGATCTCCTCAAGTGGAAGTAGGTCTCATATTCCCCAGACTTCAAGCTTAAGCTGCCAACACTCTTCAGTGACATGGCAGTTGGTTTCAAGCACATGGTGGGAAAAGAGAACTGAGTGACCTAAGACCCCTTCCAACCAAAGAACCCAGTTCTACAAATAATTACAACTTAAAAAGAATCCCGGCCATCCCATGTGAGAATCGCTTAACTTTTATTTTTAGGTCATAGAATGAACTTTCAGAAAACCACCATTTTTCTCAACCAGTTAAAATCAAATGCAATATGTGTTTTCATTTCATGGTGACTGAGGAAAATTTAATTGTAGCATGAACTCCAACTCTTACTAGTTTTAAGTCAAATTGCCAAAATAAATAGAAATGTGGGATATTTTCGGGCTCACACCACTTCCGGGACATTTCAGTTTCTAGGGTTGCCGATTCAGTGCCTTTCACAAGTATTTGATCTTCTCTCAAACATCTCTTGAAAACAAACAAAACCTCATACAGCTTCTAATGTGAGTGCTGTTAGGATGTAAGGGTGGAGAGGGAGGCAGAGAAATGAGCTCCAGAGAGCCTTTCCCCTTCTCTCCCCCAATCTCCTGACCACCTCCCTCCCACCAACCACCAACAGGAAACAGTGTTTTCCTAAGTAATACATTTTGCAGTTTCTCAAGTTCATTAGCATACATGGGGTAGATGAGATTTATTCTCTTTACTTGTCTATAAGAAAGAAATAAGACTTTTTGCAATATTTAATAGATAATAGGGAGCTGACTTCTTTTTTAATTTTCATTGAATTTATTGGGGTGACATTGGTTAATAAGATTATATGGGTTTCAGGGGTACAATTCTATAATACATCATCTGTATGTTGTGTTGTGTGTTCACCACCCAAGTCAATTTTCTTCCATCACCATTTATTTCTCCTTTACCCTCTTCTACCTCCCTTACCCCCCTTTCCCTCTGGTAATCCCCATGCTGTTGTCTGTGTCAATGGGAGTTGACTTCTAATCTAAGGGCAAAGTTAATAGTCTGAAGTTCAAGTGGAAGGCTTTGGTAGAAATTGTTTTTAGATGAAGCAGGATGTTCTTTATGAAGTTTTGAATATTCACTATAGAATTCCTCAGCTTGTATGCTCACCAGCTACTGATTCCTTTGAAAATCAGTGACAATATTTATTGACCTGTAAAATCAGAAATGCACATGGATTGTGCATACACATGGATTGTTCTTGCGCCATTTTCTGTCTTGGAAAAGCACTGGCTGGCAGCAGGTGTGTTTACTTTTATATGCTGAAGGCTCCCGTCAACCTCAAACAGATGCAAATCACTTCCACTTGTCAGAGTGCTATTTTGTTCATCCTCAGAGTTCAGGGGAGCCTTCCAAACTTCCAAAATGTCTCCCAATTCAGTGAGGAGGAAAATTTAGAACACACTATTTTTTCTGTGTTCTTGTTTTTTCTTGAATTTTTGGGGGTGATATTGGTTAATAAAATTAGATAGGTTTCAGGTGTTCAAGTCTATAATACATCATCTGTATATTGTATTGTATGTTCACCACCCCAAGTCAAATCTCTTTCCATCACTATTTATCCCTTCTATCCCCTATTCTACCTCCCCCGACTCCCTTTGCCCCCTGGTAATCACCATGTTGTTGTCTGTGTCTATGAGTTTCATTTGTTTTGGGCTTAATCCCTTCACCTTTTCCACCCAGCTCCACAACTGCCCTCCCCTCTGACAGCTGTCAGTCTGTAAAACACAGTTATGAATGTGCTGCCCAGATTTGTCACACACACCCAGCATGAGTGGAAGAGGGCAACACCCTTTCCTGCTAATCCTGTGAGCTCATTGTTATTGCATTGAAATGACAGCAAAGGTAACAAACTCAGGGCTTCCCCTCTCCCCAACACGTTGTAATAGAAGTTGCTGTATACGCTAATTTAAATATTCTAGTATAAGTTGTACGTCAGATAAAATAATGGCATTTTGGAGGCTTATTAGAAAAAAGTAATCAAATTCAGTTTTTAGGTAAAAATGTGCTGAATCTTTAGCACGTATCAGTGAAGTTGTTAGAATGTGGTGTTTCTCTTTTTAAAATTACACAACATTTGAACCTTTCAGCAATTCCAAATTCAACTCCCTCTGGGAAAGATAGTGTGCTTCAACTTTTTTTAAAATTTAAAAATGTAACACAAACACAAACACAAACAGCTAACTAAACAAGCTGCCCATAAAAATCAACAGTCTAGCAGCCCTGGACCCCAAAGTATTTTACAACATCCTTCAAGACTATTAAAGGCAACAGAAATACCTCTTGCCAGTGAGGGAAAATGCCCCTTGGCATTTCTTTTCATTTTTTCCAGGCTTTTAAACCATTTTGTTAGTGATTTCTTACATCATAGGCAGGCATATTTGAAATAGAGTTAGCCAGTATCCTTTGAAGAGTAAGAAAGTGGCTAGGTTGGGATATTGTGGGCTAATTATGGGACAAATACGAGTTCCCTATTTCCTGGGGATTCATAGGGATGTACCAGTTCCTAGAAAAAAATAGCTACGCACCTGATATCCCAGCACTCAAGGGGTTGATAGATAACCAGTAGGTAGCTACTCTTTCTCTCCAGCCAGAGAAAGGGCAGCACCCTAGCAAGGGATGTATTTTTTTATTTTTTTACAGAGAAGAAGGGAGAGGGATAGAGAGTTAGAAACATCGATGAGAGAGAAACATCGATCAGCTGCCTCCTGCACACTCCCTACTGGTATGTGCCCGCAACCAAGGTACATGCCCTTGACCGGAATCGAACCTGGGACCCTTGAGTCCGCAGGCTGATGCTCTATCCACTGAGCCAAACCAGTTAGGGTGCAAGGGATGTACTTTAACAACAGAAACTACCAAAAAAAGAGAAAAAATAAGGCAATATCCATAACAATAGCTGGTATTTATTAGGCATATGCCCTGTGCTAAGGCTATAGCAAACCACCTTATTTAAGTTTCACCATTAAGCCTGTAGGATAAACACTATAATTATCCCCATTGTACAGATTAGAAAACTTGGGCTGAGTAAGGTTAAATGTCTTGCCAAGGTCTTGCTCTAACAAGTGGCCAGACCAGAATCCAAAGTCAAGATGGACTTCAGTGTGTTCACTATGCACTGCGCTCTCTCTCCTGCATCTCTGTTGGTATTTTCCTTAGCACAGGAGGGGACTGTGCGCTTTTTATCCTTGTACAGAGCACAGCAGGAAGTAGACAGCCTTGCTGTTGACTTGAATGAAGTCTATTCCACCAATTGTTAAGTCAATTTGACAAGCATTTCCTTGTTTGTCACTTTGCTCAAAGCGCCATGCAGGGGTAGATACCAAGGTGAAGGACCCATGCGATGGCCCTCGAGGAGCTTACTTTTTAGTGGGGAAGCAAACACAAACATAATTTACTCTGTAGCAAATCAATGACCTAACAAAGGTAGATCCAGAGTGGACTCTTGATAGCACAAAAGCCAGAGCAGACTGACGTTCCTAACAAGTTCATAGAATGGATCTAAACCAAGGGCCTTCAAATAATAGGCTCTCTTGCATACAACTATAGATAGTTCTCTATGCCAGGTAAATGTGTGAGGGAGATCACATGCCATCATAATAACATTATGAGGTGGTTACTCCTACTCTGCACTTTCATTTTACAGAAGAGAAAACTGAGAAAGAGAAAACAGTGATTGTCAATCAATGGTCACACAGCTCCTATGTGGGACCTGGGATCCAAGCCATGTGTGTAAGCCTATGTCCTCTAAGAAAAAAGAGATGAGATTGGGTTAAATGAGCAAGGGTGTTATTAGGGGAAATGTTCGTGTGAAAGGACATAGGAGAGAATCGGGGAAACCTAAGCAAGCCATCAGAAGAAGGTAATGCAAGTCTGATCCCAAGTGAAGGAGAGAGAGGGAGTAGGTTAGGTGGAAGCATCCTAGATGGCCATATAGTCTAAGGAAAATCCTTGAGCCAAAGCTGGCCAATAAAGGAATGGGTCCGCCTTGATATAGCTACCACATTCAGTCCTGGGGGTTGGGGAAGGGACCTGCCCTGGGGGCCAATCCACTATGACTGGAGGAGAGGATCATATTAGAAAAAAATGGCCACCATAACCACAATAGGAGATATGATGCAGTGGTTTCCAGGGAAAAACAAGAGACTGGGCTGACCAACACTGCATCCAGTCTTCATACTTCTCACTTTTTGTTAAAGAGGCAGCCACTCCATCAGGAACCTGAATCTCTCAAAATGTGCACCTTGACCTCTGGTTGTAAAAGTCACATTCCAAAGTGCTAAGTAAGTCATATGACACTCATTTTGCTTGGCTCCCAGAGAGGAAAGGCTGACCTAACTCTCCTGAATTTGAACTTGTGATTCCCCGTAGTAAAGAGATACCAGACTTGATCCTGAGACATCTAACTTGTCCTCCACAATTTCATGTGTCTCCAGGTCAAGCCAGCAAACTAGCTCAAGCACATCCTTCTTAACAAGTGAAGAGCTGAGGTCTGGCTCATCTTTTCAATCATCCACTCCTCATTTTGTTATTGTTGTTCCTATTTTTTTCCCTTCTTAGAAGAAGGTCAATGCTGAGTGAGGACCTTAAACTATATAACAGACAAATATTCCATGCTGGACAGAATTTTCCCAACACTCTTACAGTGTGTGAGGCTTTTCTTAGACTTTATGTCACACAATGCTCAATTTGTTTGGAAAGGGTAGAGGTGGAAACATAGTCTATTGAAAATATCACTGCTTCCTCCCTGAAATTTAAAAGAGCCTATTAATTATCCTTCATTTAGATTCTCTCTCTCTCAGGCAAAAGTCTCATAAAGATAGGCATGGAGAAAAGAAGGGTTTATAATGCCCATGGGGTTAGCTTTTGCTCACAGAATACTGTGCTACTGTTCTCTATCAATAACCATACAAATGGGGTTCAGTTCACACTTGTAGTTGGAAGGACACCCTTCCCTAAACCAGCATCTACACCATCTGGGATCCTGGGTAGCTCATGACTTGATCAAAGACAGTTATCTGAGAGAGATTTGGGCCTTGAGGCACCAGATATTGTTTGACCTCTGGGGGAGGCAGTATGGCAGAGCAGCTAACTGGTGAACTCCAGAATCAGAAGGAACTGGTACAAATTCCAGCAACAGGCACATCTTCACTGCAAGAAATCACTTTTAGTAGAAGCTTTGTATTCCTTAAAGGTAAAATGGGCAAGACACTAGTACCCACTTCCAAAAGAACTAGAAGAAATAAATAAGAGAACATATTCAATTAGCATATGTAATACAGTGTCTAAAATGTTATATGGGTTAAGTGATAGAATTGTTATTCTTTTGTTAAAAGAATAAACTGTTTTATTATTAGTCCTGGGTCTATCCGTTTGTTCCTATGTAACCTCAAATTCTATATGAGACTGTTGTAGATGAAATCATCTCAGGAGGTATTGTGAGATTATTGTATAAACTGTAAAGTGTCTGCAAATGTTAACCAAGATCATTATTATTTCCATTGTTACTAGCTCTCAGTGACCTTCTTACTCAAAAAGTTTATGCATAGCTTTCATTTGAAGTGCTAGGAGCTAGGATTGGAGCAGAGAGATAATGGGAGAATGTGAATGAGCCCTTCAATGCATTTTCCAGCTTCATAAATATCTGTGTATGGTCCACAACGTGTAATAATGTATATCGCAAATTAAGCCCTTCCCCAATGAGCAGGTCAACCTTTTCCTGAGAGGAATAAATTTCCTCAACCAACCCTTGTGAGCTAGAGAACCAACATTTTTTTGAAAAATAAGCTTACCTTCCCTAGTGTCAATAGGAAACAGTATTTACTTACTACTGTTTTCCTTTCAAAAATCTGTCTAGTTGCATACTAGAAACAGCTTCGGCTGGTTTGTTTGTCTTGGACAAGCTGTTGAAGTGAAAAGTTTTTGCTTGGCTAAATGTGGGACAGTTTCATAACCCTTCAAGAAGTGCACTGAAGGTAGGTGCCAGTTCTGAAGGCTGCCTCAGACAGGCCTCCACTTGCTGCCCATTGTCAAGGGTGGCCAGCGGAATTAAATTAGGAAAATGAACAAAGCAACAGATGCAACTGAGACCAAGTCCCTGAGTGCTTTTGTTTTGTCCCTGTCATTGTCTACAACAAAGAAGTCCCATGGGAGAGCCTGGGAAGAGAGCCAAATGCAAACCAGACGACATCCCAGCTGGTTTTGAATGGCCTCCATCGAACATGTGCGTGCATGGGAACCATGCTCCTTGGAGCAGGGTAGGCTTCTCTCAAGTGAGTTTCTGCCTATGGCTTTGCTGTGATGCTGACGCAAACCCAGAAGAAATAGGAAGGATCCCTCTGTACAGACTTTACACCTCAGCTTTGAGACAAAAGGAAAAGAATTTCCCTGTGGGGAAAAGGACAACATCTATGTGGTTGGCCCATCTAACCTCAGTTCCTTTTGCTCCAGTCCTCATGAATTTGTGACACACAGAAGATACCTGAATTTCTCCTTCTGCAAATCTGGGATTTAATTTGGCTCAAGAGGAAGATTAAAGATTAATCATCGCATGTGGCCTTCTTTTAATTTCTTATTATTTCATTCTTGAGTATTCTCCTAGTTTGGGTGTTTCCCACAGTCTTAAAATATTTTTGTCTAAGTTGGTAGAAAAAAAAGGTAAAACTCAAATTAGCATATTTTTAGACCTGTCAGTTAATTTGGTCAGTAGTTTGATAGAAAAGTAGTATTCTTAATAATAGTTATTTGGAGTTTAGAAAGCCACATAGCTCATCAGCTGAGAACTGAACAAAAATGCAATGAGGAGTTTAGGATGACAGTGATCCTATACTGTGGCGTCATATGTCTTTCTGCCATTTTTTCTGAAGAACTCCTTTAAGAAGGCAAAATGAGATGTAAGATCAGAAATACAAATTTACTGGTAGTTCAACAGTAGATGCTTTTATTCAGCAAGAAATACATGTTAAGTGGACTGGATAAAAGGTCAATGATATTTGGGAGAAAAGTGCCAGGATTTTAAACAGATGGCATTTCACACTGCCCTATACGAATGCCCAATTTTGTTCTACAAGCTTTTTTGTCCAGTGGCCCCTGAGCTAGATAATTTAACAAACATTTTTTACACAATGATGCCATCCTCCTTCTATTCAGTCCCTACAGGATATTGACCATCAACTTACAAAGTGCTAACTGGCTTTTATGAAAGAGTTGGTGCTAACTCTAATGTTAGGTAGAGCTGAAAAGCATGTGAAAGAACAATTACTAAATCCCTATGGGCCTTAGCTCAGGGTTTGGTAGTTGATTCTGCTCCAGCATCTCATCCTCTCCAGGTATCAGGTCTGGGTGAATACAAATGTCCCTTACAGTGATCTCTAAGCTCCTAACAATGATTGGGTGAGCAGTCACTACCTTAGCCAGAAGGAAGAATTTGGAGATTCCAGCCACTATGGAAAGAACTCTTGTTTTTGGTCCTGATGGAAACATGTTCTAAAAAAAATTTTTTTTAAACCCTATTCTATGCTAATAATTATCCATTATATTCTCCTATAAGGGCTTCCTGGTTAGAGATGAAATAACCCTATTCTATGCTAATAATTATCCATTATATATATTCTCCTATAAGGGCTTCCTGGTTAGAGATGAAACCAAGAGAAGAAGCATCTTATGTTTATGCATGCAAAGGCCACTTCCTCCTAGATTTCATTTCACATCTTATTTGTCTAAGTAAACTTTGCTATTTAAATATATCCAAGGATAAAATAATAACTATAGGAAAAGTATAAAAACCTGATTCTGCACATTATCAGAGAGTCCATTATACTCACTCATTCATTTAATTCATCCTTCAGTTATGTAGTGAGCACCTGCAAAATCCTGAGTACTGCTCTAAACATGGGCCTGTAACAGTGAACAGACAAGTCCCTGCTATCATAAGGCTTCTTCTCTAAGCAAAACTTGCAGGAAAGCATTGCTTATTGATGAGTGAATGGTAGCACCAAAGTTAGGAACCCTGGAATTTTAGTCTAGGAATGGCTACATCCTAGTAAAGATGAAATAATGATAATAAGAGTAAGATAAAATAATAATAATACTTATATAGTGCTTGCCATGCGCCAGACCTATTATAAGTGCTTTTATGTACTAATTCTTTAATCCTTAACCCTACATGGTAAAAACTATTGTTATCCCAGTTTATGGATGAAATTGAGACACAAGAAATTTTCACTTGAAGAAGCTCACAGGGCTAGAAAATGGAAGAGCTAGGATTTAAGCCAAGCTCAGTATGTCTGTGATTTTACAGAGTCAAAAACAATTACAAATTTCCCCACTCTTCTAATTCTAAATCTCTCTTTCTTCAAAGAGAAAGAATGAAAAAGAAATACCTTTTCACAAAAATCAAAACAGAACTTAAATGCAATAAGACAATAAAAAATAACAAAAGACGCTACAGGCCAGGAGACTGAACTTTTCAGGATCTCCTTTCAATCAATGAATGTGTGGTAGCAGCAGATGAATAGAAACACAGTTTTGTGTGGTTATAAAGCAATCTGTGGTCCCCATGCCAAAAGGGGCACACTAAAAAATTAAAGCCTATTTACTTAAATACGTCTTTCTTGGAACAATCTGGCCCAAGCTCTCTCTTAGACTGACTGGTGAGTCTTAAGCCATAAAAGGTTGAGACCCAGCATTAGAAGTAGATGGGTAGGATATATAAAACGTCACCAAGTTAATGTCGCTTTTCCTCCCTTGCTTTTAGGAAGTACATTTGAAGAACGCAAGTAGAGGGAATGCGGGAAATAAGAGCTACCGAATGTAGGAAGACCTTCCTGGGGAGTGAAGAATGACATCCCATCGGCAGGATCCTTTGCTCTGCATGAATTACCAGTTAAACACCAGAAGACCCACCAAAATATGAGTTTGATAACATTTCAAAAGATGGGCATTCCCCCCAATGAAATACACAAGTAAACATTTCAAACATTGTCTTTAGGAGTGATTGTTAAAAGCTTTGCACCTTGCAAAAAAGGTCCTGGAGTTGGTAGATTGCTGTTGATCCTTTATTACTAATGTTCTATAGAGAAAAAATATATGGATGTATGTATGTATGTATCTATCTATATATATATATCTTAGTCCTTGCCTCTCAAGAGCCACAAATGCATGGGTGTTGTCTAGATCCAGTTGCACTAAATTTGTCTCTGAATCTTGGCTGCTGGAGCCATTCATTCAGCAGTCTTGTCTAAGTGGTTTATTAATTTTTTTTATTTGCACTTCTTTCTATGCAACACAGGCTGTTTGTTTTACAGTGTCTGATTACCTTGTTTGTCTATCGCTGCCCACCCTCCTTCATCCCCGTTATATTTGCCCAAATGTGGCCTCCTCCATAGCAGCAGCAAGCAGTCAAGTAGCACACCAATATTTAACCCACCAGATTCTATCTGTGGCACTGGTACAAAATATAAATCAGATGCATTTGCTGTAGACACAAAGCTTTATTTTTCCACATCTTGCTAAAAAGAAAATGCAAATAGTTGCAACTTTGAGGCCAAATGTTCTTAGGTGTATGTGTTAAGTCTAGAAAGTCTCAAACTCTCAACAGTTCCTTCAAATGATGAGTTAGTGTGCGACCTAATTAGTAACTTCTCTTTGATTTTTTTCCATATAGAGCACTATGTAAATTTCACATATCAACATTACAGGATATATCAAACAGTATGTAAAACTCTCTTTTTTTAGTACAATGGTGCTATTTTTGTAGTTTGTGATATGAAAGAGTCTGGCCAAAATGGTAAAAGGTGAAAGCAAAACAAAACAAAAAAAAAAGGATGCCTGGAGCCAAAGACACAGAGGGGAAGGGTCCTAAAACTCCAGTACCCCCGATTACGCCTTCCAAGAGAAATTGAAAACACAAAGTCCAGCGATGCAAATTTGTTTAGCAAGTCCTGAGAGGAGTGGAAAAAGCAGAAGGTTAGGAATTTAATAGTCCTGGTTTCTTCTCACTGATGAAACAAACATCTGCCGACTCGGCCACGGACTCACCACTTTGTGACCTTGGGCAAGTCACTTCACCTCTGTGTGCCTCAGTTTCCTCATCTGCAAAATGGGGCAATATGCCATCTACCTACCTCACAGGGGTGGTATGAGGATTAAAAAGATAAAGCTCCAGATTATTATCCTAAATTGCTACGAGGGTGGAAGGTCAGAGCCCTTGAGTCATTGGGATGCAAGGAATTCTATAAACAGCTCATTCAGAGCATAGCTAGAAAACTGATTAGCCAAATGCTCCTGACATGACAATTTTTGTCAACGAAGCCATCTAATTAAGTATCCAACTAGCTAGTTGTTAAAAGTTAGCAATCAGATTGATCTCTTTTAAAACACTTTTCAAAATAAGTTAGAAACATTTGATTAACAACTTGATTTTAAATTCTGCATCTGGGTTCATAAATACAAAGTGAAAAGAGGGAAATAAAAAGAAAATAAAGAGAAAAACAAAAAGATTTCTACCAGCAAAAGGGTGATTACTCAATTTGTTAGCACTCACTGATTTCTAGGCAGTTTCTAGAAATCCAGTAATACTTCTTTTAATATTATGATACTCCATTCATTTTGAACAACAGTTATTCCATCTTTAGGCAACCTACAAAAGATGGCCCAAGATTTCAACTATTGAAATAATATCTTATAAAAAGTCACAGTTACTTTCTTTAATCAATTTTGCTCTTATTCTTGGCTATATATATTATTATTTTGTTGTTGCTGTTGTTAAAATACCCTTGATTAGAGTTGCTAGTTTATAGGCCAAAATTTTCTTCAGAGCTAGAAATTTTCCCTCATGTCTTAGAAGAATGGCCCCTATGAATGTGTCTTATCCATTCAACTAAAAATTGGTATGAAGAAAATCCAAAGTTGAGGGCAGGCCCATGGTTGAGGGCAGGCCTAAAAAATGTTTCCGGTCTCCATACCAAAATTTTCTTATTAGAACAATGAATCATCCACCATTTGGATCTTTTATCGGCCTTAGAACTTTTTGGTGAGAAGCAACCAGGTTTATTATTTCATGCACATTGTACCCTTCTTATTCTTGGAAAGTATATATGGAAAACAAACATTACATGTTTAGTTTTCATCCCACTGGTACACCTCAAGATTCAGAGGCCAGAAATAAAAAAATTAAATTAAATTGAAAAAGACTTCCTGGATCTCAGAATGTATGCAAAAAGAAGGCCTATTTACTGGATGCCCTGGCTCAGCCAACAAGTATTTTAACCCTCAGTGCACAGTGTTATTTGAGTTGAGCATCTCTGGTGTACTGAGTGGTGTTCTAACCACTATGGACAGATGTGAAAGGAACTACA
Source organism: Myotis brandtii (assembly GCF_000412655.1). Taxonomy (NCBI): domain Eukaryota; kingdom Metazoa; phylum Chordata; class Mammalia; order Chiroptera; family Vespertilionidae; genus Myotis; species Myotis brandtii. Next base: position 559,436 of record NW_005370516.1, read on the forward strand.
AGTCATTTTTGTCCTTCATCTGTTCCCACACATATGGGTTCTGCAGAGTGAGATGCTGTACTCCTCTTCCCAAGGTGGCACTTCTAATTTTATTTCTTGTTCCTAGAATGCACCTTTTAAAATCACTGACTCCCAGAGACATTTTACATGTATTCTTCTGCCGACCTAGCTGGATAGGGTAATTCTAAGAGTGTCTATGACTTACTTAATTCACTTAGCAATTCTATTCACAGCCCAGATGCCCCAATGAGGAAAGCTTAAATAGACAAAAAGACATAATCTTTCTTAACTTTTTCCAACACATGTCCTCTCCAACTACATCATAAATCAACAAATTAAAAAGTAACTAATTATTATACTAACCCAGTATCTTATTTGCAAATGAATTAAAACTAGAAGACAATTTGATGTAAACTGCAAAAGTCCCTTGGTCCCCATACACTCCAGCAGAATGTCCCAGGATTGACAGAGAGGGAGCACCTAACATTTCACAACTCAAAACTTCATAAGCTTTGCTTTAAATTTTAAAATGAGGAAATTTCAGGATGTTTATGAAAGAGCCGTACATACTGGTAGGAATTAGCTTTCAACGTATAGGCTTATTTCTGATTTAAATGACAATACAGAATACCTAAGTCAAATTTCTACTCCAGCTTCCCCACATAGTATAATAGCACTATTTGAACATTTTAAGATGAGGAGGCTCCCCTGAAAAAGCTAATGAATCTTTCCATCAGAATCCACTCTTCTAGACCTAAAAAAACTCTCCCACTCTCTCTCTCTCTCTCTCTCTCTCTCTCTCTCTCTCTCTCTCCCAGAGAGTCCAATGGAATACTTAAAAAATAATAATAATAATAACTTCCTGGAAAAAGAAGAAAAAGCCTGGCCACCTTGAGAATCCTTCCCCTCCTGGGAATGTCAATGTTTGTGTAGATGGAACCATCTCATGCACTGTGGCTCCAGGGTTTCCGTTACTACTTCATGCACTAGGGGGATTAAATTGGAGGATGTAGCACAATTTTGCTTTCCCATTTATTGTTTGGCCAACTATGCCAACGTGGTGCTATTGTTTCTTTAAGAAAGTACTTGACTTAAAAAAAGGAAAAAAAAGAAAAAAGAAAGCATGGACATATTTTTTTAAAGTGTAAAAACAATAATTCTATAGCTAGGTGGCTTCATAAAACAGCACTAGGTCTAGTCACCACCACCTTTCAACTTCTTATCACTCACAAGTAGCAGACTGTTCACCAAATTGTGAGTGTGGTGGTGTGGGGCAGAAGATGGAAAATTTTTCGAATCACAAGGCTCCACTCTTTTGTTGGCTCTCAGCAAAATTAGCACTATGTTACCCAATCTGAACACCTGGATCAAGAGCATGGAATATAAATGGGGCAAAAAAATACTTTATAGAAAAATGGCAGAACTAAAAAGATGGTTAAGTTACTTATTGATTTTTTTTTTTTGGTGTGTGCTGTCTGCTCTAAAACAGATATTCAGCAAGTAGAGAAAAATACGGAGAGAAAAAATGCAAAAATTCACCTTCTGAAAATAGCATCTGCCCCATTTCCCTTGAGTAAATTTTTAGCATTGGCTGGTTTATAGAAAATATTCTCCCTTCATCTAAACATCTCAGAGAGCAATAGCTCCCATGAAAAGCAATCACTAATCTCACTGGGAAGTGTTGGAAAGTATTTCTTTATGAGCTGGGGGTTATCTATTGATAAGGAAAGAGAAGAATTTAGGAGAAATCATTGAAAGAAATGGCTAACAATCTGTGAAGACTTTTTTTTAACTTTATATAGTCTTTTTAAATATCTTAATGTTCAAAAATGACTTGGTTCTTTCTTCTTCTTTTATATTGGAATAGGGGTGATAAGTTAAACCCAAATAGACTTTAAAACTATAGGCTAGATAGAATATACGTTTGACTTGTCAAAACTCTAATCAGACTATCTAAAATGTTTTTGCTATTTTTAACCTTAAAAGATTGTACTAATATTCGAGACAGATCCTGTTAGCGCTCTTCTTTGGAAAGAGCATTTCCACTCAAATCACCTGGGCTTTCCCAGCAATGTTTTCAAAAGATAAATCTGACTTATGCATCATTGTGGCATCATTGATTTTAAAATTTTAATTTTTTAAAATAGAAGAATTGTGATTCTTTATGCCCCTCTCCTGCAATGATCAAAAAGTCCAGAAACTGAGGAGGCAAAAACAAGAAGAAAATTTTGTTGGTTCTTTGTTGTTGGTTTGTTTGTTTTCAATGCTAGTGTTTAATCCTATAATACATATTTGCTTATCAATATTTTAATATTCTAAAAGACTTTCCTGTTAGGTATTAGAAACTGATGCATAGATATCTCTTTTTTTGTATGATTTCTATTTTTTTTTAAAAGGAGATGAGAAGACTGTCTGAAGCTTTGAGTGCGTATGGTACAAGATAAAGTATCAATTTAAATAACTAAGTCCTATCTGGAACAATATTTTGCTTTAGGAAACCTCTTCCTAGATAAGATAGAGGCCCAGGGAATTTTTGAAACTGTCTTTATTCCTCCCAGTCCTTATTCATTTAGTATCTGTCTCAAAAATATAGAGAGGGCCTAGAATTAAAGGGACCTCTTTAAAAACATAAGTTTTACATCTTGCCTCTTAATTTCTGATTACACCTTGACCTTCAACATGGTCCCTCTTTTTCCCCGTTCTTCAGCTGTCATTGATAAGGTCTTTTGAGGGGGAGAAAAAAAGACATTTTTTTAATTTAAAAAACGAAAACACAAAAGCCCAAATACCACTGCCCAGTTGAAATATGAGTTAACATGGAGGACACAGAGTTCCTCCTACTTAACCCACAGAATCACCTTCAAAATGATCTTTCAAAAAGATCCTTAGAATCTGCCCTCTTTTTTTATTTGCCCAGGCCAACAGTACCTGAAAAATAAATATCACTCATTTTCTTTTGCCCAAAATACACTGATGTAAAAGTAGGAAAATTGAAAACAGAACTCCAAAATCCCTTCCAAGCCCCCCACTGGCCCTACTCACTCACCCTCACTCACTGATGGCCAAGCCACTTCCACTAATCCCTTAATCTGAATTCTTTTGGATATTTATCTTGTACCTGCTGCTATACACACTGCAGGAGGGACTCTGAAACCTCAAGCATCTCCTCACATCTCTCATCTGTGTCTGTGTATCATTAACATGTCTATTCAAAACTTTCAACAACTTTCAAACATCATGCAGCTCAGATTCAGTTTACATAAGGGCCCCAAATACCATGTCAGATCTCTTTTTGCTAAGAGGGTTAATAAACTCTGAGAAATGGGATTACATCATGTGTTTTGCTTCATATGTTTTTATCACACTTACAGGCCAAGTGTGATAAATAAACTTACAGACACTGAATTAATTTTTCCGGCTACTCTGAAAGCAGAAAATGGGGTTCATTGACTTGGTCATTCATTACATCTGTCTTTGTGCACAAGCATATTTTTTATTAAGTGAACTCTGATTGTATTTGAAATTATTATTCATTTATGGCAGAGGAATATCAATCCTAATGACTTCTAAAAATGTAACTAACTGAATCATTATCTTACATTTACTGTTTAATAAGCATATTTTGAAAATGTATGGCTAGAGCGTCATAATAAAGTGATATATCTTTCTTTAGTAATCACATTAAAATTGATTCTGTTTGATTAATTGGTTCTTTCTGGACAATGTTGGTGTAACGTGTCATTCCTGAAGAATTCTATTGTTATCTAGCATTTTAACAATACCAATTGTTAAAATACCAATTAATACATTCTTGTTCAATTTGGTTTCACACACTACAGGCAGATTTATAGCCAATTGCACCTTTGAGTGATAAGCTATTTTTGAACATGACATCATTAAGATAAGTAAGCATTTCTGCTCAATAACCATGCATCTACCTGGGTTTTCAATCTTACCCTACCCATCCATCACCCTGTTCACATTGTGTATATGACATCCAATGGTAAACCAACCTCAGATACCGCAGTGAGAAAGGATATGTCTTGGGCCATCATACAGCCCAGAAATAAACCATTTCCACAGAAAGCTATAAGCTAATCATAAAGAATCTTGCCAAAAGCTCTGACAACTACCCACCCATGGTTTTCTTGACAGCTTATCAAAGGCAGTGTGGTCTCAAGGGACGTGGCTGAATCAGGGCTCCCAGAGACAAAACTGTGGACTCACGGAGTGAGGTTCATGACACCCACATTCCTACATCCCTGCCCTTCAATAAGGCCTCAGGCATCCCACTCCAGGGTTCCCAATGGGTACAGTGCTAGTTCTAAATAGCATTTTGGAAAGGTGCGGGGACATTTGGGGTTGTCACTCACAGGGATGAGGAGGGCACTCTTGGGATTCTAGACATTTCATGTAGATGACAAACCTACTTATAATCACCTAAGCCTAAAATATATTTCCAATTTATTTATTAACTCAAAGTATTTTTGCATGATTTTAATGTAAGCTGGATCTCCCAGAAATGGAACGCCCATGTTAAATCAAAGGGAGGGTGGTGCTTTATTTCATTTGGAACTTTACCAAGTGCCGTCCACTGTCTTAGAAGAAACATCATGGATGCCACTCTCCACTTGTGTTGGTCTTCTGGCAGCTGGCACAGCCAGGATTCACCACATCGGTGGAAACATCTGGCCACTTCATTTCACTCTCAAATACAGTTATGCCTGAGCATATCTGTCTTGTAATGCATGTTACTTTATTATAAATAGTTTTTTATTTAGTTCTCCCTGATATTACAACACGGGCATCATTTTGATTTTTGTTAGAATTATATAGGTCAACATTACCTATGAATTTCACTTTGGGACATTAAAAGCTATATCGTAAAATAATTGTTATAAAAAAAGAGAACTTTGGGTCTGCCACTGGGCTATACATACACACCAACTATGATCCTCTCTGGGTCATAATGGCAGGCAGATGGCAGAGCTTTTGCCCTCTCTACACTTATCTGAAAGTGTAAAGTTGAGCTAAAAGCTGGTGTTTTTCTCACCTTGTTTATGAATAGAGAATAAACCTCTGTGGGATCCAATAAAGGATAATGGTTATGGTGAATACAGCATCTGGTTTCTAAATGTTCTTTCCTTCACCCTGTGATGGGACGAGAGGATTTTTGAAAAGAATAAAGCAATCGCTAAAAACAAAAACAGATGTAAATTGGCTTGGAGACAATTGCAGCAGTACATTAGCAGTAAAATTCGACCTTGGATTTCAAGGGAGGTAGGAAATGGGGCCTGGAAGAGGTTTCTCTTTTGAATGGTTACTACCAGGAAAGCAGGAGATGGAGTAACTGTCCTATACTTTCCTAAAGCTACTTGGTTTCTTCAACTCAGAGGCTCCTGCTTAGCCTCCAACCTCCTCCAGACGGAACAGTGGGGTGAATCTCTCTCCAAATGGAAAGGGGGCGCGGAGGGAGACAGTCACAGTCTCTATTCATGTCGACATCTCTATATGAGTGCTCTGTCTGACTCCAACATTTCACCTCGCAAACATGGAGCTCCCCTTCCCAACCCCAAATCTCTCAAACATGAGAGAGGGAGAGAGGAAGTGATAGTTCCTCTAGAGAGAAGGGAGAGAACAGTGACGGGATTGATACCCAGGATGGTGGTGTCCCCCTACATGGCCCAGAGCTTCTAATTCAGCCACCCTCATAGAACCTAAGTACCCAAAGATAGAGTTACCCAAAGACCAAATTTCTCTCCGTATTTCTTCTGACTCTCTCTGCTTTAAAAGTCATTTGGAGTCCTGGCCAATGTTGCTTCGTAATTAGAGTATGACCCCGTGCTCTGAAGGGTCTCCGGGTTCTAGTCCGGTCAAGGGCACATACCTGGGTTGCAGGTTCCCCACCCTGTTGGGGCAGGTGTGGGAGGTAACCAATTAATGTGGGTCTCTCACATTGATGTTTCTCTCTCCTTTCTCCCCCCACCTTTTCCTTCCACTCTCTCTAAAATCAATGGGAAAAAATATCCTCTACTGAGAATTAACAAAAATAAATAAATAAATATCGTTTGGAAATGGAAATATTCCCATCCCACCACATAGCCTAATAAATTCTCTTATACTGTTAATATTGAAAAGTCTCTTTTGGTATCTAGACCCCACTGCCATAGTAAAAGACACAATGAAATAATTTCATCCATATTTATGCTAGAATGTACCAGTTGTTTATCTATTTGCTCTCTTATCTATATCCAAACATTTCCCTCATTGCTCTGTTTTATAAAGGACTCATTGCTCTGTTTCATAAAGGACTACATTATGCAGCCCCTAAGTTCTCTACCTCCTGGGTAGGTGTGGCTAATAGGAGGCACTAATGAAGACGAGGGCAGGTGGAAGGAAGAAGCTAGGGTATTTCCACCCTGTTCTCTCTCTGCCCCAAGCAGCATCTTTGGCAATAACTGCAATTCCTCCTTCCATGATCCCTGCCCCCCCTCATCAGCATCCTGTCCCCCATCCATCCAGAAGGTTTTTCTCAGAGCACCACCTCCTCTCTGCGTCTCTCTATGCCCTAGGGATGGTAGTGACTTCCTCGTGTTGTTCATCGCTGGGTTGGCTCCCTTCTCTTGTCTACTCATCCCTTCTATCACCTGTATTAAATAACCTGTTTAAAACACCTAGAATGATCTCTGCTCCCTGCCTGAACCCTAACTAATAGCCACAGGAATGACATAATGGTAAGTAGCATGAGTACTGGAGTCAAGAGGATGTGGCTCTGACACTTCCGGCTGGGTTCTCTGAACAAATCAATCAACCTCCGTGAGGCTCCCCTTTTGTAAAATGACACTAATAACATCATCCACCTCATATTGGTATTTGAAGATTAAACATTATCATGCAATAGTTCCTAAATTCTACATTTCTCAAAATAGTGAAATTTCCAAAAAATAAAAAGTAGAAATTGCAAGAAATTGGCATGAGGTGGCAAAATCTTTATTTGGCTAAAGTGGGGATGTTTTTAAAAAACAAGTCATCACCATTACGTCATTGCAAGGGAATTCATTTAATAACATGGCTGTGTCTCAGAATAAAAGGCAGTTTCTTAAATGTAATAAGTTAACTTTCTGAAAATTGATCACATTGGCCGAATCTATTCTTTTCACCTTTTTAGTTTCTCTATGACTAGCTGAAAATCCAGTCCAGCTCCATTCTGCTCATCAGCTCTTATTCAATGTGATTCCTGACACTTGTATGATCATTTATTAACACTACTTCTATGGTTACTATTAGGAAAGTGAGCATTAACTAAGGATCTAAGATATGCCACCATAGCATTTCTTCCCCTGGCTTTGTCACACCCTGATCTATATACACTCTGATTCACGGCCTCCACTTTTCTGACACTGACCAAGAGACCATCTTTTCCCCTAACTTGACCCCGATTTAGCAAAAACAGGTAGAAAGTACTGTTTGAACCTAAAAATCCTTGCACCACAAAGGTAAATGTAAAATTTCAAATTTTTACTGTGTCACTATGATCCTTTTTCCTCCCCCTCCCACCCCAGCCCAGTCCAGCAGGCAGAGCTACAAATTTTCTATATAATAATTTTTAACTACATATATGATAGTTTCAGGCTGTATCCCCTATAATACCAAAATAATTACTGTTGTCAATATAACCAATTTGAGGAAACAATGCAAATAAGTCACTTGTTTGTCATTATGCACAACCTAAACCACCAGTATTTTTCAACCAGTTTTACTGAATTTATCAGCATATAAGTTTAGTTATTCTACCTTTTACTTTTAGTCATATTTGTTCCACACCATATTCTTCCCAGTCATCACCATTGTGTTTAACAAGCTATTAAATAATATTTTATGGTCTTCAACCTTTAAATTTTCCATAATGTCAAATAGTAGAAATATCCCTGATGTGGCAAGTACCAAGTTCCTGGAAAAAAAGTAAACCTATTTTATTTTTTTCTAAAATATATTTTTATTGATTTCAGAGAGGAACACAGAGAGAGAGAGAGAAACATCAATGATGAGAAAGAATCATTGATTGGCAAGCCCGCAATCCAGGCATGTGCCCTGACCAGGAATCAAACCGTAACCTCCTGGTTCATACGTCAATGTTCAACCACTGAGCCAGACCAGCTAGGCTGAACCTATTTTCAAATCTTTCTTGAGCTGATTTATTTTGAATCTTTCTATATGTATATAACATTCTTCCAAATCCTCTTTGGGGTCCCTCCTGCAGGACCAGGGTGTATAGTCAACTGGAGAAGCAATTTGAAAAGTTCTAAGATTGATTTTTGAAAATACAGTATTCCCAGATACAAGACTTCAGATGCTATCCCAGAAAATGCTGCTAACTTTGTACTTGTGTGGAAGATGGCTTCTAAGGGTTTGGCCATGGGCTGTTTTATGGACACTGTTATTCTTTTAAACACAACACAGTCTACTCTGTATCCTTGTATGACCATTTTGCAAGAACTCTGAGTCTAGACTTATATTTCCCAATAAAGTATGCTGCAAGTTACAGCAGCCTGATAAGGAAAATATATCAGCAAAAGGCTTGCTGCGAGAATCTTTTGGGCACATTCATGCTCTCCAAAGTTTATTTGTACAATATTAGTAAGTCAATTCTCAAAGTCAAATTGATACTATTCCAACACTTACCAGCAGACAGTTGCATTGAGAACTACTCACTCCTGGGTCACCATATTCCTTTTCACCTGAAAAGCAAATAAATGTGGGAAAACAGATGGTGAGTGGCCAGGCACATGATGGTTCCATTTGCATTTGGTCAGGATACTATCTCTGAAAATGTGACCTCTGCCCTATGAACTGCGAGAGGAAGGTAGACAGAGCTCCTTGAAGAAGCAACTCAGACAAACACTTCTTCCAATAGTTCTAATGGATTGCACATAACTACTCACACTTTTTCACCAGACCCCCTAGGGACCAACACAACATTTTTTATAGACAAGCAGACAAGATTAAGGGTGAAGTCTGTGAACCACAGAACACAAGTTTCTTCTCCCTGAAACTAACTCACCCTTCTGGGGATCAAACCCATGACCTTGGGCTCATTAGTACTCAACTCCAAACATGCCTCAAACAAATACAGGTTTGAAACCAGAAGAGCTTCAAACTACACATAAGAATGACCCATTTCTCTCTCAGCCCCTACCCCTGAAAGGAATTTACCATTTGAACTTTCAGTCTATGGCACCATACTTGTCAACTAAGTTCAGAACTTTGGAGTTGTCCTTAGCAAAACATTTGGCCACCCAGTGCATATTTATTTCAAAACAAAGTCTTTTGAGGCCTCTATTCAAACATCTTTCATATCTCTCTTCCTACCTACCCCCCAGGTATCGCTATAGTTCAAACCTCATCACCTTCTGGGGAATTGCATGAATGACTTCCCAGCTTTCCCCTCTCCACTCCATTCTGTATATCCTTCTTAAAATTCTGCTTAGCAAACCTTCTCAGAAACTGCAGTGGCTACTCAGTGGCTATTGTTCTAATCTGACATCTTACATTTTTCCAATATCTATTACAACTAAACTACTCATGTGCATCCCTACCTTTGCATAGCCCCTTCTTTTCAAATATCCAAAGGCTAGCCACCATTTAAGACATAACCCAAATCAACTTCTCTTTCCAGGGTACTTCAAACACTATGGGTCTTTCTCACTTTTCAACTCCTGGATCCCACATTTGCAACACCTTTCATTAGGAATTTAATTCTCTACTAGTCTGTCATTAGTTAATCTTTCATCTATGGAACCCTTGCCTATCAATCATATTGTAAATTCTCTGAAAGGAGGGATTTGGCTTTTACCCCACAGGAATTTATTCAGACCTAATGTGTGAGAAATACTATGCTGGGAATACAGTAAAAAACAAAACAGACTTACATTATAGTATGAAGAAAACAGACAATAAACAAATAGATGAACAAGGTGCTTGCAAGTAGTAGAGAAAACAGGAGGGCCACGTAAGAAAGCATGAATTGAATCACTACTATTCATTCACCTCTTTTCTGGGGCCAGGCAATCTAATGGGGAACTCACACCTTTGCAAAATGAATTATTACTCTGATCTGTCTTGGGTTCCCTTCACCTCTAGCATTATCTCTCTTACAAATTTCATCCTATCATCCAGTTGCTTCTTCCATGCAGATGATGCCAGACTGATATCTCTCTTCTGAAATTTAGTGATTATAATTCACCACCTGCCAATCACCTCCACCTAGAATTACACTGTCCAATACAGCAGCCAATGGACACTCTAAATATGGCTGTTCCAAATTTGGCTGTGCTGTAGGTGAAAAATACATACTGGCTTTCAAAGGCTTAGCAGGAAAGGAAACATAACATAATTAATACATGTTGAAATAATAATATTTTGGCATTAAGTAAAATATATTAAAATTAATTTCACAATTTACAATAGCTAGGATTTGGAAACAGCCTAATTGTCCATCAGCACATGAGTGGATTAAACAACTGTGGTACATCTACACAATGGAATACTATGCTGCTGTAAAAAAGAAAGAACTCCTACCATTCCCAACAGCATGGATGGACCTGGAGAGCATTATGCTAAGCGAAATAAACTAGTCAGAGAAAGACAAATATCACATGATCTCACTCATATGTGGGATATAATGAACAGCATAAACTGATGAACAAAAACAGATCCAGAGATAGAGAAACATCAATCAGGCCATCAAACCTCAGCAGGAAGGTAGGGGAGGGTGGGGGTAAGGGGGAGAGATCAACCAAAGGACTTATATGCATGCATATAGGCCTAACCAATGGACACAGACAACAGTGGGGTGAGGGCATGAGTGGGGAGGTAGGGGAGTAATGTGGGGATAAGGACACATATGTAATAACTTAATCAATAAAAATTTTTTTAAAAAGAATTTAAAAAATTTAATTTTGCCAAGTGTTGTGCAGTTTCCTCTGTAGGTTCATATCTATTTCCTTCCTTTTATTCTCACATCACTGTTCTTGACATCTCTCAAAGGACAGTTTAGTACAGCGGTCGCCAACCTTTCGGACCTCAGGGATCACCGGTGGCAACCTGTGTCCCCATTCCAGTCTAACCTATGTGCTGCTGCTATATCAGTCTTCCTAACCATTACACTGATACCAGAATCAAAGAATGGTATGATCAAAGGGACACTAGGAATCCTTACAAATAATGAATAGATAAGATCTGTTGAAGGAGTACTGCCTTTTGCCACAGACCTCACATGCATAATCTATATGTATAAAAGCCTAAGCGACCAAATGACTGAACAACCATTCGCTATGATAATGAATAGATAAAGGAGTACTGCCTTTTGCCACAGACCTCATATGCATAATCTATATGTATAAAAGCCTAAGCGACCAAATGACTGAACAACCATTCGCTATGACATGCACTGACCACCAAAGGGCAGACGCTCAATGCAGGAGCTGCCCCCTGGTGGTCAGTGCGCTCCCACAGCAGGAGCGCTGCTCAGCTGACCTACAGGCGCCAGACGCAGAGCTCATGGCTGGTCGCAGCCGGGACACCGCAGCGGAGTGGCAGCGAGCCTACAGAGTGGCCCCTGGTGGTCAGTGCACTCCCACAGCAGGAGCGCTGCTCAGCTGACCTACTGGTGCCAGACACAGAGTGTATGGCTGGTTGCAGCAGCCAGGACACCGCAGCGGAGTGGCAGCGAGCCTACAGAGTGGTGGTGGTGGCAGGCACAGCAGGGCCGGGATGAGCAGGAGTGGCAGGGGGCATTGGACTGCTGGGTTCCAACCGATCCCTGCAGGCTACGCCGAGGGACCCCACTGGTGCACAAATCCGTGTACCGGGCCTCTAGTCACATATAATCATCCCAACACTTTATGAGGGAGATAGTATTACACCCATTTTTCAGATGGGGATACCAAGGTCTAGGGAGACTAACATGCACCAAGGCACAACTCTAGTGGTGAGCCCAGGTCTATCTGACCTCTGAGGCCTGGCTCTTAATTTTTATGCTACATTATCAATGTAAATGGGGAAAGTCTGCTCCTCAAAACTTGCCATTCTCTTTAAATCAGTAAAAGTTACCACTATTCACTCAATGGCTCACATAAAACACCTGAGTTCTTGATGTCTCCCTTTCTTTCACACTCCAAATTGAATTAATCAGTAACCCCCATCAATTCTCTATTACAAATTGTATCCCAAGTCCAACTTCCCACTATCTTCGGACATACATCCCCATCATAAGTTCACTTGAAATTCTGATTTGGTCCCTTACTACTGTAGTGGATTGAATTGTGCCTGCCCCTCAAAGAGATAGTTCAGTTCCTAACCCCCCACAATTCCAATGACAATGACCAAATTTGGAAATGGTCATCGCAGATGTGATGAGGTAAGGACCTACAGTGAAATCATCCTGAATCTAGGGTGGGCCCTATATCCAATGAGTGGTATCTTTATAGGACAAAAGGGAGGGAGATTTGGACACAGAAACACAGACACAAATGAGAGCAGGCCACTTGCAGACAGATGGAGGCAGGGATTAAAGATATGCTGCCACAAACCAAAGAACTCCAAGAGCCCCCGGAGGGAGTGTGCCCTGTCAGCAACTTGACTTTGGATTTCTGGCCTCCAGTACTGAGAGAGAATGAAACTTCTGTTGTTTTAAGCCACTTAATTTGTAGTAATTTGCTATGGCATCCCTAATCCATTAACAAACTGCCCTTTCCGCTTTCATAGTCTATTCTTAACATAGCAACCAGTTGTCCATTCAACTGAAAATCAGATCAAGGCACTCCCTACTCACAATCCTCCCTCTACAATATCTCATCAGGGGACCTCATGCCACGCCCCCCACCCAACAGGGAATATTCAAAGCCCTGCCCATGGCCTTCCAAGCAGGATGTGAACTTGTTCGAGCTGCTCTCAGATCTTCTCCTCGTAAGTCCACTCACTCTGCTCCAGCCCCTCTGGCCTTTTCCTGTTTCTCAAAGGCAAACGTATACTCCTACCTCATAACCACTGCACTTCCAGTTTTCTGTCTGGAAGGCTCTTCTCCCAGTTATTCCCATGAATTTTCCTCAATTCATACAGGTTTCTTCTGAGAAGGAAGATAGGCCATCCCTGGCCACCCTAAAAACCTGAAATAGCCTACTTTTACCCTGCCCCATAGCACTTGTTGCTGTGCTCATGGATTGGTTTGTCAGTTGACCTCACAGATGCATCCCCAGCACTTACAACAGATTCTAATGCATAATAGGCCCTCAATAAAGACTCACAGAATGCATGAAAAACGAATTTAGTCAGGGCCTGAGAAAAATTTGATAGGATTGTGTGATGGGCCAAGAATTATACGTCAGGGTAATAAAAATATAAACAATAGTAGCAGCAAACATTTCTTGAGGGATTTCTGTGTGCCAGGCATTGCATGAAGAGCTTTACATATTTTATCTCAATTAATTCTCAAAATGACTCTATTAGGTATCAAAACAATATAACCGGGGCTACTTTAAAACAGGGTCAGAGCTGCCATCCCTAAGAAACTGCATTACAAATCTTATGCCTCAACCCTTTGGAATGTTAAAGCAGGGCAAAATAACCTTTGGACTGGGCCTAAAGCAACACTGTGTGCCAAAGAACTGTTTGCAAGGGGAACAAGAAAGCAGATATTATGACTACCCAACTGATGACTACCAGACTAATGACTACCAGACTGAAAGTTTAAAACATTGTTTAGAATTAGTGTCAATGTTAGCTATATGCACCTATAGAAATGTCTTTCTTCTAATGATGTTATTGCTCCCCTACTCTTTCTCATAAATACCCCATGCTTTTGGCTTCTAATTGGAACACTATTTGGGTTTCTGCCTGAATCAGTGCTTCCAGAATAGCTACTGTTTTTATCTCAAATAAATACTTTTTGTCTCTCACTTTGTCCTTTTATTTTTAGATTAACATAGGTACTCATGATTATCTATTGAGCAAACAGTTTAGAAAGATTAAGTAGCTTTAATATACATAATAGAAAAAAAGTTTGTAGAATCCTATATAATAAAGAGGGAATATGATAATTGACCATCACTCCACCACAAAGATGGCAGCGCCCACAGCCACAAGATGGTGGCGTCCATGGAGGGGGTTCATAACACAAGATGGCTGCACCCACAGCAGAGGCCGAGTTCCCATAACAAGCCTTAACGAGCAATCAGCAGAGACCTGAGGCTGTGCACCTCCCCGCCCCCATGGGGCTTGACAGGGTACCTCAGGCCGTGCCCCCCAACCCAGCAAGGCTTGACGGGGGACCTCAAGGCATGCCCCCCCACCTGGAGGGGCTTGACGGGGGATCTCAGGCTATGCTCCCCGCCCGGCGGGGCTTGACAGGGGACCTCAGGTCGCATCCCCCACCCAGCGGGGCTTGATGGGGGACCTGAGGCTGTGCCCCCATCCTGGGGCCGGGCTGGGGGACCTGATACTGTGCCCCCTGCCTGGCGGGGCTTGACGGGGGACCTCAAAGCATGCCCCCCACCTGGCAGGGCTTGATGGGGGATCTCAGGCCATGACCCCCACCTTGGCACCAGGACAGGGGACCTGAGGCCATGCCCCCTGCCCAGCAGGGCTTTATGGGGGACCTCAGGTGTGTCTCCCGCCCCAGTGCTGGGTCGGGGGACCTCAGGCTGCTCCCCCTGCCCCGGCACCAGGCCAGGGGACCTCAGGCCATGCCCCCCTGCTCGGCGGGGCTTGACGGGGGACCTAAGGTTGTGCCCCCCTCCTGGTGGGGCCTGATGGGGAACCTGAGGCTGCACCTCCCTCCTGGTGGGGCTTGATGGGGGACCTGAGGCTGCACCCCCGCCAGGCGGGGCTTGACAAGGGTGGGACCGGCTGGGTCTGGATCTAGCCCAGTGCGGGGGGGCCAGCTGGGTCTGGGTCTCGCATGATTTTGAGGTGCACGTGGGTGGGCGGGGACTTGACTCTGGGTCCTGTGGTGTGCTCCAGACTCTGACAGGAGGAAGATTTTCATATACATTTTACTAATTTTCTTTCATCTCTGACACTTCTATTATAAAGGGCAAATAGCAATATTAAAATGTTTTCTCTCATTAATCCCCTTTTAATGTGCACGAATTGTGTACACCGGGCCACTAGTCTATACATAATTCTTATAAACCAATATAAAAATACAAATAACCCAGTAGAAAAGAAGGCAAAGATATAAACAGAGAACTAGTGAAAATGAACAAGCAAAATGACTGATAGTCATATGCAAAATGTGCTCACTCTCATTTATAATCAGAAAAATAATAAAAATTAAGCCACAATGAACATCCATTGGAGGTTGAATATATATATACTAGAGACCCAGTGCATGAAATTCATGCATGGGGAGGGGGTCCCTCAGCCCAGCCTGCACCCTTTCCAAGAAGGGACTCCTCAGGGAACGTCTGACTGCCAGGTGTCTGATCGGGCCTAAACCAGCAGTCAGACATCCATATCATAATCCAGGACTGCTGACTCCTAAGTGCTCACCTGCCTGCCTGCCTGATCACCCCTAACCACTCTGCCTGCCTGCCTAATGCCCCTAACTGCCCTCCCCTGCTGGCCTGATTGCCCCTAACTGCCTCTGCCTGCCTGCCTGATCACCCCTAACCACCTCTGCCTTGGCCCCCACCCACCATGGCTTATCTGGAAGGACGTCCAGATGGATGTCTGGAAGATGTCCGGTCTAATTAGCATATTACCCATTTATTGGTATAGATATATACATACATATACATATATGGTGATGCCAATATTACCATTTGTCTCTGTGGCTCTAGGTTGAATGTGTTAAAGAGAAAGATCAAGGTCTTTGTTAAATACAACATTAAGTTTTACTTTCTTTCAACCTTCAGCAAATTCCTTATAGTCAATCAAAATTGTACATTCTATCTGGCATTTATTTTTATTTTTTTGAGATCAAAGAGTTATTTGGGGACTATTGTTTGGTGTTGCTTCATTAAAACTGTTCTGGAAGCTTCCCTATTACTTAAATGAGTAGCATTCATTTTGTGAACTGAGAAATAATACATATGTATAAAAAGTTTCTCTTTGACTCTTCTCTCTCCTTCATTCCTGTAGCCACCTGTAGCCATATGTAAGGTGTATTTTGGTCTTACCAGAGATTGGAAAGAAGCATGCCCATGCCCCCACCTAACAGAGAAACAAATCTGAAGAAGTGAAATAGAACTTCCATTTCTGAACCAATAAATTATCTTCAGAGACAACTGCTTGAGTCTAAAGTACAAACGGCCATTTGTGTGTAAGAATAGATGTTTGTAGAATTGATAAATGCATAGATGACAGTTGAGCCCAAGGAGGGGTGAGGAGATGCTGCAATAGGTAGTAGTCTATGAAACTGGACAAGAACTTCGCACCTCCTGGGGTGAAGAGCTGCCAGGGAGAAGAAACGCCCCAAGCCAAGGAAAAGTTGTAGAAGAGGGAAACTTAAAGAAGAATATGGAAGCTTGGAAGGAGCCACATCTGAAATAAAATGTCATTTACTCTTTCCTGATCACAACTCACTTTAATGAGGGAATTTGGCAGGGAAGGACCCCTGGTTGGAATATAGATATTCTCTCAACCAAAGAAGCCAGAGGAGATTACGCAGCCGAATAAACTGTGCCGGCCTTCCCTAATTTACCAGCTGTTTCCTTTCTGCTGAGTGGAAATAGAGAAATTAAACCTTCTAAACTCAATATGAAAATAATCCCTTCAGACTCTAGAGAGCATGATCAGGTTCTTACAAGAGACGCTATTCAGTGGTGACTGAGGAAGGCATCTCCAGAATACAAATTTGAGGGCCCAGACATGGGATGCTCATCAGCCGTTCTAATGGCATTCGCAGGGCTATTTTTATGCTTAATCAAATGAGTCTCAGACAGCTTTTGAATATGGAAAGGGTGATATGCAAATGTTTGTGCCAATTTCTGGTTATGCACTTTGCTTAAAAATTGACTTGGACTAGCTGAAATTTTGGCCAAAGGGTTTTCTTGGTGAGAACACAGTAAAATATGTGGGTGTCTTATCCAAGCCAAGCAGGGGAAGGTGTCACTTCACTTTGCCTCTGGGGGTTGTAAAAGGTCAGCTAGGTGACAAAGTGACAAATTCTCATTACACGATTTAACAAGATTTTATAGATTACGTGTTGAAGTAGGCAATTTCCATTACCATTTCCTGGATGGGGAACACATTGAAATCTTCTATGAAAAGGATAATAAATGGCCCAAAACATAAAAACTGAAGCATGTTCCCTTCATTTGCAAGTGCTTTATAAATACAAAAGTGTAATCAACATAATTTATAACTAAGAGGGACACAAGAAAGCATCTAACTCGAAATGCTTGTTTCACAAGTGAGGAGAAGCTGTCAGACTTAGTTCATAATTAGACACCTAAGGTTTGACTGGATTTATGATATACCAGTGCCAACTTAATACTGCTGAGAACCCTGCTTAGGTTTTTCCATATGTGTGTGGAAACAAGACCAGGGCACCCCAAATTACAACCCAGGAATGGATATTTTTCTCAAAGTCCTTGTCTTTGTATGTTCCTCAAAATATTCTGGTTTCTAGGAAATACCTAGTGGAATAAAGCAAAAAGGGGAAGGGAGACCCCAGATAAAACCTTACTAAAACTACTAATTCGTCTGAAGAGAAAAAAAATCATTTTTTCCTTGGCTAAAGTAATTTGGTTTGGCTTTCCACATGACCCAAATTCACCAGATAATTACCAGTTCTCTGTTTCTTTTCGTGCCGTTTTGGTCTGGCCTTTGAATCCTGAGTATACCCACAGTCCAAGGGATTAACTGAAAATTTCCCCTGACATTATTAAAGCCATATACCATGAATTTCATGGCCTGCTTGCTGCAGGACCCTGCATTGCCAGGACAAGAGATTGCCCTGGGCCCCCACATCAGATAAAGGGGTTAATAGAAGGGACTAGTTGGGGTTACAAACTGAATGAAGGCAGAGATGTATCTGTCTTATATGTCATTTTGTCCTCAGCACCTTACACAGTGCCTGGCAGGCATATAGAAGGGGCTCAATAAATACTAATATTCCTTCAAAGCATATACAAATGAATGAATAGAAAAATTAAATTAATTATGCCAGAAAGTTGAGGTAGTAAAAATTTTACTTCTCTCTTAGTTGTTATTTAAAAAAAAAAACTGGCCCCAACGGGTTTGGCTCAGTGGATAGAGTATCGGCCTGCGGACTCAAGGGTCCTAGGTTCGATTCCGGTCAAGGGCATGTACCTTGGTTGCAGGCACATCTCCAGTAGGGAGTGTGCAGGAGGCAGCTGATCGATGTTTCTCTCTCATCGATGTTTCTAACTCTCTGGACAGGTGGGTGGGAAGAGATCAACAAAAGAACTTGTATGCATAACCCATGGACACAGACAATAGGGCGGTGAAGGCCTGGGGTGGGCGGTGGGGGCGGGCTAGAAGAGGTCAATGGGGGATAAACGGGGACATATGTAATAATTTCAACATTAGTTTGAAAAATAAAAATTAATAAAAATAAACCATAGTCCAATCTACAAAAAAAAAAAAACCTGTCAATTTGTCAACTCTGTAACACACACACACATCTGCCATGGTATGTCTGAACATGGACAGTAAGAACAATTATAACAATTGTTGAATTCCACTATGTAGTAGGCATTGTTCTAAGTCCTTCATGCATATTAATTCATTTAGTTACTGCAAACCTATGTGGCAGATACTGTGACTGTGCCACCTGGCAGACATGAAAGCAAGAGTTTCATAAACGTCCTCCAAGTTTCCCAGCTAATAAGGGGAGAGAAGCAGGATATAAGACAGTCAGCCTGGCTCCAGAGACCACACGCTCAATCACCATGCTCTATTAACTCCTAAAATTGAAATTAAACCAAGTAATGAAGACAGCTGTTGCACAAGCAGTAAGAATGCTAGGGGCTTTCTTTCCACGTCTCCATTCACCTTCTGAGGACTGTGTCTGTGTTTCATGGCATTTATTAGTGTCCCTGGTTATTAAAGAAGTGAAATATCAACATAAATAGCTCATATGGAACTTAGCAAAATCTTGGGACATTGCCGGTATCCCTTCTGGACAGAATCCATGGGTGACATGAAGGCAGCTGCTTACAGAAGGTCCTCAATGGAAAAGTCTGAGAGAAACAGCCAACACAGCCCTCTCCTACATGGCAATACATAGTGTTCAGGGCATAATGTCCCTCTGTGCTCACCAGCCCCCTCCATGGGTCTCCTCAGGTCTGTCCTGCTCATCCCAACCCTCAGCCCACCACTCGTCTCCCTCTTGTAATCAGGTGAGTCCACCTGTGAGCCCATGAAGGGGGCACTGTAATCTGGTTCTTCCCCTATTCTCTTTGTCACCTAATTTTATGTCATTGATTCTACAGCCAGCTTTTTAAAGAACCTTCCCCCCTTAGATTATCAAGGGCTCTTTCCTCTCACACCAAAACCTGGCTGTTACAAACCAGAAGCTTCACATTCGAATCCATGCTTCCATGGTGGGCTGCAACAACCTATGCCATTAGTTTCTGCCCTTTTGCTTTCTGTTCTAATACCCCTCACACTCCTCAAAGCAATACAAATGCCTCTGGCCGAACAGGGAAGCAATGCTGGAACAAAAAGAGAAAGTAGATTTAAGAAATGAAAACCAAAATCCTCCTTTCATGTCTGTCAACTACAGGCTGCTCAGTTTAAGAAATCACTGAAGTTTAATAATTCGCTTCATTGAAGTGTTTTTGTTCCATTTTGTTTTATTTTGTTTTGCCGTCTCTCTATACATTCAGAAGCAGTTTGTGGACATAGTCCCCTTTGCTCTAGACTGGAAAGAGCTGTGGGCCTTAGATTTTGTCCTAAGTCTACCATTAACCAGTTAACTGCCACATGTCCAAAACAGAAACCATCCCCACACGCCACGATAATTTGAATTTAAGTGTGTCTACAAATGCTTATGGTGTACAAAGGGTTAACTTACTGAAAAACTTGGGCAGGCTACTCCCCTGCCCTGGGTGATGTGTCCCAGTTGCACAGTGTATGGAACAATCATTTTGGCCACTGTTCATGAGGCAGTGACTGGGGGCCAGGCCTCCCCGGGAAGGTGTGCATGCATTGCCTCTCTTGACTTCCCAAGAACCGAGAGCAAGGTAAGTACTTCTATCTGCACTTTACAGATAAGGCAGCTGAGGCTTGTCGTCCAGGAACAGATGATAAATCCAGGATTCAAATCCAGGTTTTGTGGACTCTGAAAACCTTTGCCACTCTATAACTATAGAATTTAGATTAGGGGTGTGTGTGTATGTATGTGTGTCTGAAACACATCAATGCACAATCCTGGAAAAGGAATAGTCAATAGTCAGTCACCCTAGTAAAGGAACAGAGCCATAGGGACATCCTTGCCCAAGAAGACACGAGAAGCAAATGTGAGAGAAAAGGACATTCCCTTTGGTTGACCGATCTGGGTTGATTACGTCGTTGGGATGATTTCTCACTCTGCAAAGGCTAGACTAGAATTGCAACATCTTTAAAAAGGATGCAGAAGAGACCACAAGCATTCTGGCAAAACCCTGGTTAGGAGTGGCCTCTCCTGCTGACTATTTCTGCTGAAATGATAAGGATCCCAGGCAGGCTCTCCGGGCAGGAAACTCCAGGGACTTGGGAGGGAGCCTCATTGGGAAATGAACAATGAACCATATGTAGACTCCTGCATCCCTGACACAGCAAAACACACTCTTCACTCAGGATGACAAAATTGTTTTCCCACTGTGCGCGTGGGAGAGAGATGACGCATTCTGTGACAGTAACTGCGAACAGGTGGGGGAAAAACAAGGGTCGCTTCCAATAGGTCTGTTAAAACTTTCCCTTTTCAAAGTCTGAGGAAATAAAAATGTGGCTGCCCAAGTGAAAATGTATCTGTTGCTGTGCGTTCAGTGTACACCTTGCATATCCACTCAGAAGTCTCAATTAAAATCGCAGCTGTGATTTGTGCATTGGATTCAGACATTCGCCCACAGCAGTGGCAAAGGAACAGAGGAATGTAACCTTGTGGGTTGTTACACCTGCAACTGGGATGAATGGTGGTTGATGTCAGATGCACTCATACTGTATCTGAAATAATAATAACGCCTTTTGCTTGCAGAGAGTTATACAGTTTAGGAAATCCTTTTATTTGGTGCCGTTCACACATTTGCTAAAATTAAATATGGTGCCTCCCTCACAAAAATAATACAAACGATACTTATTTAAAAGTCAGCTTAGGCAACATGTAGATGACTAAATGTTTCTGAGCATCTAAATATGTTTGTTACACGGTCATAGCACCCAAGATTTCCCATTTGACAATTTTTCCCCATCAGAACAACAGTAACACACACACACACACACACACACACACACACACACACAGCATATTTCCTGTTTTTAGTTGGATTGTCTAACATTTGTTTGCTTTTTGATTTATAGGAGTCCCTTGTACATTCTTGATATGAGTTCTTTGTCAGGTATATGATTGTGACTATCTTCCATTTGCTTATTGAGTCTGTGATTCATATACTATTTGCCAAACTTTGGAATTAGACAAATTGCTAGTGATCCTCTTGCCCAGCCTTTTCATTCACAAATGAGGAAAATAGGCCAGGTAACTAAGGACCACATAGTTTCTTAGTGGTAACATTAATATTAGAACCCAAGTCTTCTGACTTTTTCTCCTGGACTGTAGCTAATATTCTCTACTGGTGAATTTTTAACTTGTGGCAGTCACACAATATAATATGGTCATACCATTCATATTTAGCAATAAAAAATAAAAACAACCTACTGACCTGTGAAACAACATAAATAAAGCTCAGACATAATGTTGAGTGAAAAAGTCAGACATAATAGAATATATACTGTGTTATTCCATTCATACAAAGTTCAAAACTAGGCAAAACCAGCCTACGGTGATGGAAAGTAGACCTCTATTCCTTAGGGGAGGGTAGTGGCTAAAAGAGGACATGAGGGAGCTCTCTCCAAATCTTGGGAGATAGTTGCATGGATGGAGACTAAGTAAAGATTTATCAAGCTGTACATCTAAGATTTGTGCATTTTACTGTATGTAAGTTATAGATATATCAGTAGAAACCAAAGAATAAAACCAAAGCAAAGACTTAACTATTTCTCATTAACTGGACAGATATTGAGCAAAAGAGAATAACACTGGCCTTCAAATTATTTTTAATCTGAATTATTCTTGTTGGCTGACTTTTACTATTACACAAACCACAAAGTTGCCAAGTCTCTACTTCTTTGAATAATCTGGCTCTGCCTTGAACAAGCTGTGGGTTGAGCTAATTGACCTTCAAAGTCACATTTGGGTCCCAATTTTTGAGATTTTTTAAAAAGCGATGCCAAAATATATATAATCTCCGAGTGGGAAGGAACACCAGAAGTGGTCTGGTTCTCATCTGTTATTTTGTAGGAGGAAAGAGTGAACTTGGAGAATGGAAATGACTTCTCCAAGGCTGTCTCAGTAGTCATTGAGTGCAGCTCTGTAGACTTCATCTCAACTCAGTTCAACAAATAACCCTTGAGTGCCTGCTGTGTGCCAGGCACTGAGTCAGAAACTAGGTTGGGTCCCCAGGTTCCATAAAAACACAGCAAAGGCACCATTTTGTTGCTTTTTGATGGAGCAATGAGCTCATTTCCTACATCCTAGTGTGAGAGGACCAGAAGACAAAGCCAGAAGACTTAGAAAGGAAACAAGACAAAGGCCAAAGTACCAAAGTAATACAGCCACATTATGTCCTTTCCTGCACTCAACCACTGAATCATCAAAGTCTTTCCTTGTCCCAGGGGAGTGGTTCTGGGACTCTAGATCATGATCATGGCAAGCCATAATTCTAGAATCTACTACATGAAAATTCTGATCACATGGCCTAAAATTATGTGAACCTGAAATTCCCTATTTATGAAGTTCTACTTCCTTTCTGGTGAAACTTGTATTTCTAAGCAAAGTACTTTTCTTCTCCAGTAGATTTAGCAAACATGAGGAACTAATTAATGTAGCCTTCTTACAAAGTGGTTGTAGGAATGAAGCATGATGAATGTAAAATTTACCATGCAAAGCACGAAAAAAAAATTCAATACAGTGGCAACAGCATAGACGCAGGCTCAGAGAGAAAGTCAGAAGACATGGGTCTGTCCTAATTCTACTACTGACAAGGTGTGATTTTATCCTTTCTGGGCAGTCACTTCTCTCTGAATCTCTATTTCTTCACTTACAAAATGGTTGGACCAAAGAATTGCCCACACCTTTCTCAGCTCTAAGATTAAACAAAGGCTGTGACTCAGGGTCATCAAATAACTTGAGTCTGGTGGGCTTTGCTGGTTGTTCCTGGAAACACTATGGATGGAAAGGATGCAGGTTGTTAACGAAGAGGAGAAAGAATGCAGAAGATAGAAGAGGTAAAGAGGAGAAAAATCTAGAAGAGGGAGAGACTTGAAAGAGGACTGCATGACCAGCTGCTAGACAGGGCCTACAGGTGGCTCCTGCACTGGACTTCTGACTTCCTTTCCTTTCGTTCTATGCCCATAAAATATCTGGTTCTATCTTGATCAAATTAACCCACAATGGTCCCAGGATCTGGGGTGGTGACCAGTTGTTTTCCTGTACTTTCACCCTCACTTTCTACCTTCCTCTCTTCTATGCTATCTTGGTCCATCCCAAAAGTTCTCCTCTGTGCTCCAAAGGCATTGTGATCTACACAACACATTTCCTTCTATTCATGAATCTCAGGGACTTGGTTGAAGTTTATATCTCTAACCTCTAGGCTTAATAGAGACTCTGTAAATGTGTAACCCACCCCCTCCTCACCACTACCACCAATCTCCCTGCAGTCTTGCCTCCTTGAAACTTGGCATGGCTCAGAATCCATCTGAGGTACAGATGGGGATTTTTCAACAGAGGAAACAGGGTAGGTGCCCAATGAATCTCTGAGAATGTAACAGGAATACTCAGTGCCCAGTTACCAGGAAGAACAGTTATCCCAAGGGCATAGCTGAGCCACTTAATGCAGATAAGCTTCCAGGGAGCATCACTTCCCCAACACAAAGAGTGTACAGATCACATGGGGTCTTGTTTCCTAACCACCATCTATTGAGACCTAAATAGAAATGGTTGCACCATTTCTTAGGAGCCACCTCCCCATTTTGTCTCCATCACCTATAAAATCAAAACCAAACTCCCCAACTTGGCATGGAAAATCTTTCATAAACTTCCTACAACTCCATCATAATTTGTAGTGATTCTCCATGTGCCTGTTTTACCCTATTGAATTGGATGCTATAGTTCTGTGATTCTCAACTTGGTTCTCCACATTAGAGTCAGCAGGGGAGCTTTAAAAATCCTGATGCCGAGGTCACACCCCAGACTCAATAAATGAGAATCTCTAAAGGTGAGACTGAGGCATCAATATTTTGAAAATCCCCACTGGTGCTCCAAAGTAGAGAACCACTGTTTTAACTGGTTTAAAAATCATCTAGGGGACTTGTTAAGAATAAAAAGTGATGAGGCCCCAACCCTGAGATTCTAAATCAATAATTGTGAGTGGGGACTTGGAAATTTGCATATTTAGTGGGGGCTCCCTGAGAAATTATGGTGAAGATGTCCTGAGGACACTTGAAAAAAACATTGCTCTTGGTCCACCAGGGTACTCAGTCCAAGTTGCCTGAGCACGGCAAGCACTCTCACTCTCCTTGGCTTTGATTCGGCTTAGCTCTCTGCCTGGAATGCCCTCCCCCAACCTCTGAGAGAACTTTCGGTCACCTTCCAAATGTAAACTCTTCTCTGTGACTTTTCCTGACCTTCCCAGCAGGAATTAATCACTCTCCCGTCTGATTTTCCATAGCACTTTGTACATGCTTCTGCTAAAGCATTCATCACACCGTATTATGGCTGTTTCTTTAAGTGTCTGTCACACCCTTTAAACTATGAGTATTTTCCTATTTTCATCTTGCCAGCACCTAGCACAGTGCCTGGGACATAACTCAAGTCAGTAAATGTTTATTGAATTAAATGAAGTTGTTTGTGGAGTTGGTCATCATATTCGATATCCATCTATCCCTGTGTGGAAAGACTACAGACGCTGGGATAGGGCACAGGAAAGATCTAGCATGCCAGAAGGAGGGTTGGCCTTAAAGCGGCAGGATGGGAGAACTGCCAGACTCAGCACCAGGGCTAGGGCACGACTCCTCCAACTCAGAGGGCATGCAAAACAGATTTGTTTCCTAACACCAGCAGGGAAAGTACATAGGATAGTAATTAAAAGTTAGGAGTAGATATTTAATTATGAGAATAACTGAAGCACTAATTATTTAAATTAAAATAACACAACTCTGGAGCCAAAGCCAAGACCTACATAAAAATCTTCATGAGACATACTGAAATCTGAAAGTTTAACAAGAGCCAGAAGTGATCCTTATGATCAGTGAGGTTTATGAAACACCTGGCTAAGCAACTTCAGGAAATGCTGAGAATGGGTAGAGAGAGTTTTTAATGGAAAAGAAAGCCACCATCCCCAGGCACTTAATGTCCTTATCTGGTGCCACTAAGTTCTGATGGGGAGTGAGGAAAATGTAGTTTGGGGAACAGGGGCCAAGGGTCATCCCTGAGTCGCAGGAGGCCAGGTCTGACTCTCGGAGAACCTTAATAGTGAGCTGCACCAGCTGAGAAGCAGTTCTCGCTATCTGTCCTACCTCCATGAAGCCCAGAGCTCAGTAAGGCTAAGTCCAAGGTGAGCAAGATTGTGGAGAGAGGAACCAGAGATTGAGAAAGGCTGTGGAAATGAACCAGGCACTGACAGAGTGGGTGGAAAAATAAATCAGAATGCAAGCAAAGGTCAGCCCTGTCTCTCCAAAACTAAAACAATGCCATGTTGTGATTCAGGTCATGTTTCAAACTCTGAGAAAGGAGGGGAGCGTGGGGGTGTGAGTACCAGAGTTAGCCAAACTGCAGTTTCAGGGCACAGTCTTTCAGACTGCCCTCACTTCTAACAGTAACTTCTGACAGCAAGTTTGGGAGATTCCTCAAACCACTATAGGTCTGATCATTCACTAGAAAGATTCAGAGAACTCATTGAACGCTAGTAAATACATGGTCATGATTTGTTACAGCAAGAGATTAGAACCAACAAAAGGAAAATCCCCATAGGACAGAGTTTAGGAGGTTCTCAATGCAAAGCTTCTGTTGTCCTGGGACACATCAGTCTCCCAGCACCAACGTGTGACAATATGAACAGAGTATTGCCAACTTGGGAAACTCGGCTTCGGCATTCAGAGTTTTTACTGGGGCTTCATTATGTAGGTATGATTGATTGTTAAACTCAATGAGTGTATCCCACTCATTGTTTCTCACCAAGGAACTTATATTTTAGGGTATTCAGAGGGCAAGATCATATTGATCTCCTAACTACTGCAGTCCCTTCTGGTGAATATTTAAATGGAACTCATATTGAGGACCCATTTTGAGAGCTCATCAGATTATAGTATTCCTGGGTACACCTAAATGTGTGGTTTTGTGGATCAGAAAAATGCTTTGCATGGTTCTAGTTTCTATATCTATTATTTAGTTATAAATAATACTTAATTCTGATACTTAGTTGAATCAGAAACACTCTTTTGATGATTTACCAAAAATATCACATTGAGTAGCTCAAAAAAATCTCTAGGAAAGTGAGCGACCCAGGTTTAGTTGCTACACATTCAGGGTTCATGTTCAAAATCATGCTACTGAACCTGGTTGGTGAAAACAACACTGCCAGCACCTCTAGCACTAGATGACCACACCCCATCTCTGGACATCACTGGCAGCCCTGCTGCCATTGCTGTCCTGTAATTCAGATGTAGCTGCTGACCACTTGAATAGATCTGTGTTGTGTGGGCCTTGATGCTCTGCATCCCTAGCTCATTTTTGTGTGTCTGTTTGTTTTATTTAAAGGCTTGTCTCCAACAGCAAAGTCTAGAAGAATAACATAGAGTTTAGAATAAGCAAAAGAAAAGGGAAAAAAATAGATGCTTAAACTAAGAGCAGTTTTTCAACTCCAAAAAAATTAGCTTAACCAGTGAGTGGGAAGGAAAAGGACAATCTCAGGAAGCTTGATTAGTGTTTATAGAAAGTAGATCACTAAGAAATGGTAAGTACCTTGTCTCTTTTTGGGTCTAAAGCCCAAAAAGTAAGTAAAACTTGGGTTATGTTCAGGGAAATGTAAGAACTAGCTGAAGGAACCATTGCTTAGTTTCCCAGTGTCAGAACTTGTAGACAACAAACCTTGCCCGAGGGATTTAGGTCCAACATGAAGGTGAAATAGCACTGACTGAGGGGCTGTAGCAGTGAGAGTCTAGTCAGCAAAAAACAAGACACCACTTGACGCATTTCCAACAGAAACAATTTAATATAAAGAATTGCTTACACAGGTGATGAAAGAGCTAAATAAAAAGCTAAATAAAGGATGGTGAGGCAACTCAGATAGTAGCAGGAGCAGAAAGCTGCCACCAGTTCTAGAGCTGAAGGGACATAGGGAGGATGCGGTGCGACCAGAGCCAGAAATGGAAACTATTGGGTGAGAGATCTAAGGCAGAGACTAAAACTGGGAATACAGGATAGGACTGACCACCAGGAGCTGAAATTGCATAAACAGGCAAACAAACAAGAGCAGCCAGTACTAGAAGCCTCATTTGAAGCAAAAAAGGAGGAGAAATACTCTGGCTCATCCAGCCCTCTAGTCTTCTACCAGCACATTCCATTGGCCAAACCTATTTGACAAGGGAATCTGGGAAATGTAGTTCTCTGCAACACAAATGGCATGAGCTCTTCAAGGAGTCCACCAGTAGGTAAGGTAGCCAACACAATGCAAACTGCTGAGCTCAGCCCTCTGAATCAGAGCAGCTTTCAGCATCCATACTGCAGGCCTGGGGAGGTCATGGCCAGGCTGGAGGTACTCAGTCTCTCCCAGGCCTAAAGGCTTGAAAGATGATTCACCATTACAGTCACATGTGTGTGATGCCTAGTGATTATTTTATAATTTGTGATTATAACAATAATGCAATGTTGATGCAACTCTGAGGTGACCACATTGAGTTCTGAGATAAAGTGGTTGAGCATCAGGGAAGCACCTAAATGTGTTTCCTGTCAGGATTTGTAGGTCCCTAAGAAGCCACACTTAGTAAATGCCTCTATTTTATATCATCTCTAGTCTTTGCTGAGACATATTTTTTTCTTTAAGATAACTCTGTAAAATGTAATTCACATAAGACATATGTATATGGTGTCCATTTTCATCAATGCTCAGACCCGGTCCTCTGTTGGATTTATAAAGGGTTAGTGCCTTAAATCTTTAGGCATCCTGCAAGAAGAGGTCTACAGCTGGGAATAAAAGCAGCAGTCAGAAGTTTCTTGGTCATGCCTGTTTGCCTAGCTCAGGGAAAGCCTGTCTCTTTGGAGCGGTCTCTGAGATACTCAAACAAAGCTGGCTTGCTTATGTCTGGAGTAAGATCCCCCAAGATTATTGAGGCAAAGAATACATATGTACTAGATACCTGGCATTCTGAGAAAAGATGGGAAACATTTCTTAGAAGACTTCTTCTTGCCAGATCCAGCATTGACACTTTTCAAATGTACCACATCATCAGTTCATATAACTCCCCTATTCTTTAGTGGGGGTACTCCATTTTATTAACAAGGGGACTGAAGCTCAGATAAGTAAGGTATTTTCCTAAGGACATATAACTAATGAGTGGAGAACCAATGTTTGGGATAATATCATCCAAGGCCATCATGCCAGAAAACATTTGAGAATCCCCTCTGAAGGAAAGAGGCAAGTCAAGAGATTCTTGGGGTCTGGTTACCCAAACTGAGGGAATCAAAGTTCCTTAAAATCTAATCAGATCTGATTCAATTGGGATTTATAAAGATTCTAAAGGAAAAAAAATATATGGGAATTTATGGCACTGAATTGACAGAGGATTTTGGAGCCTTGTCTAGTAGTGGCTTTTGTCCAAACTCTATTATTACTTTGGATTTTCAGTGTAAATGAGTACTAATGAGTAGATAAGACCGGGACTATGTTAAGGAAACTTCCCCAAGAGATTATGGAGGAGTTTGATGGTGTTTTAAGATCTTTAAGGGACACTGAAGTGTGGCGAGGAGAAAAATGTGCTGTTAGATACATATGGACCAAAACATTTCATATTCACATATTTACCGGAGTATTTCTGATTGCTATGCACACTTGCTAGTGTTCTCTCTAGGAAAGAATGTCTTGTCTCCTGAAAAAAAGTTGTCATCATTGGCTAAAAATGTTTTGTTAAAATATAAAAGTGCAATCTCAAGCATTTTATTGACGTGGTTGGGATCAAAAACTATTGCTTTGAAATGCAGATGTAGACTGTGAAGCTGTGAACAGGATTGTGCAAGGGAAATAGTATTGTCCAGGCTGGTGGGAAAGGCCAGGACCTGTGTCAGATGGGAGCAGGTAGCCTAAACAGTAGAAACGTTACAGTGAATTACACAACACCATCACTGGAATGCCACCTAGCTCCTATGATAGATTAACCAATCAGAATTCCCTATTACTCACCTGACTGAGGGTTGGGGGAAAGAAAAGAGGAACTGCCCCATCTGCACTTGCTTTCCAGGGTATTTCTCCTGCCCCTTCTCTCCACCCCCACTTACATGGGACTCAGTGTCTGGATCCTCTCCCTCACACCGTATCCGTTGGGCACCAGCTCTGGACAAGACACTTTACCACCTGTGAGGGAATTTCCATCTCAGCTCCTAGAGTTGAAGTCAAATGCCATACTGCCGGCAAGCTCAGTTCAAGTTCAATGCTACCCACTCTGCCCATTCATTTATTTGATAAAAGACTGCTTTTAAACTGATATAAGTCATTCCTGGATGGCCTGACACTGTAGGCCCCATTATTAGTAAACTGGCCTTCCTGCCAGGCCTTCCTGGCTGTCTGCTGGCTCAGGGAACTTGGGTTCTCTCTCCTTTTAGACAGTTTGTCTCATTTCTACCTTCCAGACTCAAGGTAAGCTATTGTCAATGAGAAGGGTTAGAGCAGGGATAAAGAGAGGAGGGAAGGAGGTAAAGACCTTGCCCTTTGGGTCCCCAGAGAAGGCAGGTTCTTTCCTGTTATCTATCTTCTCCCTCCAGCCCATCACCTAGATTCCTTTAGAGCAGCGGTTCTCAACCTGTGGGTCGCGACCCCTTTGGGGGTTGAATGACCCTTTCACAAGGGTCGCCTAAGACCATCGGAAAACACATATATAATTACATATTGTTTTTGTGATTAATCACTATGATTTAATTATGTTCAATTTGTAACAATGAAATTCGGGGTCACCACAACATGAGGAACTGTATTTAACGGTCGCCGCATTAGGAAGGTTGAGAACCACTGCTTTAGAGGATGTCCTTTTTCCCTGACTGAACTAACCAAATCGGGATTCTCTGGCTTTGATCCTGAGGGCTTTGTCTGCAACCCTGCCCTTTTTCAGTATCCTCTCTGTGCTTGTCCCTCTTCCTGCCTCTGTTTTTCTACCATCCACCACTTGCAGGTTCACTTTTCCTGCCCTCTATTTTTTCCAGCTCCCTGATCTCCCTGGGTATTGTCCCAGGAACTCAACCACCCTCCCCTTTCATCATCAACCCTGGTGTCACCTGCTCACATCTGAAACAGGTCCTAGCCTTTTCCACAAGCCTGGAGAACACCATTTTCCTTGTACAATCCTGTTCACAGCTTCACAATCCATATCTACATTTCAAACAATAGTCATTGATGTTGAGCATCTTGTCATGTAGTTATTGGCTACTCACATATTTTTGTGTGTGACATATATATCATATCATTTTCCTATTTTATTCACTTCCTACATATCACTACAAATTTGTCCAATTAAACAAATAAAGTACATTTATTGTCTCCGTTAAAGAAAAACAAAAAACAATTGTCATTGATCCTGACCACATCGACCATCGGAAAACACATATATAATTACATATTGTTTTTGTGATTAATCACTATGATTTAATTATGTTCAATTTGTAACAATGAAATTCGGGGTCACCACAACATGAGGAACTGTATTTAACGGTCGCCGCATTAGGAAGGTTGAGAACCACTGCTTTAGAGGATGTCCTTTTTCCCTGACTGAACTAACCAAATCGGGATTCTCTGGCTTTGATCCTGAGGGCTTTGTCTGCAACCCTGCCCTTTTTCAGTATCCTCTCTGTGCTTGTCCCTCTTCCTGCCTCTGTTTTTCTACCATCCACCACTTGCAGGTTCACTTTTCCTGCCCTCTATTTTTTCCAGCTCCCTGATCTCCCTGGGTATTGTCCCAGGAACTCAACCACCCTCCCCTTTCATCATCAACCCTGGTGTCACCTGCTCACATCTGAAACAGGTCCTAGCCTTTTCCACAAGCCTGGAGAACACCATTTTCCTTGTACAATCCTGTTCACAGCTTCACAATCCATATCTACATTTCAAACAATAGTCATTGATGTTGAGCATCTTGTCATGTAGTTATTGGCTACTCACATATTTTTGTGTGTGACATATATATCATATCATTTTCCTATTTTATTCACTTCCTACATATCACTACAAATTTGTCCAATTAAACAAATAAAGTACATTTATTGTCTCCGTTAAAGAAAAACAAAAAACAATTGTCATTGATCCTGACCACATCAATAAAATGCTTAAGACTGCACTTTTATATTTTAACAACATTTTTAGCCAATGATGATAACTTTTTCAGGAGACAAGGCATTCTTTCCTAGAGAGAACACTGGCAAATATGCACAGTGAATCAGAAATACTCTTGCAAGTATGTGCATATGAAATATTTTGGTCCATATGCATCTAATAACAAAATTTTCTCCTCTCCACACTCTAATGTCCCTAGAAGATCTGAAAACAATGACCATCAAACTCCTCCATAATCTCTTGGGGAAATTTCTTATTTACCATATACATGGGCAAGTCTACTAAAAGGAACTTTTATGTAGTCCAGTGACAAAAGCCAAAAAAGAAAAATGTATTTCAGAGTAAGAAAAAAGCATGCAATGACAAAGAAAAATAGAATTCTGGAACAACCTCAAGGAATGATCGAGTAGGACAAGCAGGAGAACATTGAGGCAGAATAAATTGGGTTTTTTTGTGGATGGATTTCTTGCTAAGCCAGAGACACGCTGGTAGTATCAGTTTCCACATGCACCACACAACTCAAACCACAATTAAAGCTGCCCTGAGGGAAGTTAAGGACCAGAAAGCAAGATATTTTATGGACGCGTAGAGTTTTAGTGCTAGAAGGGACATTAAAGATCAGTTATCCAGACAATTAAACTATAAAATGATAGGCTCCATAAAGTCAGTCTCCAGTGGAACTGGATAATAGAATGATAGCTAGCATTTATTGTTTAATTACTGCTGTGGAAAGAACACAACATGAGATGTACCTTCTTAACAAATGTTTGAGTGCAACACATATTCTTGTTGACTAGGTACAGTGCTATACGGCAGATTTTTAATGCTTACCCATCTTGCTTGACCGAAATGTTATGGCTGTTGATTATTAATTTCCCTCTGCCTCCCCTACCCCACCCAAGACCTTATAACATGATATCCTCCATGCTAAGTAGTTTGTATACATTATCTCACCACACAATAGCCCTGTGAGGTAGGTGCGATTATCCTCATTTTTGAAATTGAAGCTCAGATTAATCAACTCATTCAAGTTTTTACAGATAGAAAGCAGGAGGGCTGGTCCTTGAACAGAAGCTTCCTGACTGCACAGACCTCTTAGCCTCCATGCTATCATCACAAGGCTCTTGTCAATGCAAATTTCTGGGTAAACCATTCAGATGATGAAAGCAGATACATTTAGGAAGGACTTTGGGGGTTTTTACTTTCTGGATGGATGGTGCCTACATTGGTTAGAATAATCTAGGTCAGCCCTGGGCAAACTATGGCCCGCCGGCCGGATCCGGCCCGTTCGGCTGTTCTATCCGGCCTGCGGAGCCGAAAGAGCGGAGGGTTCTCTTGCTCTCCCCTCCACTCCTTCACCAGCAGCAGTGTTAACATGGCAACGTTGGGAAACACGGCCGCAGCTCCTTCTTCTTCTGATATAAATCTGCCCATTCAGTAGAAGGAACAACCTCTTAATCTTCCAGAGGCTCCTTGTAATGCCCGCGGACGCATCATCTCCCGACATCACCCTGGGAATGCGTAGACACGTTATCGTGGTGATGTAGGGAGACACGCCCCTGGAGAGCACAGTATCAGAGCCTTTCTGAGGTAAGATTAAGAGCTCTACTCAAACACAATTTTCTCCTGTTCCCACATTCTGTACATCACAATGACTTGTTAATAAAACAACAAAGACTTTCAGCTTTTAGGGCTTGTATCCACTGCAGTTTTTTTTCCCACTGCGGACGCGCGCAGCAGGGAAAAAGACACACAGAGGACATGTCACACTAGCCATGCTGCGGCTGCATTTTTTTGCTGATACGGATGCGGTATCAGTAACGCTACCGTGGCCTAAGGAAATGAAGAACATTAGAATGTAAGCTCCATTAAGACAGGATTATTTGTGTTTTGTTCACTGCTACAGTCCCAATGCCCCCAACATTATAGTAGGCACACAATAAATATTTGCTGCACGAATTGGAGATGTCAAAGGTTAAAGTAAGACAAAAGGCCAAAAACATTAATTAATAAAGAATGCCCCTCCTTAAGACAGAATCTACAGGGAAGTGTACTTAGAATCTTCTGTTCCAAATTGGCCTATGGTAGTAATCTATAACATATAAATATCTACAGTAACTCTAAGAAATAACTCTAAGACTTAAGAATGACTATATTAGATACAATTTATCTAGTAAATTTTAAATAAGTAGCTAGTAAATAAATAGGTAAAAATGAAAAGAAAATAACAGCAAAAAGACATCATCCTGCCTTGTACATCCAGATTGTACCACTGTTTTTTCATAGGTGCATCTCACTGGTTTACTTTACTTTTTTAAATCCTGGTAAAATATACCTAGCATAAAATTTTCCCTATTAACCATTTTTAAGCGTATAGTTCAGCAGCATCAAATACATTCACACTGCTGTGCAACCATGAACACTGTCCATTCTCCAGAATGTTTCATCATCTCAAACTCAAATTCCATACCTATTAAACAATAATGTCCCCATTGTTCCCTTCCCCCTGGCCCTAGGTCAGCCGTGGGCAAACTACGGCCCGCGGGCCGGATCCGGCCTGGTTGGAATGAATAAAACTAAAAAAAAAAAAACCGTACCCTTTTTTTTAATGATGTTTACTTTGAATTTATATTAGTTCACACAAACACTCCATCCATGCTTTTGTTCCGGCCCTCCGGTCCAGTTTAAGAACCCATTGTGGCCCTCGAGTCAAAAAGTTTGCCCACCCCTGATCTAGGTTGTGCCACAGTCACAAACAATCCCCAAATCTCAATGTCTTATAACAACAAAAGTTTATTTCTCACTTGTGTGATATTGGGTCAATAGTGAGTTAGGCTTCACATTATCCTCAGTCAAGACCAGGCTGGCAGAGCCTTCCACTCTGGGATGTTACTGAACACTATGGCTGGGAGGTGGGAAGAAGGTGACTGGGACACTGACCTTAAGAGCTTCCACCTGAAGGTGATACTCATCAATTCTGCTCATATTTCGTTGGCCAAAGCAAGTTACATGGCCACACCTAATTTCAAGAATGTGGACTTAACTATGAGGATTGAAGGCTAATATGTGACCTGGCATGAAAGCATTGCCAAAAGGGGAAGCTTGGAAAGACTGATAGATAGTCCCAATGACTATACACAATACAACCACATGAAATCTATATCCCAACTAACAAACAGAAAGCTTGAGACTTTATGACCTGAGATAATACTTCCAGAAATTTCTAGCATATTGCCTGGCACACAGTAAGCACTCAATAATTGTTAGCCTCCTGAAACATATCAAACTCCAATGAATCTTTCTTCAAGAGACATCTTTCTCAATATCTGCCAAAGACTATTGAAGGCTAGCAACACTTCTGGCTCTCGTGCTGATTACCAGACACACAGCATACTGAGAGGTTAAAAGACAAACATGAATAACCTGGAGAGATGGTGTCCCAAAGTTCTTGCCCAGGGAGAAAATGTTGAAGAAAAGTCAGTTCTCTGAACCACAGTTATTTCCTCATGATCTAAACCTCTCAGGCCATAGCGCTTTCTAATGAACCATAAGAGTTCTCAAACATTTCTGACATGGTCTGATCGATCATCATCACCACCCTCTTTGACCTGCAATTCCACCTCAGTGCAGAATACTGGAGGGAAAGGCAAGTGGAGGACAACAGAAGCATTGTTGTTTTCTTGTGGAGGAAAGAAAACACACCAAAAGAACAAAATTACAATTGGCACAATGGAATTTTCCTGTTAATTGCTGGAAAGATAGTTATGATGTCCAGAGGCAAAATTTAAAAAAACAACAACAACAAATCCACATGAAAGTGATCCATGCTTATCAGAATTGTAGATCTTAAGGGAAACCCATGATATGAGAGCTATTCTCTTTGAGAATTTAGAAAACAAACAAGGGCAATGCCAACTGCATAACGCTGCGCATCCCTTTTCTGATTAAAGCCGGGATCAAAGGAATTCCAATCTACTAGGGAAAAATAAATGAATGGATTTTTTTTTCTACTGGTCTCATCTATGATACAGACACTTTGATGATGGAAGCTCTCCCCTACTTTACTCTACTTAACCCTAGATACGTATTCCTCCAACTGAAACCTTGCTTCTTCATTTTGCAATATGAAGAAGTGCTTGCCGGGGGAGCTTTGTAGCCGGATACCCTTGAATACACTTCCTGATGAAGTGGGAGATGTGCCAGCTGCCACTACAGATGCAGAAAGAACTGGGAACAAGTGAAGCTGATTGTAATAATATGTTGCACAAGGCTGAAGGAGCTTTGGTGGTGGACAGCCCTAGTTCATGGGTAGGCACCTTCCAGCTAAACAGAGGCCATGGCAAAATTTGGCCCATTGTTCTAGCAAAATGATGATTGTTTGCTAATATGTTGTATGGAAAGGGAGGGCTGCAGAATATCTGTTATAAAAGAAAAAGAAATAGTAACATCAGTGGGAAATTGAATGTTGCTTGTTCCTAGGGATTATGATTGGCAATGTAAGTAAATTGTATAGGCTATGATTTCAGTGACACAGAGAAGTCTCTCAGCCAAGAAATGTATAATTTTACTACTTGTGAATGCTTTCATCTCTGTCATTACAGATGCATTTCTTTTATCTAAGTCTAGTTTTTAGAATAAAAATTCAGGCCGTAGTGAATCAGCATCAAATCATTTACACCATTCTATGAATTAATGTATTAGCATCCTAACCCAGAGAGCTGTCAACACCTCTTAGTAGCATAATGGGGCAAAAGAAAAATAACAGAGTGTTCCATGCCTGAAGGGGATTTTATAACACAGAGACAGATTAGTCTAAACTTAAAAATCAGAGGTTGAGAGTTAGGTTTCTGAAATTATGATAGGGAGAAGAAAACAGATGGAGATGGCAAAAGTAAAGTTAAATGTTATTCCTTAATTCGAATGTTTTTGTTTGTTTCAATAAATTAATGAATTGAACCATTTGTGAAAATGATGTTTTGGAAAGCTAAGATACACTAAACTTTTAGACCAAAGATGACATCCTGAAAACTAGCATTGTCTTATTATTTTTATTGCTTTTACTGCCTAGAAAACCACCTGTCACATGGAAGATCATTTTTTGGTCACAAACAAATAAATGAATGAATGAATAAAACTAAAGCTTAAAATCCAAGTAAACAGCATTTTCTTCAAAGTTATCACATGGGATATTGTGTTCTTATTCCAGTCATCTCCTTATTGCTTAAAATGTATTCAGACACTGTTCTGAGAATGGCCAAAGCAAGGGACAAAGTCACTTTTAACTCATCCATAGTGTCAAGTTATCTCCCTCTGGTGAAGTATTTGGTTCTTTTTATTTTTCTTCTTTTCTTTCTTTTTCTTTTTTGTTGTTTTTTGTTTGTTTGTTTGTTTGTTTGTTTGTTACAGGTTCAATAACAGATGAATTTTCAAGCCAGTTCTAGTTTTTAGTCAAAAATGAGATGTAATTTTATTAAAAAGTTGGGCTGACTTCCTTGTGTGGCACAGAAAATCTAAATAAAAGAGAATCCCAGCCGTGTTGGTGTAGCTCAGTGGTTGAGCGTCGACCTATGAACCAGGAGGCCACAGTTCGATTCCATGTCAGGGCACATGTCCAGGTTGTGGGCTCAACCCGCAGTGGGAAGCGTGCAGGAGGCAGTCCATCAGTGATTCTCTCTCAGAACTGGTGCTTCTATCGCTCTCTCCCTCTCTGAAATCAATAAAAATACACTTTAAAAAATTTTAAATAGAGTCCCAGTCAGTCCAAGAAGTTCTAAACAAGGGCAGCTTTGTCGGGCCCATTGGCTAGACCCCTCAAGTGGCTCCTTTAAAAGATAAGACTTATTTGAATATCTAAATTTTGGTCTGTTTGCTATTAAATAAACAAATGAACAAAAAATTGTATGAAAGTCACACTCTACATTACCTTCTATTATTCATTACTCTGGCCAGCTCTGAGAAGGTGCAGAAAGTGACCAATGCTGGCACCGATTGGCTGTCCTTCTTTGCTCTCTCTCCCTTTTAAGTTTGGAGCCTGTTGGAAAAGAAGCCTTACATGAATTCAAAGCCTTGTCTTATCAAATCCCCATAATTATCTTAACTATGCGGCATAATCTGTGCGCAGCCAGTGATTAAGCTGTGCCACAATTAAAACGATATCGTGGAACTAATTACAAAGAGCTAGACAGACTGTGCTATCTCTCTGCTTGGTGTCTGAACGCTACACAGAAGAATGTAATTCTGCTCTGCAGACACCCTTAACGTCTTCCAACGTATTTTTATATCCCTGGCTGTCTGAGGGGTGAGTCAGGTCAGGGAAGGACGGGTGATGACAAAGAGTGGGGAAGAATCCTGAATGAAGTTCGGGCTTTTAGAAAAGCCTTTCATCATGAGAGCGGAAAATAATTAAAACTGATTCTCAGGAAAATATTTTTCCTCTTTATAAAAACTGTCTAATCAGAAAGCCAGATAGTTTGGCTGGACTACAGGCGCTATCTAGAAGACAGAGAGACCTGGCTGATATTTCCCCCATTTAGACCAAAGCTACAATTATTTTCCTAGTCAGAGCAGATGAGGGAAAGAAGAATCCAAGGGCTCATGTTAAAGTCATCATTTCACATGCTTATTCACACAAGGCCAATGGCATGCGTAAAATACTTTAATGCATGTATCTGTTTGTGAACAATAGATTTCTGTGTTGTTTTCATTGATATTATCTTTATTTCCAACTAATGGAAGCCCATAAGTATGTGGGCTAAATGGCAAAACAAAGATATCTGACTTACGAAAATTTGCCCCAGGTCACTAAAAAATGGCTACAAAAGATTTTGAACTGAATTTTTTTACCCCAATCCAAGGCTACTCTGAGAAAACTGTACCACTGGAATCAGGATGATGGGAGAATAAGCCTTGGTAGAAGGTAAGTGTCAGGGTTTGTTTGCCTTAGATTAGCGGTCCTGGACCAGTAGCAGCTGCATTGCTTGGGAACTTGCTAGAACTGCAAATTCTGGAATCCTAACCCGAACCTACTGATCACTCTGGAGGTGGGGCCCAGCAGTCTGTGTTCTCATTGGGCCCTCTGGTGATTCTGATGCCTGCGCAATCTTGAGAGCCACTGCCTTCTCCTTGTTGCTGTTGTTGAATTCTATTTCCCCAGCTTTATTGAGATATAATTGACATAGAACATTGTGTACGTTGAAGGTGTGCAGCATAATCATTCTCCATCACTTTTGCTAGAGAATTACAGGATATAAACATGTCATTCCCTCCATTCCACCAGGCTTCCATTCATCCTCTAACCCTAACCTATCCATATGCTAGACCTGTGACCAGTAATACAAATAAACTGCCAGCTAAACTCCCTGTACACCTGAGGAGTGTGGGCAGACCCACCTACAAAACCAAATTAGAGAAGGAGAGCTAGAATTTTATGTCTCTTTTCTTGGTAGAGCTATGCTATTAGGAAAAAATAATAATTTAAGCCCAGCTGGCTTGGCTCAGTGGTTGAGCACTGAACCTATGTACCAAGAGGTCACCAGTTCAATTCCCGGTCAGGGCACATGCCTGGGTTGTGGGCACTATCACCTGTGGGGTTGTGCAGGAGGCAGCCAATCAATGATTCTCTCCTCATTGATGTTTCTATCTCTCCCACTCCCTTCCTTCCTGAAATCAATAAAAATATGTATTTTAAAAAAATAATAGTAATAATAATTTAAGATAACATTATACATCGGATCCTAGAACTAAAGAGCAATAGATTGTAAATGCTTTGATTTCTTCAGTGGCTGACACTAATGTACTGGCTATATTGGCAATCTATACATATTTGTTCAAATGAATAAAGTAATATTTTTTAACAGGCTTTAGTTATAGTACCTATGGGAGGCAGTCATCTTAAGTTCTGTTTTCTCCCCACTGTCCTCCAGGGCACTGTCTCATCTAGCCATGTATATCATCCTGAAAATAGGGAGAAATGGCCTTTTACCAGGATCCCTGAATTAAAAGTCAGACGTTATTGGAAAGCATGAATGTCAGTCATTCAGACTTCTGTTCATTCAATAAATGTTAACAGCGCATCTCTCAGGTGGCAGGCCCTGGGCTAGAAACTAGACAAGCACACTCCCATCTGACAGCCTCCTACCCTTGGGAGCACACAGTTAAGTAGAAGGCAACACCTGTGAATACTTAAGCACAGAAGTGCTTAAGTTGCTATGCTAGTTGCTATGATGGAAGTGAGCACAGGATATGATATGAGACAAAAGGGTCCAATTCTACTGCTCAGAGTGTGGCAAGGTGTCTGGAAGCCTTGTGCCTGTATATACTTCTAAGCCAACAACTCAAATGTGGGGATTAAAATCTTGTTCAGTGATCTGAGAGTGGTAATGACCAGTATTTGTCAGTTTAGAATTGGCCAGGGACATAAGCATTTGAAAAAAAAAATAATAAAACCTTCCCTTGAGTCATCTGAATGTTCCCACTATAAACTACTTTTGCTGAGCTGGGCACCAAATCCGTATGGCTGTCCATTTGTGCCTCCTTGACAACTGAAGTCAAGGCTTAACGCTTGGCAAAAATCATTTGAGCAGCATGCCACCCACTCCCCTCTCCGCTGCCACAGTGATTTTAACTTTGTGCAAATCTACCCTAAGCAACTAGGGGCTATAACTAGGGTAATTGATTTCCTTAAAAAGCAAAGGGAATGTAGTCGCCAAAAGAGTTTCTAGGAGCATATGCCTGGAATTTGGGATTTTTGATTTGTGTTTCTACAAACCCTGGGCAAGCTGCCCTACTAAAATTATCATTAGGTTGGATTTATGACCAAGTAATGATACATTTCTCTCATTAAAGACAGAACTCCCCTATCTGTCTGGACTGGAGCATGACCTGCCTGGGAAAACACGCAATCGCCCGCCCCTCACTGCTCTTTTGTGGGCCTTGGGAGTAGAGGTAAGATGCCAAAGCGGTTAAGGTCAGCTTTGTGATTTGTGTCCCAGGAGAACAGAAAATATCAGCTTGAGGATTTGCTAAAGGAACAACAAAATAGTTGATAACCAGCACACTGGCATGATTCTGTGGTTGGAATGCCTTTGAAACCGTTCCCAAATGGCACAGGGATTAGGAAGATTCTTGAACAGAGAATAAGTCATGTGACCTGAATGGACTCTGCCATTGTCCTGGGTGTCGCTGTGAAGGACACTTAACCTCGGTGACCTCCTCGTCTGTCAAGTGGGTAGAATAATAGCTGCAACCCAAATGGAGCCCACAAAACACCAAGGACACCCTCCAAAATGGTCAGTTATTTGGGGGGCTTCCTCAGCTTTTCTATTGAAAAAAAGAGTCACAAAAACAGATAAAATTAAAACCTTATTTCAATCCTCAATCCCAAATTATGGGATACCGACAGCTAATGTTCTTGGCTTGAATTTTCCAATGCTTCCTCACTTTCAGATTTTTGCTTACAGAAGTTAATAATGATCATGGTAATAGTTAATATTCATTGGGTGTTTGGAACCTTGGGCTAGGCACTGGACTAAGCCC
This sequence comes from Myotis brandtii, assembly GCF_000412655.1. Taxonomy (NCBI): domain Eukaryota; kingdom Metazoa; phylum Chordata; class Mammalia; order Chiroptera; family Vespertilionidae; genus Myotis; species Myotis brandtii. Next base: position 600,784 of record NW_005370516.1, read on the forward strand.
TTTACCTGCATTTTATGTCCTCACCCCATGGACAGGGAGGGAGATTTTTAGATCCATTTTGCATATGAGAACCCTGCGGTTTGTGGAAGCCAATCCAGGGATAATGCTAGGACTTAAACCCAGTTGGGCTGTTTCTAAAGTCCATGTTCTTAAGCACTAATGAGCTCTAACAGAGGAAATAACAAATGATAAAGGAACGCCTACCTATTCTTAAAATTCTAAATCAAAATTTTCATATATTAGATGCAAATTTTAATATTAGGAGGCTTAATAATTGATTGCTTGGTAAAGGCCTTGTATGCATATATGTGGACACAGACAATAGGGTGCTGAAGGCATGGGGCAAGGGCGGGGGGGAGGGACGGGCTGGAGGGGGATAATGGGGGAAAAAGAGGGACATAGGTAATACTTTCAACAATAAAGAATTATTTTAAAAAACAAAATAATTGGTTGCTTAGAAATATCCCTTTTAAATTATTGTCACCATACAGAAAACTATTCAATAGGCATTCTGTTCTGATCTACAATGAGCTGTATCCTTCTCTTCTGGACTTAAAACATTTAAAGTGGAAGCATTTCAAAATAAACTCTACCTTAACTCTATTCAGCTCTCAGATTCCATTCTTTTGCAATTCTTATGTTCTTTATAGCCTCCAATCAGATTATAATATAAATTCTTGTATATTTTCAAGTATTTCATTATATAGTTTTCAAACTTTATTCCCTTTAAGAACTTATAATTTATTCCAACCATTTCTGAAAGATATTATTATAAACTTTTTGGTGATTCAAGGTCCTCTGGAGAATTCATGCTTCTAAGGCCTTCTGGAGCTATACAAAATAAATCTAGACTTCTGTGCATTGTAGTTTTTGGATCTGTATTTTGTTTCTCTCTCTTCTCACCATTGTACACTCTTACTCTACATGCTGTCATCAGGGCCTTGCTGCTTATAATCTATCTTGCTTTATAAATAACTAGAGGCCCGGTGCACGGACTCGTGCACATTGAAGGTGGCCAGCGGGGAGGGACTGGACGAGACGGGCCGGACATGCCCTGGAGCCAACCTCCTGCAGTCCCTCCCCTGCCGGCTGCACCTGGGGTGGCACTGGTGCTCAAAGGGTGTCTAAAGAGTGAGCGGGGTCCCTCCAGCAGGTGGGGTCCCTTGGCCTGGCCTGTGGAGATTGGGCCAAAACCGGCAGTCCAACATCCGCCGAGGGGTCCCGGAGTGTGAGAGGGCACTCTACAAAGTTGCTGTTGCTTGGTAGCTCCTGCGTTGAGTGTCTGCCTCCTTGTGGTTAGTGTGCGTTATACCTACTGGCCAGTCGGCCAGTCGGCCAGTCGCTTAGCCTTTTATATATAGAGATTGTCTGGATAAAGCCCTGAGGGAATAGTTATGTTTTTACAGTGAAGTCAACTGCATGGCCTTTGTGACATGTATTTTCATATTATCATTCAGTTTACCAGGGCCAGCTGCCAGCAGCTGGGGAAGATGGGCCCTGATCACAGGCCAGGCATAGGGACCCTACCCATGCACGAATTTTGTGTGCTGGGCATCTAGTAGCTATATAAATAGCATGCATGGGTGTTTTAGCTTAAACTGTTTGCAGCCCAGACATAATACAGTGAGAACCATGAGAATATGGGCCTTCTCTAAACTGGAGACTGTTTTTAAAAGTTTTTTGGGGGCCGAGAATTTAAGTTTCAACATTACTTACCACAGTACTTACTTATACCAGAATGCTTTATAAGGAAAGACATTCAATAAATGCTGACTAAAGAAAATCATACAAAAAAGGCATTTATAGCTTCTGCTTATCTCTTATTGTATTATCAAGTATCAAGGCATTCAAAGAATCTGACAATTGTGTAGGGCCTTGGTATATATAGATTAACAATATCACTAAATGCCTACTATATATATCTGGGGCACTGTATCAGGACAAGTCATTCTCTGCAGAGAGTTTTTAGGTTGATTGTACTGTCGAGTGATTAAAAAATGTGATGTTACCATTCCTATTTGTAAAGTATGAAAACAAATTAGATGCCAAGACCACACATGCCAGCAGAGAATGGTCGTAATTATAATACTGAGGTTGTGGTCAAGGTGAATACATAGTCACTTCACTCTCTTATCAGAGAGCAAGGGCTTAGAGAGAAACTGGCAAAAGTGTCCAGTTAATTGTTAACTGTAGTCATTGTGTGGCATCTTGGTGTAATGGCTTTAAAATATGGCCCCCAAAGTCCTGACACTCCTTCCTTTTAGAGGTGGGAGATCTGTGTCCCTTCCCCTTGGATGCTCATGGATTATGATTGTTTGACCAATAGAACATGGCAAAAGTATTGTTGTGCCAGTGTCTTAAAATATTAGTTTGAAAGCTAGTACTGGATATGGCAAGTGTTACAATAATACTTGAATAAAAATTATTCAGGACTCTGCCCCTCCCCAGGGCTGGTTGTTAAACATTGCTGCAACTGCTTACCCCTGTGGTATGAATTAAAGTTCATTTATAACATACTACTTATATTGGAGTATATGAAGTAACATATATAGTAACTTACCAATAACATAATAAGCCAATATTAGTTGCTTAAATTAATTATTGCATACAGTCCCTATATTTAAATAAATGCCTACTGGTATGTGAGGGTGTGTGTGTGTGTGTCTGTCTGTGTGTATGTTTTGAGTGAGTGAGGAGTTGTTTTTCCAATCTTACCAGTTCATTATATTTCGTGAAGTTTTCAGTGACATCATATTGAATAGATTATAAAAACTAAGTAGAATAGCAATTGATCAGCAGGGCTAAATTAGATGATAATAGAAGCATTTTTATAAGATTATCTACTCATACTTAAGACTGATTAAAATAGAATGACAGATATTAATTCAATTTTAATTTTATTTTTATTGAAAATTCTGATCTCCTAATGTGAGGCACAGCCCATAATTTTATGTGAAATATGATGGGAAAGACCAGAGTTCAAGTCTCAATTTCAGCATATATGAGCGACATGTCATTCAGACAAGTCATTTCTGAGCTTCAGTTTCCTCATCTATAAAATGGGGGTGATAAAAATGAGATCATCCATGTGAAAGCATTTAAAACTTGTACAAAGCTACAAAACATTGGTGGTTATTACTAAAGTGCCTCACAAAGAACTAGTTGATAAGTTAAACTTGGGGCAGAAATGCACTATTCTTTCCTTAATGAGAAATAAAATATAAAGCAAATAAATATTGATTCCTCTCTGAAATCAATAAAAATATATTTAAAAACAACAATAAAAATGAACAAACAAACAAAAGAAAAACAGACTCACAGAAATAGTGACCAAAGGGATGGATGCCAGAGGGAGAGAGTGGGGGTCTGGATGAAAAGTAAAGGTGAATATAGTCAACAACATTGTGATAAGTTTGCATGGTGACAGATGATCACTCGAATTAGTGGGGTGATCACATTGTAAGGTATAAAAATGTCAAATCACAAGCCACTGTTCTCAAAACTGCCTGGTACTGGCACAAGAACAGATATATAGACCAATGGAACAGAACAGAGAACCCAGAAATTGACCCAAGCCATTATGTTCAATTAATATTTGACAAAGGAGGCAAGAGCATACAATGGAATCAAGACAGTTTCTTCAATAAACGGTGTTGGGAAAATTGGACGGATACATGCAAAAAATTGAAACTAGGCCACGAACTTACACCATACACAAAAATAAACTCAAAATGGATAAAGGACTTAAACATAAGACAGGAAACCATAAAAATCTTAGAAGAATCCATAGACAGCAAAATATCAGACATATGTCATAGCATGATCTTTATTGATATAGCTCCTAGGACAATGGAAACTAAGGAGAAAATAAACAAATGAGACTACATCAAAATAAAAAGCTTCTGCACAGCAAAAGAAACCATCAACAAAACAACAAAAAAGCCCATTACATGGGAGAACATATTTGCCAATGTTATATCCGATAAGGGTCTAATATCGAAAATGTATAGGGAACTCATTCATCTCAACAAAAGGAAGATAAACAATCTAATAATAATAATAATAATAATAATAATAATAATATAATAATATGGACAAAGGATCTAAATAGACACTTTTCAAAAGTGGACATACAGAAGGCCAAGAGACATATGAAAACACGCTCAAAGTCACTAATAATTAAAACGACAATGAGGTACCATCTCACACCTGTCAGAATGGCTATCATCAACAAATCAATGACAAGTTCTGGCAAGGATGTAGAGAAAAAGGAACCCTCATGCACTGCTGGTGGGAATGCAGACTGGTGCAACCACTGTGGAAAATAGTATGGAGTTTCCTCAAAAAATTAAAAATGGTACTCCCATTTGACCCAGTAATCTCACCTCTAGGAATATATCCCAAGAAATCAAAAACACCAATTAGAAGGGATATATGCACCTCTATGTTCATAGCAGCACAATTTACAATAGCTAAGATTTGGAAACAGCCTAAGTGTCCATCAGTAGATGAGTGGATTAAAAAACGGTGGTACATCTACATAATGAAATTCTATGCTGCTGTAAAAAAGAAGGAACTCTTACCATTCACAACAGCATGGATGGACTTGGAGAGCATTATGCTAAGCAAAATAATCCAGTTGGAGAAAGATAAATATTACTGACCTCACTCATTTGTGGAATATAATGAGCAACATAAACTGATGAACAAAAATAGATCCAGAGACAGAGAAGCATCAAACATTCCATCAAACCTCAGAGGGAAAGCAGGGAGGGGAGTAAGAGATCAACAAAAGGACTTGTATGCAATATATGAGCATAACGAATGGACATGGACACTAGGGGGGTGAGGGCATCTGCTGGGGGGTGGGAGTGACCCGAGAGAGGTCAATGGGGGGAAAAGGAGACATATGTAATACTTTAAACAATAAAGAAATTTTTTAAAAAAGAATATAGATATGTTGTATATTTCTCAAACAAAAAAAATGTCAAATCACTATATAGTACACCTGAAATTAATATAACTAATATTCCCTCTGGCACCCAGACCAAATATTGTATACCAATTATATTCAATTTTTTTTTAAATCAAGACTACTGAAATTAACTCTTCTAGGTTATCTGATTGCAAACAAAGCCTGATCACAAAACTCATCAGGCACCCCCACTTGGACATACTGATGGTCATTCTCTTCCTTGGGTGCCTATGGGATGCTCTGAGGCCGAATGCCTTCAGAACCACCTCAGGACACACAGTTCATTACCTGTCTGTCACCAGTCTAGTATTGTAGTGTTTCCCCTAGGTCAGTGGTTCTCAACCTTCCTAATGCCGAAACCCTTTAATACAGTTCCTCATGTTGTGGTGACCCCCAACCATAAAATTATTTTCGTTGCTACTTCATAACTGTAATTTTGCTACTGTTATGAATCATAATGTAAATATCTGACATGCAGGATGTATTTTCATTGTTACAAATTGAACATAATTAAAGCATAGTGATTAATCACAAAAACAATATGTAATTATATATGTGTTTTCCGATGGTCTTAGGCGACCCCTGTGAAAGGGTCGTTTGACCCCCAAAGGGGTCGCAACCCACAGGTTGAGAACCGCTGCCCTAGGTCTTCACATTTTCCTTCACTCTTACTTCTTTATTATTCCCCTTGCCCCGTCTGCCACACATACACATATTGAGAATAAGAAAAGACTCTGAAGTATCTGTGCTTAAATTAAATCTTCACTTCCACTCAACCTCTACCCCAGCACACCTAATAGGTGTTCGGATTATATATGTATTATCCCATTTACCCTCTTCAAAATATTCCCCTTTTAAAGATTAGAAAACCAACTGGACTTCAGAAAGTTTAGCAAGGAAAAAGATGGGAGAAAAAATAGATTATGCAAAAAAATTGGAAGAAAACCAGTTGAACATACATGGAATTGTATTCCCAGAATAAGAAGAGAGAGGACAGAAAAAATTTAAAGAGATAATGGTCAAAAATTTTCTAAAATTAATAAAAGGCAAAATAAAACAAAATGAAAAAGATTTTAAATCCCAGAAAACTCCAAGCAAGATAATTATACATTAAAAAACACAGCTATGAAAATTGTAGTTAAACCGCTGAAATATAAAGAGAAAAATCTTGTAGCAGAGACAGAGAAAGGAAACATTTCTTACAAAGGAAGATAAAAATTATAGCCAACTTTTTGTCAAACTACATAACCCTAGAGTTAATGGAACATCTATAAAGTAATAAAAGAAACAAAATAGTCAATTTAAAATTATATATTCAGAAAAAATATCTTTCTGATATTTTTGTTTGTGAAAATGAAGGTTTTTTTCAAACAAAAGTGGAGAGAATTCATTGCTTACAAAACTGACCTACAAGAAATAATAAAAGAAGTTCTTCAGGCAGAAGAAGTATGATATCAAATGGAAGTTTGAATCTATATGTGGTAATAAAGAGCACTGGAAATGGGAAAAAATGCAGTTAAATATAAAAGCTATGATAGTAATAACATATATATGGGGTTGATAATCTATGCAGAAAAATATAATAATAGCATAAAGATAAAAGAGAGGAAATATAAATATATTTGGTAAGGTTTCTACACTATATGCAAAATGATATATTTGGAAGTAAACTGTGAAAGTTAAAGAAGTTTCTTTTAAACCCCAGAGCAACCACTAATAATCCAATTATGAAAATAAATGAAATAATAAAATATTACTCTAAGTAGGCATTAAAGAGGAAAGAAGGAACCAAGAACTATTGAAAAAAGTAGAAAACATAGCAGATGGTATATTTATTTACTCCTACATCAATAATTATATTGAATACTAGAGGGCCAATGCACAAAATTCGTGCAAGAATAGGCGTTTCTTCCCCCAACTGCCAGCACTGCCTTCCCTCTGGCACCCAGGACCTGGGCTTCCCTTGCAGCCCCGGCTTCGTCCAGAAGGTCATCTGATCTAATTAGCATATTATGCTTTTATTATTATAGATAATTGAAATTAACACTTCAATTAAAAGATTGATATTGTCAGTTTGGATTAAAAAGTAAAACCCAACTACATGTTTTCTGCAATAAATTTGATTTAAATATAAAGGCATAGGTAAGTAAAAAATAAAATGACAGAAAAATTACACTACTAATAAAAGGAAGTTGGAGTGCCTATATTAATAGCAGATAAAGTAGATTTCAGAATAAGGTGTATTAACAGCAATAAAGATATTATGTTACAATAAAAGTGTCAATTCATCAAGAGGAAATAACAATGCTACTTGTATATGTACTTAGTAACAGCTTCAAAATACATAAAGTAAAAACTATGTAACTGAAAGGAGAAATAGAGAAATAACACAATTATAGTTGGAGATGTCAACACTTCTCTCTCAGTAATTGAAAGAACAAGTAGACAAAAATTAGTTGATGATAGCAAAGACCTGAATAACACCATAGGCTAAATTGACCTGAAAATTATAGAACATTCCGCCTAACAACAGCAGAATACATAATCTTCAAATACACATGAAACACAAGATAGACCATATTCTGGCCCATAGAACAACAAATTAAAATGATTAAATCAAAGAAAGTATGTTCTCTGAACACAATTAAAGAAAGAGATCTGAAAATCCCCAAATGTGGAAACTAAACAACACACATCTAAATAACCTACAAATCAAAAAGTGTGAAAAATAATGGGTTAGAAAATATTTTGAATGGAATACAAATACCACATATCAAAATTTGTGAAATAGAGTTGTGCTTATATGAACTCTCAGAGTTCAAAATAAGAAGAAAAAAACACCCACCCCACACAATTTAAAAATAGGCAAGGAAAACAATTTGGACCAACACTTCACTAAAGAAGAAATGTGAATGACACATAAGCACTTGAAAAAAAGTTTTAATATCATTAGTCATTAGGAAAATGAAAATCAAATCTACAATAAAATATAATATTATACCAATAAGTATGGATAAAATGTTTAAATAAAATAATTGGGGTGATGGAAATATTCTATGTCTTGATTAGAGTGGTGGGTACACAACTATTGATTTTCAAAATTCATAGAACTATACACCTATAATAGGTGAACTTTAGTGCATGTACCTCAATAAACTTTACTTAAAAAATAAATTTAAAAAACACATTGTGCTGATTAGAAAAGCTAGACACAAAAAACTATATTCCTCCACCAACCAATCCCACAGGGTCATGCTTTTCCCACTTCTTGTAGTCCCTGCCTTCTATTCATCCTACAAGACGTACTATGTATAGGGTCAGCTCTTCTACAGAGCCTTCTCTGACCTGTTCTTCCATCCATCAGCAGATTTGAATGCTTTCTCTTCTTTGCTACCACAGCTCACTACAGATTCCTTTATCATAATACTGGCCACATTGTTCTATGACTGTTCACAAACACTTCTCTCTACTGGACTTAAGTTCTCACAAGACTGTGTCCTGTTCATTTCTCTATCTCTAGCATCTAACATGTGCCTGGTACATAGTAGTTGCTCAATAAATTTATAATGAATGAGCTAGAGAGGGAGGTTAGAATCTTCTACAACAGTTCCAAGTATAAGCCAGGTACACTATATATTTAAGGCCACCATTAATCAATAAATCCATGCTTGTCAGAGTTAGATGCCACGAGGAGCTGTCTCTAACCCCACATGCATTTCCAACTTTCCAGTTTCCTTGGCTCATTCACACCCCTTACAATTAGCTTGTCCAGCATAGGACCACAGAAACCCAAGTTTACAGAGTTTAAGTCCCAGAATCTACTCTACACACATGGATATGGCCGTATCCCCTAGCCCAGGCAGATTTACAGCAAATCAATGAGAGGCATTCTTTTTTCCAATTACTCCAAACTGGAAACATAAACAAAGGCAGTGAAATTGCATACTTGTGCCATTTGTCCTCTATCGACCTTTTTCCATCAACTAACTTTAGAATCTTAAGGTTTCAAGATAGATCTTGAAAATTAAACACCCCTACGAGGATGCCATTCAAAAGACTTTTCCAAGATTATCCTCTGGGACACTTGTATGTATGTGCTTTCAGCTTCCACTGAAACCTAAGTCAATCTGCTGTTTTCTACTCCATATGGTCTGGCAAGTAACTCCTTCCTTTTCCAGAGCAGGGAGTTAACCCCACAGCAGAAACAATGAGTCACAAGGGCAAGAACCCAGCAATGTAGATGACCCATCACAACCACTCAAGCCGGTATAAACATTCTAACATAGTGTGGGGACTAGACATACATAGTACAGTGTTGCTTCTTCCCAGACCTGACTCATCTTCCTCAAATGCCATAGCAGTCAGTTTAAAACTGAATTCCTCGTCGCAATGGCATGTATTTTGCCTATTGTTTACCATGAAGTTTATGTCAAGGAAAATGTTGCTATAAGAAAGTATGCTTTGTTTATCTACAATGACTCCCTTTTTAGCTTATTATGCTCTAGTCTAGCCATCCTGTTGTATTTCGTGATGAACTATTTAAAGGTCTTGAATATGATGCTGGTCTCCTTTCACAAAGAGCTGGCTTGTGCCAAGAAAATTCTCCTAAACCAGAAGATAACTAGAAACTGGTCTAGAGAAATACAATAACAGTTACATTAAATGATCTGTAAGCAGGAATTGGGGGAGGGAGGTTCTTTATAGTATGACAGCACTGTATTGACAAATGACCAAAGACTGTTTCAGGCATTGCTAACTTCCTATGCCTGTATCCAATTTTCTTTGGGATCTCTCCACTCTACTAAGATGCCTCACAAACACCTTACACTCAGCATAGCCAAGGTTGAACATGCCATCTTTCCCCACAACTAGTTACTTCATATGTAGTTTCCTTATCAGTTTTTTTATTATACTATATTTTCTTTAAAAAAACCTAACTTAAGCCAAAGACAACTTATTAGTGCCCATATATATTGAAGAAAAAAAAAAAGTCAAGATGTAGAATGACTTCAGGCCGAGCTGGATTTAGGACTTCAAAGGTGTCACTAGGATCTGCTACTCTGTCTCTAGGCCTTGCCTTCCTTTGTGTGGGCTCCATTCTCAGATAGGCATTCCCTCAGCAAATTCAAGGTAGCTGCCTCAGCTCCACCAATTCACATCCACATCTTTTTCAATAGCTCCTACAAAAGCTCTGGGATTTGCATTGAATGTACTAGCAGAGTTGCTGTCAGCAACCGTGAAATATGGCTGGGAGGATGGGATACACCAACTGGCCTTGCCGGCCCTCCCGGAACTGCAGTGGAGTCAATTGCATCCAGGAACTCATGGATTGAGACTGAGGAGGAGGCTGCTCCTGGTGAAAATTGGAACATAATTACCCAGAATTTATGCTGAGTGACAACAACAACCATGGTCCATCCATTACAAAGAGTGTTTCCTGTCCTATGAATGGCACCGTTCACATGCTCACCTTGAGGTCCTCTTTTTGCGCTCCATATCCAGCACCGTACTATTACCACATTGTCCTGATTCTTTCCCCACAAGCGTCTCTCAGATCTCTCAAGTTATCTTTATTTTCAGTTACCATGCTTGCTATGTACCAACTTTTTAAAATTCTTTACATGTGTTAATTCACTTAATCCACAAACATTTCATGCAACTCTTTGTTTACAGGTGAGAACTAAGACACAGGTTTAAGTGAACTGCCAGAGGCCATAGAGCTAAAGGTTACTGAACAAGATTTAAACATAGGCAGTGTGGCTGCAGATACAAGCTTTTCAGTGTTATGCTATATTCTTAAGCGTGTCTGGTATTTTCATCGTAAGCATGTTTGTCATAAACATCTTTGCCGCAAGGATTTTTGCAGCAAGCATTTTCACCACAAACATCTTCACCACACAACTAATTGGGCATAAGGCAATTTTGCCATGAAAGATGAAATAACAAAACATAAAAGATAGGTATTAAAAAGGACATGATAAAACAAAAATTAACAACATAAATTAAAAAGATCTTATTGCAAAAAATGAAAATACATTGTCTTTGAAGTCTTTCACTCATAGTATTAAACTTTATTATTATTATTATTTCTTATTGATTTGTCTTCTCTTTTTTTTGGCATCACACTTTTTCTTTTTCAATACAGTTTCTTCCTTCACTAAAAGAGGTATTGGTTTCCAACTAAAAAACTGATAATTAATGCTCTGGAAGACTGTTGTGAATTATTAGCCACCATAGCTCAGTAAACTTTTGGTTTTCATGGGTGGGCGGGATGATTATGCTCACAGAAGGATTTGTAAACTGATATGTTATCATTTTCTAGGTAGTATGCAATCTAGCCTTATATGTCTTTTGCAATCTGGCTTTATGTGTAATTGTGACCATCCAGTATTTTAATACAACCACATCTACTCATCATGGTATAGGCCATTATGAGGGCTAAAACTTATATAAAATACAAATGGGAATACTGAGAGAACTTCATCAATGGAGAATGAAAACGAACTGACAAATTACATGAAGTCTGCCAAATGTAAACCAAGCTGTCAACCAGCTATTTTATTTTTTATGGTGACATTGTCTTAGGGCCAATTAGTTGTGTGGTGAAAATGCTTGCGGCAAACATGTTTACAGCAAAAATGCTTACAGTGCAAATACATAGAACCATTCATAAGGGTATGCAAGCATGCAAAAATGCTATCCCAGATATTTTGAGAAACACAAAAATGAGATGGGGCGTGGAATAAGAAAGCACACAAATGCATAAAATCCCCGATGTCATATTATATAATACCAGGCTTTCTCGCTTTTAAAACACACAAACGGTAACAAAATCTTTCTGTTTGGAGAGATGGTATTGGTTCACAGAGAATTATTTCAGTACAAAAATTCCTGGGTTCAAATGTGTTTGTGACTCAATTACACAGTGGCAGTTGATATTTATGTTAAAAATGAAAAACAAAACTAACATGTTATTTTGGGCACTAAACCGTGTTTAAAACTGCTGCATTTATGTTTTTGAAATATTTCTCTACAACTACTAACCTTTCCAACAAGACCAGCTCTTTGACATTTCTTAAGAATTTCCATGCAAGGCTTATGTTTTTCTGCTTAAAAAAAAAAAAAGCAACAAAATATCATGACTGGAAGAGATTAAAAATGGTGGCAGAGTAGGAGGATGCTGCACAGACATGCTCCCAGGAACAAGCTGGAATTACAACTTAAATATGGAAAGGCTTCCTGAATAATCAATGGAAAACTCACAGGAGAGAACCCTGATACCCCAGGACCAAAGGTGGAGACCACATGGAGACTGGTAGGAGGGGCCGAGGCCCAAAAGGGCTGGCCAGGCACCCACAGGCAGCAACTGAAGTCCTGGAGAGATATCTCAGCTGTGGGAGGGTGCCACTGAGAACTCTGGGATCTAATCCCGAAGCTGGGCTCCCCAGAAGAGAGCACCAAACTGAGGAGGGTACCCACATACCACCTAGCTATGAAAGGTAGTGGGATGCTGGCTGCTAGGGAGTGGCAGCTGAAAGTTCAGGCACCCTTTTAAAGGGCCAACACACAAAAATTCCCTGTGGATCCACCCACCTTGTGCTCTGGCAGAGGGAGGGTGAAGCAGACTGGAGCTGTGAGAGCAGAACCCAGGACCAGGGACTCAGGGAATAGAGCTCAGAAGACAGACACCCCAAGTTTCCTGGGCTGAGTCGTTCCCTCACACAGCGGAGGACACCTTTCCCACATAGACATCTGCCTTGCCTGGGGGGAAGACAGTTGGCACACCCTATTAGAAAACACCTTGCCCTGAGGCCACTTAACACATTGCACACCAGTAGTTTTATTGCTAGGTTTACCCAGTGGCCAGATAAGTTTCTATTGAATGAGTACAAAAAACGTTTTACAAACTATTATACTTTTAAGAGATCTAGGCTTGTAAGAACATGTAATAAATAACTTCAAAATGCAATGGGTATTTAATTTTAAGGCATGTCTTTAACATTTATGTAAAACACTGTGTAATATGAAAACACGAGAGTGCTTGTGATCTGCCCACAATGTGTTAAGAGATTAAAAGTAACAATTAGCCTCCAGGCAGAAGCAACTGCCCCACCCTGTTGAAAAAAACTCTCACCACACCTGAGGGTGACTGCCTGGGGGCAATCAAGTCAGAATCCTATTAGTCTGTACCAGTGGTTCTCAACCTTCTGGCCCTTTAAATACAGCTCCTCATGTTGTGACCCAACTATAAAATTATTTTTGTTGCTACTTCATAACTGTAATGTTGCTACTGTTATGAATCATAATGTAAATATCTGATATGCAGGATGGTCTTAGGTGACCCCTGTGAAAGGGTCGTTTGACCGCCAAAGGGGTCGTGACCCACAAGGTGAGAACCACTGCTGTAGACAGAGGCCGTCTCTGGAGGATTTGAGTCTTTGCCTGATCCAATTAGTCAGAAACAGCCTTTAACACTGTCCTGCACTAGAGATTGAGAGGTATAGAGGACCTACCTAAAGCATAGTCACAAACCCAAACAGACAACCAAAATGAGGAAACAAAGAAACAACCCCCAAATGAAAGAACTATCGAATTCTCCAGAAGAAGAGATAAATAAAGCAGAGATAAGAAATTTATCTGAAACAGAGTTCAGAGTAATGATGTTAAAAATGCTCAACAGTATGAAAAAAAAGATATAGTAACTATGAAAAAAGAACAGTCTGAGATAAAGAATAACATAACACAAATAAAGAACACATCGGAAGGAATACACAGCAGATTAAGGGAAGCTGAGGATCAAATCAGTGAATTAGGAGACAGAGTTGAAAATATCACTCAATTAGAGAATCAAAAAGAAAAAGCAATTAAAAAACAGAAGACAGCTTAAGGGAGCTGTGGGACAATGTGAAACGTAACAATATTAGAATAGTAGGTGTGCCAGAAGAGGCAGAAAGGAAGAAAGGAATAGAGAAGGTATTTGAAGAAATAATGGCAGAAAATTTCCCTAACCTGGTGAAGGAAAAAGTCATACAAGTTCAAGAGGCACACAGAACCCCAGACAAGAAGAACCCAAACAGACCCACGCCCAGACACATCATAATTAAAATGCCAAAAATTAAAGACAAAGATTCTTAGGGCAGCAAGAGAAAAGAAAACTGTTACCTACAAAGGAGTTCCTATAAGGCTGACACTTGATTCCTCATCAGAAACTCTACAGGTCAGAAGGGAATTGCATGAAGTACTCAAGGTAATGGAAAGCAAGGATCTGAGACCAAGATTATTATATCCAGCAAGGCTATCATTCAAAATAGACGGTCAAATAAAGAGCTTCCCAGACAAAAAAAAGGCTAAAGAAGTTCATCACCACCAAGCCAGCATTACAAGAAATGCTAAAGGAATTGCTGTAAGAGATTGCTGAGAAGAAGAAACAGAGAGAAACCAAGCCATACAGAATTAAAATGGCTATAAATAAGTACCTCTCAATAATAACCCTAAATGTAAATGGATTAAATGCTCCAATCAATTTTAATGTGTAGAAATGTAAAATCTGCAACATATCTAATTCTTTGTGAATATGTGATTGATCCCAAATAGTTAAAGAGTATTATTTTCTAAACCAAAACTGTAAATTTTCAGTAAAAATTAAATTTTTTCCTAGGGAAAGAGAAAACAAAATGTTCAAGAATATCAACACATAATTTTAAATGTTACTGTCCATGAGTGTCAAACAGATAATTTCTTATCAACTTTGTTAGCTGAAGAGAAAATAATTTTGAGTAGTTACTGTAAAAGGTCAGATGGAAAACAAATTTCCTCTGTGTTGATAGGTTACCACAATGCTATGCTTGCTGACTCTCTATAAAGAGGGCAACTCAGAGAACGCTTGACCTGATTAGCTCATTAGCAGCCCATTGGGAAGTATTTATTGGGAAAAAATGGGGAACCAATTTGCATCATTATTTTTATTGAATTAATTGGGGTGACATCTGTTAATTAAATGATACAGGTTTCAAGTATATAATTCTATAACACATCATCTGCATGCTGCATCATGGGCTCATAGCCCAAAGACAAGTCTCTTTCTGCTACCATTTGTCCCACCTTTGCTTTCTTCCACTCCCTCCTATTCCTTTCCCTCCAACCAGACTGTTGTCCTTATCTATGTGCTTTGGGTTTTTTCTTCTTTTTCACCCAGCCTCCAAGTTCCCACCCCTCTGACAGCTGTCAATCTGTTCTAGGTATCTATGATTCTATTTCTATTTTGTTTACAAATACAAAAATTCTGCAAACAAAAAAAGTTATAGTTATAGTGTTAATAATAGACATAAAATAATTTTCATGAAGGATGTATGCCAGGAAGTATTCCAATAAAATTAACAAAAAATCATAGATTCTGTAAGTATGCAAAGAATCATAACTTGAAGTGGAAACAAAAGTGAAGTGGAAAATTAAAGAAAAACTATAATGAAGTAAATAACATCATATAAATATCATATACATTACTAGAAGTAGAAATTAAAATTGCAGGAAACAAAGTTGCAGGAAAACAATCACTTATGAGGTGGGTAAGCTAGAGAATGCTTCTAAAATATAAAAGAAAAGGACCCAAAAGATGAAAATGATAGATATGAAAGACTGAGTTTCTAAAGAAATAATTGAAAAAAAAATAGAACAGAGGTGATAAATAGATATAATAAAATGAATTTTTTATTTAGCTGGGGGAGGGGAAGAACTCAAATGAGTAGATCAAAAGGACTTACTGTGTACCAAAAAATAATTAACTTTTAAAAGCTGCCACCTCAAAGCAGCCTAGTGATATTTTTAAATTACTAGGAAAAGCAAAGAATTCTATAAGCATTCAGATAAATTTAAAGAGTTCCTTCAACTTCCAGAAATGGCAGGTTAGGTTATTCATACCAACTCTAATTGCTAAAATTATTTTCTTAAGAGCACCAAAGAACTCAAAAGATAGTGAGGATGAGATGCCAAGACAAACTTTAGGAGAAAGTAAATAGCTAGAAAAGTGAAAAGCCACAAAACTGCCCTTTCCCTGAGGACATCTGCTGATCCAGATAAGAGTGAGTTGCACTTTAGATGATGTCAAGAGACATGGAGTATATACCTCAAAGTCCAGGTCCCACCTGAACTGAGGAACCAAACAGGAAATAAGCACCTTAAACTGAAACGCTGAAGTAAGTAAATGCACCTTCTTAACCACAACCTACATGCAGCGAACTTGAGGAGGATGGGATTTCATGCTGAGCAAAGGAGAAGGGGAAAAGTAGAATGAAAAAACCCATCTCTATAAAATGGTAACCACAAATGAGCTCTCGCATAGATTTTCAGCCCTAACTCACATCAGTGGGGGTGGTCCAGGAAACCTCAAGCTGTAAATTTATTTTAAAGTGGTTCTGGACTGTTTATGCCTCTGGGGCTCTGACAAGAACAAATGCAAATCCTAACTAGAGGAGAAAACTTCACCCTCAGCCCTAGGGAAGCCCCACAAATAACTTTTCAAGGGCAATTGATAACACATAGTCAAAAATAACCAAGCCACAGGAGAACATGAGCCCATGAGTGAGAACAGAAACACAAATAGCCAGCAGAAAATGTCCAATATTGGGATAATCAGACACCTTATATATCTGAAAAGAAGTGAAAACTATAAAATGTAACCTGCAAGATACAAGAAAATATGATATTTAAATTTTAAAACTCAATTAAATATGTTTAGCAACAGACTGAACAAAGCAAATGAGAGAATTACTGAACTGGAAAACAGACCATAATGTCACTGAAAACAGCATACAGAGAAAAGAAAATATGAAAGACAATTAGAGACAAAAGAAGATAAAGAAGGATTAAGAGTAATTTGATTAAAGGACAGAAAAGATGTGTAACAAAGACAAAACTTGAAGAGACAAATGACTGATAATTCTCCAGAGTTGAAGAAGGATATAATCCACATATTGAAAAAACACTGCAATAATCAATAGGCATGGGTAAAGTTATTGCAACTCAAATAATGCAAAAAGGATTAATATTTGGGAAAAAAAAACATTTTAACAATACTATAAGAAATTGAAAATTGGGATTGAAACGGAGCCCAAAATAAAAATAGGCAAAGGATATGAATAGGCAATTCACAGAAGAAACTTGAATGGCCAAAAGATAGTAACTCAGTGGTAATCAGCAAAATGCAAATTAATGTTAGCGATAATTTTTAAAATTTGAAAAAATCAAGGCTTGAGAAGATTGTGTGGAAATCAGTATTTTTATACAATGCTGAAGGGAACATGAATTAATACTGCCACTAGGAGAATAATTTGACAGGATTTATTAAAACTCAAAATGTACATACCCTATAACTCCCAAATTCCAATTCTAGGACCCTTCTAAGAATAAAAATAATCATTGCTGCACAAGGACACATGCATATTAATTGTAATGTTATTCACAATCATGAAAAATTGAAAGAAAACTACAATAAAGGAATGTGATTGTGCATGCATATATCTGATGGGATACTATGCAACAGTTGAAAGAAACTAGCAAGATATAAATTTTTCAATGTGAATAGTTCTGAAAAGTGTATTGTTGAATTAAGAAGTAAATAAATCTTTGAAAGCACCAAATTTATTAATTGTTTCAGGTTGGGGTTTTGGAGATAAGGAAACAGGTAAAGGAGTGGAGACAACAGGATCTTAGCTCATCTGTTGTACTCATTGTTTTCAAAAGTGAATGTACTCATATTTTATTGTGTAATTAAAAATTAAATTTTAAAAGGTTCAGAAGGATCAAAATTAGTAAACATGACAACAAAGTGATTTTTTGCAACAGAGTTTTCATCTATTGCTAAGTTTAAATTCAAACTGCCTTTTTCTGCAACGTTATATAGCTTAAGTTCATTATTGCTATCAGTTAAAATACATTATCCTGTGACAAAGGTCTTTGACTCAGTATTGGTAAAAATAACAGTTGTAACAATAGCAATGTGTTTCAATGCTATTTAAAGAGAAGGTTTGAGTTGTTAATGTAAGTGTTCTTAAAAATGCAAAGTATTGGGCAAGCTATTACCCTTTGTTTTAGCTAAAGGAGTTTAGAGAAATATTCATATATTTATATATCAGTTACCATAAACTTTAAGTGAAACCTATACTTAACCTGCATCATGTTATTTTAAAGTTGAATTTCTGCCTAAGTCTACAGAATAAGACAGTTTGCCTACAATATTCAAAGGTTTGTTTTAATAATTTCAAGGACTGTTGACTTATAAAATGTTGAAAACATAAATTCTTGTTATAGGAAACTACACGTTTTAGAATGTCAGTCCTAGAGAATTGCCTTTGTTCACATAAAACTGTAAACCATGCTTGTTATACAGTTTGCATTTGCTAAGTTTGCAACAGTTAAACACTCCCTCTGACCTCCTCTCCACTCCAGTCTTCTTACAGTTAACTCAACCAGACTGGATGCCTTTCTTTGGAGGATGAAAAAGTAAACTGGAGACTTTCTTTCTTGCAGAACTTATTTTTGCAAGTAAATTAAACAAGCAATTCAAACAGATTATTCTGAAGGTATGAAGCAGAATTTTATTCTATGGCACGTGATTCACCAGGAACTTAATCATAGACATGGCAATTAGCATCTTGCTTTTTCCCTTACAACAATAAATGCCCCTACTGAGAAAGATTTAAACATAAAAATAAAATCAGAAAAAAGTTACTAAAGGAAAGCATGTAGTTTAGGGAGAAAATCTCTTGAGTGTCGAAGGTCTGACTAAAACCACAAAAAGAAAAAAAAAATGGATGAATTCAGCTATCTATATATACTAGTAAAAACCCAGCGACCGTTACGGCAGAAAGACCAGAACAACCGGTCACTATGATGCACATTGACACCAGGGGGCAGATGCTCAACGCAGGAGCTGCCCCAGGTGGTCAGTGTGCTCCCACAGCGGGAGCGCTGCTCAGCCAGAAGCCAGGCTCACAGCTGGTAAGTGCAGCAGCGGTGACGGAAGCCCCTCCTGCCTCCATGGCAGCGCTAAAGAGTGGCAAACCAAGCGGTAAGGAGCAAGTAGGCGGGCAATAAGGAGCGATGAGTCAAGCGGTTAAGGAGCAAGCAGGCAGACAGTTAGGAGCGAGCACGCAGGCAGTTAGCAGCGAGGGGTCCTGGATTGCGAGAGAGTGCAGGCCGGGCTGAGAAATCCACCACTGTGCATGAATTTTGTGCATTGGGCCTCTAGTGTATGAATAAAAAGTATAAATTGTCTAAATGAATAAAGTCAAAGCACAAACAATAAACTAGAAGAAAATATTCACCATTAGATTACAAAGGGCTAATTTCAGAGAATGTATAAAGAACATGTAAAAATCAATACAAAAATGAGCAAAGATCATGAACAGGTAACTCAGAAAGGAGTACAGAAGAAAAAACAAATTGATTTTAAAATGAAAGAAAAACTACAATGAAATACTAATTTTTTTTGTAGATGATAAAAAATGTTTAAGTTTGACAAATACCAGAATAAATACTCATATATTGAGGTGTGAATTTCACCAAGCATAAGCCCCATGGAAACACTGGGCAATGTCTGTTAAAATCTTAATGCACGTCACTGTCATTCCTATGTTCTACTTCTAGAATTATAATTCAGATTTCAAATAATGTGCAAAGAGGTACACACATAAAAACAATTCATTGTAATATTTATATCATTTACTGGTGGAAAGGATCTCAGAACCAACTCTCTTCTTGATGGCAGAGATTCTAAGAGAAAAAGAGCACAGGTTAGCAGTTGAATATTGAAAGTTATCCCACCCCCCAAACAATGGGAGACATTTAAAGTAGAATGGGAATTTGAACCTAAGTAGTCTAACTCCAAGGCACATACTTTTCATACTATGCATTTTTTAGGTGACAATAGCCTATCAAAGCCTCATTGCTTTTAGTATTCTTATCAATCCACAAATTCATATGTGTCATCATCCTGCTTTCATGACAATTTCAGTTTCTGCTCCTTCTTTCCAAAGGGAGACCGCAAGACATAGTGGTTACATAAGTCTTGCTGGAGTCAAATACCTAAGTTCAAATTCTGGCCTTTCATAGTTATTAGCTACTAGAGGCCCAGCGCATGAAATTCGTGCATGGGTATAGTCCCTAGGCCTGGCCTGCGATCAGGGCATCTTCCCTGGCTGCCTGCAGCTGTCCCCCAACCCCTGTTCCCCGTTTGCCATCTGGTGATCAGAGCCTGCCGGCTGGGGGAAAGAGATCAAGAGATCAGCTGTTCCCGCCCACTTGCCAGCCCCGCGCCTCTCTCCCCTTCACCCCCCCACCGCCACAGGTCACCCTCTGTGTGTGCGGTGACCAGCAGGATGAGGACCTTGGCCTGGTGCTGCCCGTGTCCCCCTCCACCCACACCTGGTTCCCCATTTGCCATTGGGTGATGGGAGCCTGCTGGTGGGGAAAGGGACCAAGAGGTGGTCAGTGTGCCTCATAGTGACTGGTCAAGGTCGTTCTGGTCATTCCACCATTAGGGTCAATTTACATATTACCCTTGTATTATATAGGATGTGACCATGGGCAAGTTACTCAACATCTCTGTGGAGGAAAAGGGACCACCTGCTAACCTGACTAACTCAGGGAAGGCCTGTGTGGCAGCCTTGCATACTCAAGAGACCTAAAGTAACCACAAAGGATAGTCTGAAATTAAAACCTTTTAATTAAAAAGCAGTTTATAGTGGGTAGTCATGTCCTAGGCCAGTATCTTCCTTGACAAAGATCAACTCAGATCTTTACTGGGCCTATTGTCTTTTTGCATTTAAGATAACATACCTATGAACTGTCAGGGTAATTTGTAACTTCCCCTTTTCTGGATATGGCACAAGCAAATGTGCCTGTGCATCATAACTGAGACCACAAAGTTATTGTTAACATGTTAATTGTTGACTGTTAACTATCCTGTACCCACCTAAGTAAAATAAGTATGTGCCTATCATTTTACTTTTATCCAATCCCAGAGGTCCCCTGCTTCTCCCCTTTTGCTTTCTTCTTTCTCCCTAATCTATCACCATTGGATTTCATGTAGCCCAGTTACATGTCCTCCTTCGATTGTAATGTATAAAACAAGGTGAAAGACTGCCATTCTCCAGAGCATTATCCCAATATGTTGAGATTCTGCTCTCTGGCAATTATGGACAGTTTGGCTCAAATAAACTCACAAAAATTCTTTACAGGTTTGAATGTTTTTTTTGCATTATGTCTCGGTTTCCTAATTAGTCAAATGGAAAAATAACAACAGTACTTACCTCATAGGGTTGTTGTAAAGATCAGATAAGCTCCTAAGTGAGTGCCTACTTTATAGTAGGGGCTCGATGTTAGCCACTGTCGTTATTAGTAATAACAGTAGTGTTATTATGGATAATCAATTTTATTACAGTCTTCACATGTCTGTTCACACACAAAAACACTGGTTGTCCGTTGCCTCTGATGTAGTGTATTACAGAACATTTTTATCTCCAAATGAACTTGGAAAATACTATTTGGTAGAAAGAAATGACAGGGAGTTGGAGGTAAAAATGTCCTGAGTAGCTTTAGAAAACAGACATAGAAGATAGGATACAGAAGACATCCTCTAATTCACTTTTACTCCCTGGTCAATGAAAGCTCCCTATTTACAAGGTACATGACATAGCAGAAATGGGTAGAAATATCCTGCCATTTACCAGCTCAACACCACATTCCTCCTCAGAGTCCTTTCCACAATTCGATTATCAGAAATTCCTCCTGGTATAGGCCAGATCTTTAGCTGATATGGCCGGGATTTAGTGCTGCTATAATTTCATATCTCTTCTATTGTCTTCATTAATATTTTAAAGGGGAGTTGGGAAATGAGTCCCCCCTCCAAGTGAGGAGGATATATAGGGGAATAAAAGTTATAACCTGAACATTTTCACTAATGAACTAGACAGACACCTATGAAACATCCCTTCTGAGAAGTAATACAGTAATGTCTACCTTCATGGAAATTCAATCTGCTCACTGACAACATGGAGCAAACAGATGGAAAAAAATATAGGTCATGTAAAATGAAAAAGACAAGATAGATACCTCAGAAAGGATGATTTGAATATAAAAATATGAAACAGGCTATTGGGAACTGTGGTGAAGCCCTTAAAAGATTTTTACTAAAAATGACTATACATGATCACACTAAGAAAAATAAAAAACATGAAAAGTGCCATATCCTACTATATCATACCAGTTGTCAGAAAATGTATGCCCAAAAATACTTGATTTGTTCCTTGTTTTAAATTAATGCATCCTTAAAAGCTAAATTTTGTAGTGCAAAATGAAATAAACTTTAGTGATTTTACTTCTTTTTCAAGCTAATGCTCTAATGAAACCTTTTTCACTGTTTATTTTAAAATTTTTGTCACCATTTAAAATGGATTCCTCTAAAAAGCAGTCTTTTTCTCATACCCATTTTGCTCTGGTCATGAGGACTGCATAATGAAATCGGAACCCAAGGACTTTCAAACACAAACTTTAAGTCCCTAGTTCTTGTTTTCAGTCAAGGAATCCCACACAAAATAAGAGTCTTCATTCTTTTTTCTAAACCTCAGAAAATAGTACACATAGAAAATTAGGTACAATGTGATCCATTTTAAATCATAACAAAGGCCTTAAAACTATGACATTTGGAGGGAACACTAGATCAAACATTATAAAGCGACTTTCCATTAAAATGGTTGTTACTCTATATAGCTCAAATATATATTTTAAATTTACGTGTTTGGAAAACTCAACATAGATTACAGGATTAGGGTTCACTCCAGCTTTCCGACTGGATCTAAGCCTATAGCAGAAATAAAGGTTCTTTTTCCCCTACACACACTATCACCATTAACATGAAAAAAGAAGCTAAACAAATCCAGACTAGTAGCTTTGATTAAAACCATAAAGTCCAGCTTTGTTGGGCTAACTATACTCTGGGGGCCAGACTTCATTCCACGCGTCTCTGATCCAGATCTTTCTCTGTGGTTGACAAAGAAAGTTTCAACATGGAAATGAAAGTGGGCTCAACTGTTCTCAAGTCCTGAGGAAAATCAGGGCAAGTTTGTTCTTACAAGACATAATTTTTTCAAATCTGAAAACAACCAGGCTCTCTTGTTTCTGGCCCAGTTCACTCTTCTCAGATTTCACTATCTAGAATCTAACCTCTTTGTCAAAAACACTTCCTTCAAGATTCAATACCTAAGAGATCAACCGAAGGACTTGTATGCATGCATATAAGCATAACCAATGGACACAAGACACTGGAGGGTAGGGTAGGCTGGGGGAAGGAGACATATGTAATACTCTTTGTAATACTTTAAGCAATAAAACAAAATTTAAAAAAAAAAGATTCAGTACCTAAAGCACAATGGCAGAGAGGCAATCAAGATCGGTTCCTACCTGAAAATCCATGACTAATAATGGTAGGTCATGAGTGAGACTAGAATAAAGAACCTAAGGCAAGTATGCTTAACCTGGGGTCCAAGTATAGAACTGGAGAGGTTCATGATCATGGGTGGGGGGACTATATTACATCTTTTCTTTTTCATGAGACTCTAACTTGATATTTCACTCAATTATAAATATAGGCAACAAATGAGCAATATGAGCAGCATGTGTAATTTTGTCACCAATAGAAATCACAAATATTTTCACACCACAGTATAGTTGCTACAGATATCTAAAAATATCCTTTATATTCATCAAATTCCACAATTATGGTAGTAGTTAACCTACTGCTAGAATTGCCTATGATGATAATCTTCCTGCCTGTAGATGCCTAGCATGCACCATGGGTAACCAATGATTGAACAACTCTGCACTTCAGGGTCATTTGGTCACCATATTCTCATGGCCTCACATTAAAGTCACATATTCTCACCATGTTGCTTTTTAGTATTCCCTATCTACAATTACTGGCCAATCATTGAAAGAGTTGAGCCGGAGACTACCTCAGAGTTTAATGTTCTCATTTAAGCTAAGCAATAATAGCCCTATACTAATACTGTCTTTAATGAATAAAAATTAACTTTAACAGCTGTATTTTAAATGCATTTTTTTATAATTCAATGTATTAATAAAGAAGTACATATGACTGTGCTATAAATTTAATATGTTGATAACTGTATATAAATATGTTTTCTTTGTAATTCATTGTACAGTCACGCATAGCTTAATGACAAGGATACGTTCTGAGAAATATGCCGTTAGGTGATGTGCAAACATCACAGGGTGCACTTACACAAACATGGATGGTATAGCCTACACACCTAGGCTACATGGTCTATAGCCTATTGCTCCTAGGCTACAAACCTATACAGAATGTTACTGCACTGAATACTGTAGGCAACTGTAAGATAATGGTATGTATTTGTGTATCTAAACATATGTAAACATAGAAAAGGTAAAGTAAAAAAAAAGGTTATAAAAGATAAAAATGGTTCACCTGTACAGGGCACCTACCATGAATGGAGCTTGCAGGACTGGCAGTTGCTCTGGATGAGTCAGTGAGT
>NW_005370516.1:625470-643946 GCF_000412655.1 Myotis brandtii
TAAATGCCATTTAACAAAGAAAAATCAACCAAAAAAAATGAGTTCACGTGTTACCTCTGACACGTGTGTCATAGGTTTGCCATCACTGGCTTAGGGTATACTGTAGACTTTACACACACTGTACACCTAGGCTACACTAAAGGGGGGTCAGGGGCTGGGTGAAGGTGGGCAAAGTGAGGGGAATGGGGATATCTGTAATGGTGTCAACAATAAAAATCAAATTAAAAAAGAAAAAATATGACATAAAAATGTAAATATTACTTAAAATATTTTTTCTTCAATAATAAATTACCCTTAGCTTACTTTAACTTTCTATTTTATAAACTTTTTAAGTTTTTGAACTTTTTTACTCTTGTAATAACACTTAGCTTAAAACACAAACATATTGTGCAGCTACACAAAAATATTCTTTCTTTATATCCTTATTCTATAAGCTTTTTTCTACTTTCAAGGGCTGGGTGGAGGTGGGCAAAGTGAGGGGAATGGGGATATCTGTAATAGTGTCAACAATAAAAATCAAGTTAAAAAAGAAAAATATGACATGAAAATGTAAATATTACTTCAAATATTTTTCTTTCTTCAATAATAAATTACCCTTAGCTTACTTTAACTTTCTATTTTATAAACTTTTTAAGTTTTTGAACTTTTTTACTCTTGTAATAACACTTAGCTTAAAACACAAACATATTGTGCAGCTACACAAAAATATTCTTTCTTTATATCCTTATTCTATAAGCTTTTTTCTACTTTAAAACATATTTATTTTACTTTTTACACGTTTTTGTTAAATACTAGTACACGAACACACACATTAGCCTAGACCTACACAGGGTCAGGATCATCAGTATCACCTCTTCTACCTCCATATCTTGTCCCACTGGAAGGTCTTCAAGGGCAATCACATAAATGAAGCTGTCATCTCCTACGATAACAATGCTTTCTTCTGAAATACTTTCTAAAGGACCTGTCTGAAGCTCTTCTTTTTATTGAAAAAAATTTTTTTTATTGATTTCAGAGCAGAAGGGAGAGGGAGAGAGGAAAACATCAATGATGAAAAAGAATCATTGATTGGTTGCCTCCTGCACGCCCCACAATGGGAATCAAGCCCACAACCTGGCATGTGCCCTGACCAGGAATCAAACCGTGACCTGCTATTTCATAGGTCAACGCTTAACTACTGAGCCACGCCAGTTGGACTGAGGTTCTTCTTGAGGAAGTGTCACTCTTTTCATAAATCTGTCCCTGATGGCTTGCTTGGTTTGTTTGTTGTGTTGTTTTTTTCATTATTGATTTGCTTGTAAGCAGATAATGTACCATAAACATTCTTCTCTATTAATAAAAACCATTTTGTGTGGTGGGGGTGGGGGGTCCATGTTTTCAAACATTTTTAGGAGCAGCAAATGCTTCTGATAAACCCTTCCCTATGAATTTCCTTGGGGATTCCTCCTTTTCTTCTCTTGCAGATTCCTTTCTGATGCATCTTCTTCAGCTCTGCATTCCTGAATCAGTTCTGACAACTCCTCATGAGTTAATTCCTCAAGAACCACCTCTAGGAGCTCCTCAATGTCATCCTCATCCACACCTGGACTAAGGTTCTTTGCCATCTCAACCACGGCCTTATTGATTTTTGCAAACCCTTCATCCTTGGCAAATCCTTTGAAGTCAGGAACAAACCTCTTCCAGATGCCATTTATACACTCCTTGGTGACATCACCCCAAGCCCAAGCAAGGTTTTTAACGCAGTCATATATGTTATAACCCATCCAGAATTACATCAGTGTCTTCTCAGTGTCTTCCTCAGTTGCATCAATAACCTGGGCAAAGGTCCCCCTCAGGTAATAGGCCTTAAAAGCTACTATAAACTCCTTGATCCATTGGTTGGATCAAAGAGGGGGTGTTAGGAAGGAGAAACACCACTTTGATATTGGGATAAAGATCACCAATAAAGGGAGAGTGTCCAGGAGCACTATCAACAATAAGCAAAATCTTGAAAGGTATGCTATTCCCCAAATAAGACTTCTCCATTTCTCTGGCATAGAAATTCTGGAGGACAACTTGGAGGAGGAGCTGTGTCATCTATGACTTCCTATTGACTCTATAGTACACTGGCAGTCTGTGCTTATCAATATGCTTGAAGGCCCTGGGATTCTCCCTGTGCCACATCACAAAGGATTTCAATTTGTAGCCTGCAACATTGCCCCTAAGCAAGACCAATTGTCCTGTCCTTAAAAGCCTTGAAACCTGGCATTAACTTGGCTTCCTTATGGATGAAAGTCCTTTCAGGCATCTGTTTCCAGAATAGGGAGGTTTCATCCATACTGAACATTTGCTCTGGCAAGTAAATTTCCTACACAATCAGCTTATAGTTTTCAAAAATTTTTAAGCTACCTTCACATCAGCACTTGCAGACTCATCACTCACTTTCACATTACATAATAAATAGTGATTCCTGGATTGTTTAAACCTCCCAGAGCTAGCAATAAATTCCACATAGTAGTCAGGGCCAGCCTTTTCTTTCAACATGGCAAACTAATTTTTGCTTTGGCCATGATCGGCATGACACTGAGCAGGATATGCTTCTGTGTCTGGTCTTTGATCCAGGTCATAAAAAGTTTCTCCCCCTCTGATATTGGCCCATCTCAAATTTTTGTTAGTCTCATTGCAGTCAATGAAGCAGATCCTTTAACAACTTCCAACACTTTGTACTTTTTTGTTGTTCTTTTTTCATCACTTTGTTCTTATACTTCAAGATTATAGCTCTTGTGGAATGGGACATGCCCGACTGGCAAGCAATAACCATCACTGATTTTGCACCTTCATAAGCCTTAATCACTTTTAATTCTGTTTCTAGGTCAATTGCTCAACGTGGCCTCTTACTGGCAACATCAGCAGTGAATTTTGTATGCTTAGAGGCTATGATGAACTAAACAACATGCGATTAAATTAAGCACAAGGAAAAATGATGCAATCAAGAGATGTAGTAAACACAAGTTGTACAAGGTTGCTGCTGGCATCACATAGCATATTGCACTGATTTACAGCAGACATTTTTATAAGTAGAAATACTACACTCTAAAATAATGACATAAAGTATAGTATAGTAAGTACACAAACCAGTAACAGTCATTATCATTACCAAGTATTATGTACTATGCATAATTGTATGTGCCATACTTTTTTAAAAAATATATTTTATTGAATTTTTACAGAGAGGAAGGGAGAGGGATAAGAGAGTTAGAAACATAGATGAGAGAGAAACATCGATCAGCTGCCTCCTGCACACCCCCTACTAGGGATGTCCCCCGCAACCAAGGTACATTCCCTTGACCGGAATCAAACCTGGGACCCTTCAGTCCACAGTCCGATGCTCTATCCACTGAGCCAAACCAGTCAGGGCCATGTGCTATACTTTTATATGACTGTCAGTGCAGTAGGTTTGTTTACACCAGCATCACCACAGACACATGAGTAATGCATTGAGCTACTACCTTATGGTGGCAACAACGTCATGAAGCAACAGGAATTATTCAGCTCCATTATAATCTTATGGGATGACTGAGTCTGTAGTTGACCTAAACGTCATTATGCAGTACATAACTATATTTTATGTTATTCACTTAAAAACACTATTCTTCTGTAGCTGTTTTGGCTCAGTAGCTAGAGTGTCGGCCTGAGGACTGAAGGGTTGCAGGTTCGATTCTAGTCAAAGACAAGTACCTTGGTTGTAGGCTCCTGGCCCTGGTCAGGTGGCATGCGGGAGGCAACCAATAGATGTGTCTTTCTCACATCGGTGTTTCTCTCTGTCTCTCCCTTTCCCTTTCACTCTGTTTAGAAATCAGTGGGGAAAAAATATCCTCAGGTGAGGATTTAAAAAAAAAAACAAAAACCACTATTCTGATAAGTGTTTCATAAGCTTCACCAGATGGCCAAAATGATTCATGGCACTGAAAAGATCAAGAGATGCTGACTAACAGATCAAAGGGGAAAAATGCCCTTTTTTGAGGGAAATTTGGGCCTGTAGATATAGTCAATTCATCTGATTTAGGCCAAAAAAATGTTATTGAAATTTTATATATACAACTATCCTCTCATATACTTCAAATATAAGCACTAATTTTATTAACCAATGTCACCTCAATAAATTGAATTCAAAAAAAGAAAAAAATCATCATTGCAAACACTATAAGCCAAGGTAGAAGTCCTAGAGACCATCCCATTTAAGCTTCCTTCTCTAACCACCACCCACAATAGTTATAGAAACGCAAACACCATATTCTTTCATCAATACAGACATTCCCATCCATTTATCCTGAGTCATGCTCAATGCCAGGTAAATTCAATGAATGCTGCCGAAAGCACCAGGTCTCATGTTAAAGCATGGCCCGCCTTTTAAGAGACAGTAAATGGAAGAATGCATTTTGAGGCTATTTTAGTAACTAGTTTAGAATGGAATGATTCACAGAATTCATTCATGATGTTTACAGGACTGTTTTCCCATCTAACAGGATTTACTGGCTTTTCCTCACAATGCGATTTACACGTTCTTTTTAGTTAATAAAAAACCTTTCCCTCATTGACCTCTGAAAAATGCTCTTGAACACTCCTTTCCTTGCTCCCTCTTGATAAACCTTAGATTGTGACTTAGAAAGTCCTCAATTGACTATGACAAAATTTTCCCATTTTCATGAGTTTTTTGTTCATTTCTTCTTCTCACCTCTTCATTTTATCAGAAACCCGATTCTCTAGAACACACTCTGACTTATTTCACTGGCTAATATTGACAGCATAAATTATGCCTCAAGGAATTTACAGTCAGAAGAGGAATACAGGATAAAATTTACATGGCCAAACATGTGAGTATCAGTCAACATGCTATGCAAATATGGATAATGAAGAGATTGGCTCTGCTGGGGGAAGCCAGATTTGGTTCACAGAGAAAGTAATCCCAGAGACAGATCTTAAAGAAAGAAGCTTGAAAAAAATAAGACACGAAAATTGAAGATATAATTTTCTGTACTAGGAAAGACATGTTGAAAGAGATCCAAAATCATCCAAGGAGAGACAAAGAGAGAGAGAAGATAGTTCTACATGAGAATCAAATTTAAGCTAATCAATATGTAGTTAGAGAAATAAACTTAATGTTAATCCTGACTCACTCTTCTGGAAACCTCACTAAAATGGCATTACAGGAGTTTAAGATAGGAACTCACAAGTATAAAGAGAACAACAGAGGAGATGAAAACAACAGAAATTTGGAAACAAGAAAGCAGATGAGGAGTAGAACTAACTAGCAGGTCAGAGAAAGCTGAAACCAACTTGGCCATGAAGGAAGCCCAGAACTAAATTGATATGGGCTGTAGAATCCCAGAGAGCCTCAGTAATCCTCAGGTATCCCAGAAAGTAAGTGTGTAAGTGGAGCTAAATATGGGTGAACTGATGGAAAAGTCCAAATAAGAAGTAATAGGATTCCTGGACCACCAGCTGGGTGACCACTCTTCCCCAACTTTGGCAGAAAGATGAAGGCTTTCTTTTCTTACATACTGAACCAAGTAGGTCCTGGACATGGAAACACAAGGCTCATTGAAAACTGGAGTGAGATGTGTTACTAAAAGAAAAGAAAGGGGAAATATGGAAAGAGATTACTGAAATGATGCTATTTGGTAGCCCCTATTCTTAACTTGGTTCCCAGAACACAGGCAGCCAACCTTTTGCACTCTCAGGCAGGGGATTTAAGAATTTTGCTCTGGAAAAATTGACCCACTGGGGAAAAAATAATTAAAAATTGCAGGTGTCATATGTAATATATGTAATACAGGGGTGGGCGGATGTAGGTTCACAGTTATAATACAAATAAATAATAAAAAAATAAACTCTGTGTCCTATGTACTCACAACTGTAACCCTACTTTTTCCCACCACAATATATCTGGAATTATCCCTCAAAATGGCCCATTTATATTATCCAAATATGAAGTACATCATTTAAAACCCTCACAACAAACACAATACAGAGTCTCTCAGCTCTTAAATATAATGGACTACAAGATCACCAAACATTTGAGAAAAGAATATAATACTAAAGAGAAGAATAAAAGCAAACAAAAGGTGGAGAAGACACTTGGAGGGAAAGAGCCAATACTGGAAACAGAGGAAAACCTCAAAAATATAATCAATATCTTACATAAGATGAGATACTATGTTCATAAAAAAAACACAAGGTGATAGAAAAAAACTCTTAGAAATTATAAATATGATAGAACAAATGAAAAAGTTAGTAGGAAGATTAGAAGATAAACTTGAACTCTCCTAGAATATAGAGCAACAAAGTTTTTACAACATTTTCAACTTAGTCTTTCTTCTGCTCAAGCAGCCTTTTAATGTAAAAGGTCTTATTTCATCTAGTTCATACATCTTGAATAAGTACATTAAAAGACAGTTCCATATACTGGATATACTTCTTGAATATCATGTAGTTTGTTTCTGACAGAATAGTGATGAAGTCAACAGTCATATTTCTGCGTTCAGCAAAAAATATCTTTTATACTGTGCTATGTTATAATTACTTTACTTTCACAGAGAAGAAGGGTGTAAACAAGTTTGTTATTTGTGATTCCTGAGAAATTCACAGCCTTCATTATGTATTTTCCATTGTTGGTAACAACCTAAGGTAACTTTATTGATTTCAGAGAGGAAGAGAGAGGGAGAGAGAAAGAGAGAAAGATCAATGATGAGAGAGAATCATTGACTGACTACCTCCTACATGCTCCCCACTGGGGATTGAGCCTGCAACCCAGGCATATTCCTTGACCAGGAATCGAACTGTGACCTCCTGGTTCATAGGTTAACACTCAACCACTGAGCCACATTGGGCAACTTAAATGAAGTGGATATTTTTTCAAGAAAATGTACATTGTGAAAATTAATTTGAGAATAAGTAAAATAAAAATCTTAACAGACCACTAATCATTCAATAAATTGGAAAATATGAGCAGACACCCATTGATACAATGAGCTCTTGAGAGTGGATCCTGTGTATCTCTTCACAACTCTATGTTAAGTGATATCATTTGGTCGCTTGAAGTCTCTCATGATAGGAGTATTTATGTCACAGAAATTGGCAAAGGCTATAAATATGGGCCTTTTCTTTTCAGAAAGCTAGTTGTTGAACATTTGCCAGAACACACCTGGAATTACCTCTCATCCAACCAGGTCCAGTGGTTTCCAAGTAAACTAGCAAACTTTCAAGTTGAAAAATAATTGCTGTATTTTATTTCTTAATATCTATACTTACATTCCTTTCCACATAATTGTTACATATTCTTCATTTTACAAGTTCTCTATACTCTGTTTCCAATTCTCCCCCCATTCTGACTAGAATCCTCTCCAATCAGGCTTTCATCCCACCACTCCACTGGAACTGCTGGTGTCAAGGTCATTAGTGTTTGAAAAACTCCAATGATTAGTGTAATGGAAGACATAATCTCAAACATACTCTTATCATATTTTAAACAACATTGTCCAGAATACAATTAAAAGTCACTAAACTTATGAAGAAGTAGGAAAAACGTATGAAGACCCAAAACCAGGAGGAAAAAGTCAGTAGAAGCCTAGAGATGGCACCAATGTAAGAATTAACTGATAAGGACTTTATAGTAACTGTTACAAATATATTCAAGTCTTTAAGGAGAAAAGGGGCTTTATTGAGTGAATATATCCAGTTTCTAAAAATTAGAAGAAGAAAAAAGAGAGAACTCTAGAACAGAAAAAAAGTATCTCAAATGAAAATGTCACTACATAGGCTTAACTGTAGACTATATATTTCAAGAGAACAGTTAAGTTTTGGAGATCGGACAAAAGAAACTATCTAAACCAAAGCACACAAAGGAGAAAATCAGTGTGGAAAAAAAATGAATGCAGCCTCATTGGCCTGTGGAACAATATCAAGTTATCTAATAAATATATAATTGCAATTCTAGAAGGAGAGAAAAGGGATACTGGAGCAAAAAAGAAAAAAACGAAAAAAAAAAAAAACTTAAAACAAGAGCCACAATTTTTCAAGAAATTCAACTAACTCCAGCCAGATAAACACAAGAAAAAAGCCACACCTAAGTACATCATAGTCAAATTTCTGGAAACCAAAGAGTAAGATAAGTCTTAAAAAGGGACCAGAGAAAAAAAGACATATCACATACAAGTGAACAATAATGACTGCTCACCTCTCATCAGAAAAAAAGGCAAGTCAGATGAGAATGAAATGACATCTTCAAAGCACTGAAGAAAAACATCATCAACCTAGAATTCTATATTCATAAAAAAATAGGCCTTGAAATTGAAGGCAAAATAAAAATATAGGTAGATAAACAAAACCTGAGAGAATGCAGAAATAGTAGACCTGTACCTCAGGCCTGAGGGAAATATCAGACAGAAGTTTAAATCTCTTTCATTTCAGGGGCACTCTGTGGACCCTCCAGGCATGCTATAACTTCCAGTCAGAGGATCAGTGAATAACCAACTTACAAAAATGTTAATTTAACAAAACCATAACAAGGGTAATAGAATAAAGGATAATAAATGAAGAATGCCAAAAAGCATATGAGCCAATATCAAAAGCTTTCTCATTTCTCAATTTCTTAAAAATCTATTTTTTAAATTTTATTTTTACCTTTTCTTGAATTTACTGGGTGTGATATTGGTTAATAAAATTATATAGGTTTCAAGTATACAATTGTATAATACATCATCTGTATATTGTATTATGTGTTCACTACCCCGTCAAATCTCCTTCCATCATCATTTATCCCCCCTTTACCTTCATCACCCTCCCCTACCCCCTTTACCTCTGGTAATTACCATACTGTTGTCTGTGTCTATGATTTTTTTTCTTAATCCTTTCACCTTTTCCACCCAGCCCACCAATCCCCTTTCCCTCTGACAGCTGTCAGTCTGTTCTCTGCAACTATGAGTCTGTTTTTATTGTTTGTTAGTTTATTTTGTTTATTCAATTCCACATATAAGTGAAATCATATGACACTTGTCTTTCTCTGACTGGCTTCTTTCACTTAGATAATACCCTCTCAGTCTATCCATGCTGCCACAAAGGGTAAGATTTCCTGTTTTATGTTTGAGTAGTATTCCATTATGTAAATATACCACTACTTTTTTATCCACTCATCTACTGATGGACACTTGGGTCACTTCCAAATCTTCGCTATTGTAAATAATACTGCAATAAACATAGGGGTGCATATATTCTTTCGAATTAGTGTTTCGGTTTCCTTGGGTATATTCTCAGAAGTGGAATCACTGGGTCATGAAGAAGTTCCAATTTTAATTATTGAGGTAACTCCATATTGCTTTGCACAGTGACTGCACCAATCTGCCCTCCCACCAACAGTGCATGAGAGTTCCCATTTCTCCACATCCTCGCCAACACGGGTTGTGTTAATTTATTGATGATAAACATTCTGACAAGCATAGGGTTTTAATTTGCATTTCTCTGATGATTAGTGATGTTGAACATCTTTTCATATGTCTATTGGCCATCTGTATGTCCTCTTTGGAGAAGTGTCTATTCAGGTCCTTTGCCCATTTTTTTAATTGGATTGTTTGTGGGGGTTTTTTGGTGTTGAGTTTTGTAAATTCTTTGTAAATTTTGGAAATTAATCTCTTATCAGATGTATCATTGGCGAATAAGTTCTACCATTCAGTAGGTTGTCTTTCCATTTTTTTAAATGTATTTTTATTGATTTCAGAGAAAAATGGAGAGGGAGAGATAGAAACATCAATGGTGAGAGAGAACCATTGATCGGTTGCCTCCTGCATACCCCCTATTGGGGATCAAGCCCACAGCCCAGGCATGTGCCCTTGACCAGAATCTAACCCAGGACCCTTCAGTCTGCAGGCCAACGCTCTATCCATTGAGCCAAACCAGCTAGGGCTGTCTTTTCATTTTGTTGATCGTTTCCTTTGCCATGCAAAAACTTTTAATTTGATGTGGTCCCGTCCCATTCGTTTATTTTTTCTTTTGTTTCCCTTGAGGAGATATATCAGAAAAAAAATATTGCTATGAGAAATGTATGAGATTTTACTGCCTGTTTTCTTTTAGGATTTTTATGGTTTCTAATCTAACCATAATTATATTAAGTCTTTAATCCATTTTGAGTTTATTCTCGTTTCATTTTTTTTGAAATATCTGTCCAATTTTCCAAACACCATCTATTGAATAGACTGTTTTTACCCCAAATATTAATTGACCATAAAGGTGTGGGCTTATTTCTGGACTCTCTATTCTGTTTTAAAAAATTATTTAAAGCAAACATATTAGTGTTTTTTGAGGTTTATAACATATGTAGTAGATTTCACCAATAAGACATAATCTAAAATGTGTATGCAGTCAATAGCAGTTTCAAAACAAATAAAGGAAAAACTTAAGATGTTAACATTACCCTCAGTAATCAACAGAGAAAAAAAAAGAAGGTAGGAAAAAGATACAAAGGAACAAAACCAGAAATGACAAGCAAAAACACAAATGATATAAAGGCAGTTCTAAATGTAACCATCAATAGTTATTTTAATGCTAATGACCCACACACCAATTAAAAGACAGTGATTATTATATGGGGGGAAAAATTTAATTGACCTAACTATACATGGTCTATTAAAAAAAGGCACTTTAACAGCAAAACTATAGATACATTCCTATTATAATGAATAACAAGTAAAGTATGCCTGCTAGCTCTATAATAATTAACATTGTTCTGAAAAAGTTTGCCAATGCAATTGGGTAAGAAAGCAAAGCAAGAAGTACAAATATTGGAAAAGAGGAAGAAAAACCAACATTATTTGTAGATGGCTTCACTGCCTAGAAATAAAACTCAAGAGAATAATTTGAAAAGCAACTAGGATTTGTAAGAAAAATAAGTAGAGTAGTAATTACAAAGTAAATAAAGCTCAGTATTTTCTACATTCAGCAATAATGAATAAGAAAATAATTACATTCTCAGAGCAAAAGAATATATATCACCTAAGAGTTAAAATGAGAAATGCGCAGAATCTCTGTGAAGAAAACCACAATATTGTTATTGAAAGACATAAAAGAAAAATTGTCTAAATGAAGAACTATATCATGTTACCGGCTAAGGAGACTTAATATTATCAAGATGTCAATTCTTCCCAAATAAATAAATAAACTCAGTGCAATCCCAGTGGGTTTGAGGATTTATTTTTGGAAACTCAACAAATGATTCTAAAGTTCATCTGGAAGAATAATACATGAAACTAAGGGATTTTGAAAATTATAGTAATGATACTTCTTTGACTTACTAGAAAATGGAATGTATTAGTATATAAAGTGATAATTAAAATATGTAGCACTGCCATAAAAAATCACAAGCAAATGATGGAATAAAAGTTGGAGTTTAGAACAGTTTCTGGATAAGCATATAATTAATGTGTTAACAGTGGCATCTTAAAGCAATGGAAAAAATAAGTTAGTCCATAAAAGGTGATGGAGCGCATTACTAACAATTATGGGAAAAGTAAACTAGATTATATTTTATATTATATTCAAAATAAATTCCAGACATTATAATTTAAATAGAAAAATAATATCTATAGCACTAATGGAATACATACATGAATCTTGGTGCAGTAAAGAAAATGATACCCAAGGTATATGGGGATATATTGAACTTGCTATAAAAATATTTTTATTTGATAAAAGATATTAAAAACAAAATGTGCAATACTGAGAAAAAAATGTATGCAATATACCTTTAAGAAAAAGCTCCTATCAATCCAGAGAAAGTTGACAAAGGCAGCAAGAGAAAACAAAAATCACTAACAGTCAATAATGGAAAATTCTCAAAAGAGGATATAACTGTTTGTCACCTAATAATTAAAAGTGCAACTTAAGAGGTATACTATGATAGAATGGCAAATAGGCAGAGGTCTATATGTATGTAATAGTACGGGTGTAGGAAAAGAGAAACTTACACAAACTAACAGAAGAGTACATTTGTAACTTTTTGAAAAATAGATAGATACCCTAAAATTTTATAAATACACCACCTAAGTGAATTAATCCTAACAAAATAATAATGGATTTGTCTAAATGGACATTCACAGTACCTGATTATGAAATGCCAGAAAAAAAGATGGGTCTATTCAGGTTTTTCTAACAAATCAAATAGAAACAATAATGGGGAAAAAGAGAGAAATGATTTTTGATGAAGCTAGGAGACACTTGTAACCCTGAACTATAATCTCTGAGGAACAGCTGCCAAATGCAGGGAAGTTCATTCGGGGATACGGGAAACGCCTAGAGAAATATCCCTGGCTGCAGATCTCAAGCGAATCAGGCAGAGCTCAGTTATTCAAAATATGTGGGCAAAACGAGGGGCAAAACCACATGTTGTCTGAACAGTAGGAATAGGATGCGTGGGTCTTCAGAAGGAGCTGCCCCAGGCCCCATAAGATAGTCAAGGAGGTGGATCTGAGACTGAGCAAGGAAACACACATGCTTGACAGCAGCAACATGCCATGGAGGAAGGTGAAGGAAATGGATACTTCGCCCTTATTATGAACAATCCAGAAGCTGATGATGTCTTTGAACTAGGGCAAAATGAATGTGCACACACATCACTGAGCCATAAAGGAACTTAGCCGTGAGCCAAAGAAAGTTAGTTCTGGCCTGGAACACAGCTCTGCTCTGTCTGTGAAGGAACCTCTCGTAAATAACTGGAAGGATTCACCTCGCTCACAAATGTAATAAGGAAAAAAGAACCAGCCAAGTATCTATGCAAAGTTACTTTTCAGGAAAAGGAAGAAAAATGTGGGAAAAACAAGTGTCAGGTGATGAACCCACATCAGAAAAATATGGCCACTGCTCAGATAAAAATCAAATACATGGTCAGGAATACAAGGCACCTAATGAATCAAAGAGTTCAAAGCAGAGAACAGGAGGAGATGAAACATGAGCTGGCAGACTTAAGAAATAAATAGAAGGAAAAAAAATAAATCCATCTAAGAAATCAAGGCCACATTCACCATCACAAACAGCCATCGCTGAAATCACCCCAAGAGACAGAAGCTAGCAAAATTGATAGATGTGAAAGAAAAAAAAAGATCAAAACAAAGAGAGGAGAAAAAAATAATTTAAAGGCATAATTTTGAAAAACTAAAAGACTTAAATTTGGGACTTAAAATAGCAATTCATACAAAGAAAGCTTGTGCCATATGATCAACACTAAAATGTATACTAATTATGGTACTGGACTTAAAGATGAATAAAGCAAAAGAATTGGGGGCATTCAGGCAAAATGATCAACTGTCTTACAAGTTTGAGGCAAACCCCTACTTGCATCCCCTAAACTTTCTTATATTTCTGTTTGTGTAACCACCCAGCTAGACACTGTACTTCCCAGCTTTCTTTACAGTTAATTAGGGAGGCCACCTGAGTATGTTCTGGACAACAGGCATACACTAGAGGGAAAAGTGCAAAGTCATCTGCAACTTAAAGAAAAACTGCTTTCTCTGGGTTTTGCCTCTTTTTCTCTTTCACAAGCTGAAATGCAGATGTGCTAGCATCCTACCGTCAATTCTGGGATGAGGACAATGTCCTAGGGCAGCCGTGGGCAAACTACGGCCCGCGGGCCGGATCCGGCCCGTTTGAAATGAATAAAACTAAAAAAAAAAGACCGTACCCTTTTATGTAATGATGTTTACTTTGAATTTATATTAGTTCACACAAACACTCCATCCATGCTTTTGTTCCAGCCCTCTGGTCCAGTTTAAGAACCCATTGTGGCCCTCGAGTCAAAAAGTTTGCCCACCACTGTCCTAGGGGGTGGTGGCTCAACCAGACAGAAGAAATTGCTCCCTGGTGACATTAAGCAGCAGCTGTTCTGATAACTTAGACAGGTCAGACTTATATATGAGAGAGAGATAAAGTTCAATCTTATTTAAATCACTAGAGGCCCAGTGCACGAATTCGTGCACAGGTGGGGTCCAGCCAGCCCGCCCTGATGGGGGGCCAATCAGGGCCAGGCTGGTAGTGGGGAGAGGACGTAGGAGGTTGGCTGGCCACAGTGGGCATCATAGTGACTGGTCTTTCCAGTGTTCCAGTCACTAGCTTTTTATATATACAGATTGTATCTTGTACTTTGGTATAGTATCTTTCCCATACCTAACACAAAGGGGGAAAATTAGACTGGCCTCATACTTCACAACAATATTCAATGCTGCAAGACAGAGATATGATATTTATTGTCATTTGAAAGTGGACTTGTTATAAGTTAAAGTTTCATGTTTCCAATGAAAGATGTTTGGCAAATAAGCCAATAATGGAGATAAAATGGAATTCAAAAAATACTAAATCTAAAGAATGCAGGAAAAGAGAAAACATGAACAAATAGATAGGACATAGACTACAAAAACAGAATGGTAGATTCAAATGCAATCATTTCAATATTACATTCAATATAAATTGTCTGAACATCACAGGTAAAGACAGAAATTTCCAGATTAAATAAACATGAAAATATCTTAAACTACACTCAGTTTTTTTAAAAAATACAAATTTAAACCACAATCAGGAGTACTTTTTAAGTTTTAAGATTCGCAAAGAGAAAGTTTGCTAACACTATCATCATGCAGGTGTGGAGAAACAACCATTCTCATACATTCTTAGTAGGCAGGAAAATGGTACAACCTTATCCATTAACAACATTTATAAGGATTAGAGAAGCACATAAAATTAGCAAACAATGAGGCTACTCTACCCAAGTAGCTTTACAGAACCTCTCCCTAGTTATTAAATGTTCTTAATAAAACACTCCTTGTATTTTAATAACCAAACTTCATAGCTGTGTGAATATCCCAATATAATGTTTTCTACCCAAAGTTTATATAGAAACATGTAACACTTGCTTCATAAAAATGCAATACATTTTTACCAAAATGATAAGCAGGAAAAGTCTTGATTTGTATTCCAAATACAATTGAAAGGTTGTCAGTATTGGAGAAGTTTGAAAATCTCAGGAAGTATCAAAAAAGTGTTATATGAATCTCAGAATGTTGGAGCTGAGAGGCACCACATGGAATATAAAGCTTACAGCTTGTTAAAACCCATATAAATTTCCTGGTATCCAGCACATAAAATTTTAATCATTTTACATCCTAACATGGTACTTTGTTACTCATACATTGGTATTTTACTGGAGAAGGGATGGTCACAACCTGGTGGTTCTCTGAACTTGAAATATGAGACATCAATCCCAGGGAAATAAAAGACTCCAAAGAGGATCCCGTTAGTTTTAGTGTAGAAGAGAAGAAAGAAGGATCAGGGAAAGCAGATCATAAAAGAAATATATGAAGATATTTACAAAGAAAAACAAGGCAGGAGGTATAAAGATGATTTTTTAGAGACAAACTGAGCAAATGAGTAGACGAAGGTGAAAGAGCCAGTCGAGAGAGTTCAAGGTCAAGGATAAAGAGGAGGCATTGGGTGGGGTAAGGCTCTTAAAGAGGTGGAAAAGGTAGGAGAGATCACACTGGCAAAGGACTGAATTGAACAAGAGGTAGGATACTGAAACAACAAAACAGAGCACCTAAACTAGCAAGTTGCTTAACAACTATTTGCCGATGGCAAGAATAAATAATGAAAGAGAAGCTGGAAAAGTATGGACTTTTCTCTGCTTGCTCCTCCTGGTTCCATGATGCTGAGGAAAGGGAAACATGAAAAGCCCACTTAAGCAGTATTCTCAAAGGGAATTGAATTTTGCTGATAGGAAGGAGGTGGAGGTGGACTTTTTGAGAAATTTGTATGAGACTGTGTAGGGTTTCTTCCGCCCTCTCCACTCATAGTCAGCCTTGCCATTAATTTATCATCGCCTCTTTAGCTTAATTCTCCCAGAACTAGTCCAGACCTCTGTTGTAAATCCCACAAACTTCTATAATCCCAACTCTTATTTTTCAGCAGATGTTGCTAATTCCCTTTCTTTACTGAGAGAATTGAAACCATTCAACACAAGTGTTCTCATTGAATCTTGCTATCATCTCAGCCCCTGAATTGTGAAGAAGATTGGGACTCTCAAAGATCCATACCACAGATAAGGACACAGCTTCATCATTAACACTATATATACCTGGTCCATACTTCTGTGAAAAGAGGACATCTTTGTTCCCTGCACTCATGTAAAATGCCTGTTCTTTGCTAAATTAAAAAGCAATGCCTGGGTTTGCCCTCTGCCTTGCACCTCCCCATCTTCTACTCCTCAAACCAAGAAGTCTTTGTCAAGATCTTGAGGTAAATTTTTCCAAATGTACGAAAGTTCCAATGTTTTGGCTCTGGTTGCTAGATTTAAAAGCATCCACAGGGATTTGAAGATGGCGGCATAGGTAAAGGCCTGTATTCGCTGCCTCCCATAACCACATCAAAATTACAACTAAAATACAGAACAACCATCATCCAGAACCACTTGGAAAGCTGGCTGAATGGAAGTCCTACTAGAGAAGTAAAGAAGAAAGCACACTGAGACTGGTAGTAGGTGTGGAGGCACTGAAGGGGCTGGTCCCACACCCACATGTGCTGCTTTTTTTAATCAGGAGGGAGACCTTTTCTGCAGAGGCCACCTGGAGGAGCAAGGAGTCCCAGCCCCACACCAGACCCCTACCCCAGGGTCCCAGAGCTAGAAAAAAGAAGTCCCTATGGGCAGGAAGAACTATGGGCTGTAAAAACCAGTGCAGATTGAGGCTCAGTGACACAGAGACTACTGGAGACCCAGCTATTCCTTTTAAAAGGCCTGCACCACATAATGTGCAGGAGGAGGAGAGAAGGAGCGGGGGGCAGGGGGGGGGCGGGGGGGGGAGAAGGAGCCATATGTAATCCTTTAAACAATAAAGAATTTAAATAATAATAAAAAAAAGGCCTGCATCACAAACTAAACTTACAAGGTCCTGCTTCCTCTGAGCTCCAGCACCAGGATGAGGCTCTGGGGAACACAGACAAAGAGGAACTGGATTGCCTGGCTTTGGGGCAGGAACTCTGGGGCAGCTTTCTCCCAGATGTAGGTGCTAGCAGGGATCATTGCTCCTATGCTGGCACCTCCCTGGTCACAGGGCTAACTGGCAGCCATTTCTGTTTGTTCCCCCTGGTGATTCCCTAAGACTCCACCCCATCCAATTTACAACCCCACCCAAGCTGTGTGCAGCAGCTTTTGCATATGAATGGCCTGTTGCTCAGGCTAAAAGCTCTCAAACAAGCTGCAGCTGGGTCAGGGAGTCCCAAACCTACCAATAAAAGGCCCAAGATCTGGCACTAGCACCAGCCTGCCTTGCTTCACAGCTGGGCCTCATTTGGGCACTTCCAAACCCAATACAAAAAGGAGGAATCTGCAGATCTCTCTGTAGCTTCTGCTGAGTGGCCGCAGGCAGTGGCTGCCTCTGCACCGCCTTGGAGACCCAAGAGTCAGTGTGCCCAGTGGTCATTGTCAGACCATACCAGATTACAACTCTACATATCCCTCAAGGGGCAGACTTAGTGAGCACCAAAGCCCCACTGAAGCAAGTCCTGCTCCATAAGGGTGTCTCTTGCACAGCAGTTCTCTCACTGTAGGCACAGCTGACCTTTATATCCAATTGGCCTGGAGGTCAGTTCCTCCCAGTGATACCAACAGCAATCAAGTCTCAACTACAACAAGACTGTGCTCACAGCCCACAATAGGGTGCACCTAGAGCTCCCAGCTCAGGTAATGGGGGAGGCTGAGCCAGTAGGCCCTATAGAACACCTACTATGCAAGGCCACTCTACCAACTCAAGGAGACATAGCAACTCTACCCAATACATAGAAACAAACACAGGGAAGCAGCCAAAATGCAGAGACAACTAAATGTGTCACAAATAAAAGAAATGGAAGAAAGCAAATTACTGGATATAGAGTCAAAACCACAGTTATAAGGTTACTCAAGAATCTTCTAGGAATGTCCAAAAAATGTAAAAGTACCAGTCAAAAATTAAGCATACACTAACTGAAATAAAGAGGCATTAAATAGTAGAGTAGAGAATTCTGAGACTCAAATCTATGATTTGAAATGAGAAAGCAAAAAACACCCAACCAGAAGAGCTAAAGAAAAAAGAATCCAGAAGTATTAAGATCACAGTGTAAGGAGCCTCTGGGACAACTTCAAGTGTACCAACATTAGCATTATGGGGGTGCCAGAAGAAGAGAGAGAGCAAGAAAACCTATTTGAAGAAATAATGACAGAAAACTTCCCCTACCTGGCGAAACAAATAGATTTACAAGTCCAGGAATCATAGAGAGTACCAAACAAGAGGAACCCAAAGAGGACCACACCAAGACACATCATAATTAAAATGCCAAGGGCTAAAGACAAAGAGAGAATCTTAAAAGCAGCAAGAGAAAAGCAGTTAGTTACCTACAAGGGAATGCCCTATGACTGTCAGCTGATTTCTCAACAG
>NW_005370516.1:644203-652402 GCF_000412655.1 Myotis brandtii
AGCAAAGCTATCATTAAGAATTGAAGGTCAGATAAAGAGCTTCACAGACAAGAAAAAGCTAAAGAAGTTCATCACCACCAAACCAGTACTATATGAAATGTTGAAGGGTATTCTTTAAGAAGAGGAAGAAGAAGAAAAAGATAAAAAAATATGAACAACAAAATGGCAACAAATACATACCTATCAACTATTGAATCTAAAAATCAAAATAAATGAATAAGAAATCTAATGAACAGAATAAACCGGTGAATAAAATAGAATCAGAGGCATGGAGATGGAACAGACTGACCATCCTCAGAGGGAAGGGGGGTGAAGGGGACAGGAAGAGATTAAACAAAGATCTTATATACATACTAAGGGCCCAGTGCACGAATCCATGCACCTTGAAAGGAACTGTGGGCCTCAAGGCTGTGGTAGGCACAGGGGCGGGTCTTAGCCCATCCTCTGTGTCTCTGCCTGGCCCCTCCCGCCACGGCCATGGGTCCCTGGTCTACCAGCAGCCCCATTCCCGTCACTGCTGCTCCCACGTGCTAAGGACACTGGCCCCTCTCACACCCGCTGACATTGTGGAGCAATTGGGGCTGGCACCAGCAGCAGGTGTGAGCGGAGCTGGCACTGTCAGTGGATGCTGCCCCGATCACCCCTCAGGAGCAGAGGGAGGTAGAGAAGCCCTCAGAGGCGATCAGGGCTGGCAGCTACCACTCGCACCCGCTGACAGCACCAAGCGATCGTGACTGGCGCCAGCAGCAGGTACAAGCAGCAGCTCTGGCTCTGGCTGCGGGTGTGAGCGGGGGCCGGCGCCAGCAGTGGGTGTGAGCAGCAGCTCTGGCACCAGCAGCGGGTGTGAGCGGGGCCGTCACCGGCAGCAGGTGCGAGAGGCAGCTGCCAGCCCCCATTGCCCCTCAGGAGCAGGGGGAGGTGGAGAAGCCCTGAGAGGCGATCGAGGCCTGCAGCCACCAATCGCACCCACTGATGGCACCAAGCGATCAGGGCCGGCACCAGGTGCCAGCAGCGGGTACAAGCAGGGCCAGCGCCAGCAGCAGGTGTGAGTGCCAGGTGGGACCACCACACACGGGAGCAAATAATTTTCAGTAACTACCAGAGGCTTGCCCCAATAACAGAGACCAGCGCCCTGCCTTGGTCTGGCGCCCCCACTCACCTGTTCCACCATCCCGGTGCGGCTGATGCCCGCCATGTTCTGCGTGCACAACCTGGTGATCAGTGCATGTCATAGCGACCAGATGTTTGGTTGTTCGGTTGTTGCGCCGTTCAGTCTATTTGCATATTAGGGTTTTATGTATATATAGATATGCATTACCTATGGACACA
Source organism: Myotis brandtii (assembly GCF_000412655.1). Taxonomy (NCBI): domain Eukaryota; kingdom Metazoa; phylum Chordata; class Mammalia; order Chiroptera; family Vespertilionidae; genus Myotis; species Myotis brandtii. The sequence goes on from NW_005370516.1 coordinate 645,533, forward strand.
GACAATAGGGTGGCGAAGGCCTGTGGTGTGGTGGGAACTGGATGCAGGAGGGCAATGTGGGGGAAATGAGGGACATCTGTAATAATCTCAACAATAAATTTAAAACTAAAAAAGTAAAATAAATAAATAAAAGCATCAACAGACCATGTGAACTACCATTAGTTCATTATGTGCTGCATAGGAAAGGGAAAAAAGGCATTAGAACTTACTCTGCAAACTAGGCCACAGCTGGAATTGCACCTCAAAGTTCTTCATCTTTCACCTACTTTATTTGGAAACATCCTAGTTCACATTCACTTTCTTGATGCACACCTTTCTTCTGAGATCTCTAATCACATCCTACCCAGTACTTCTACGCCATGAGAGTATATCAGAAATAATGTTTTCTATGATGTCTTCGTGCTCACTATCATATATTAACCCCAATGTCACCTGATCACATCTGTCCCATGGTTTGCTAAGTGAAACGGGTTTAAGGTCTCCAGTTATAGAGTGTAGAAATCTGAAGTTCTACCCAAGATTTCTGCAGTTTCCAAGACCTAGGTTCTTATGATCTCATCAACTCAGTTCTGCATTATGTCAATCCAGGAGAAAAACCTCCATTCACAAAAAATACAGATTGTACTGACTATATAGGGACCACAGGGAAGGATCATAGCCTGAACCACGGAGAAGATATGTTAAAACTCCTCATCAACCATTCTTCTCCAGGGTCCTTTCTGGACATCTCACCACCAGGGATTCCTTCACTAATCCTTAACATACTCACTTCATGTCTTTCCAGAAACTCTCATCTAGTCATACTCCCCTCCCTCTGCAAAAACCCAGACCCTGGAGGTTCACTCTCTACCTCCAAGGTATTTTTCCAGACAAATACTGTTTCTCCCATAGGAGGGATTGTGATACAAGCTGTTAAATTTCGATTAGAATCCATGTTAATTTTTGGAGATGTCTTAATGATTAATTCTAGTCTTGTGTTTTGTTTTTTTTAATGAGGAAGCTGATGGTTGGAGATCTTAAATGCCTTGTTTATTTTAGCTTTTAGAAGAGTGTTTACACAGACCACCTGATTCAGAATCACATGGGTGGGTTGTTGTTGTTTTAATGCTGAATTTGGGGCTATACCTTTGATTTACTGAACAACCTCCCTAAATACTTTTTAGGCACATATAACCACTGCCTTGACTTACAACTTAAAGACTAGAAGAAAAAATAAACACTAAAAGTGGTTACAAATTTAATTTAAGTCCAAGCTGTAAGGATTTAAGTTTGGGTTCATACAGCACCTGGAAAGACTTTGGACAGCTTCGACCCAGAACAAAGTAAATACTGGTGTCATTTGGTGGAAAGAACAGGAGACTAGGAGTCAAGGCTAATTGTGTGACCTTGAGCAAGTTACTTAACATCTCTGGCCCTCAGGTTCCTAGGGGAAAACACTGCTCTCCCGACTTAACTCCAAGGACTATTTGAAGGACAAAATGAGATCATGTGTGTGAAAACACTTGTGGGAGGAGGGGAAATAAATAGCTCTCTGCAACTGCTAGGTATTATTTCAAAGTCCTGCTTGGGCCTGGAAAATATCAATCTTCTACACGTTACCCATGTGCTAGTAAGGAGCCTGTGGAGTTTTTCAAGAAGCCGGTAGGATCCAAGTTAGGCAGCCCATTGCTCAGGCTGTGTAGCCAGAGAGGGGGAATTCTTGATTCAGAACAGCATCTGTTAGCGATTAAGGTTTCAGAGGCATGTGCCCAAACTGAAGGCAATGATACAGAATCAGTAACAGCAGCAGCCCCAGTTGTAAAACATAGTCCATCCTTAAAGTGGTTAGGAAAGGTAAACATGAAAGCATTATTGTACAATCACATCAAACAAAACGATGCTTGTTTAACATCCCCACAACACAGGCACAAGCACACACAAAGGGAAATAACAAAGGCAGAGGCTTATGTGAAAGAAAGAGATTTCCCAAACAATAATCATCACCGTCAACTTCAGAAGAGCTCACTTGTACTCTGTTCATTGCACAATATATTTGCAGAGAGGGCCTCTCTGGCATCCACTCCTTCACGTGTTCTGCCTTCAGAACTGAAATGTGTTCAGTTTGTATCCTTGGCAAAAAAAGAAAAAGAAAAGAAATACCATAACCCCAAATCACTATAAATTCTATCTGTCAGAGATCTGAGTATAGTTAAAGTAAGCATGTTTATTATAACTAAGATGATATTATGGACTTTAAACAAAGACCAAAGATGTGGGCCTGATGTGAAGAACAGTGATCCTAGGACTTCCAGGTGAGCCAGGTGAGTGAGATGATCTGAGGGTGGTTGGGGTGGAAAAAGAGTGGAGGTAGAATGAGACCCTCAGATTTCGATTAGAGTTATTTTGTAAAAGTGTGCACTTTCTTTCTATAAGATGGGATGTATGTGCGTACTCAAATTGAGCTTTGAAAGCCTAGAGAGGGGTCTGTTTAAAAATTGAAAGAAAAAGGCAAGACTAGAAGTTAAAGGAAGGTTGGAATTTACTGAGAAAATTTCAGTTGAGGGTATATGAGTTAGTGGGAGAGTTCTGATTTTTATGGGGAACACCTGGAACACCCAGAAAATCAGAAAGTCGAATGGCCTGGTGATTTAAGGTTCATCTTTCTAGAAGCACTTGAAGAGAAAGCAGGAAGAGCTACATCTATGCTCAAAGCAAGTGACCAATAAGAGAAAAGAGAGGTAAACGTTGACTGTATGAATGATGTATCTAATGACAGTCTTAGTATAAGGGGAGCAGAGCGCTGGGCCTGTGGCCAGAGTCACTGAGGCCAAAGAAAAAAACACATTAATTATAGCCATGTTTATTTGGTTAGAAGTTTGTTTGTTTGCTTGCTTGCTGGTTGTCCATCTGAAACAGAATAGTCACCTCAGAAACAAAATCTAGCCATAGATCACTTAAGTCCTTCTTACAGAAACTACTTCTTTAGAGCATGAAACAGACGAAGAAAATAAAATTGCGAGGTACCACAGAAAGATCATTTAACTAGGAGTGAACAAACCTGGGTTCTAGTCCTGTTTTGTCCATTACTGGCTGAGGTACCATTTCAGGTGGGGCATTTAGCCTGCCTATGAATCTTCTGGAAGTCGGCAGTTGGGGGGGCAGTGGGAGGGGGAGGGAGAGATGGAAAGATGATCTCTGAGATCCCTTCCAGTGAAAACAGTCCGTGATTCCAGTTAGCATAGAAATAATTGAGTAAGTCTGGAAGGCTATATATCAAAACATTACTAGAGGCTACCTTAGGGGAATGGGATTAGGACAGGGGAGGAGAGACAAAAGAAAACAATTGGATAACATTTTCAGTGGGGGGAAAATGCAAAGGCAGAAGGGATTTTTTTTTAAAAAGTGAAATATTAAGCAAGAAAAGTTCAAGTTAGCATATAAAATAATTGAGAAAGTCTGGAAGGCCATATATCAAAACATGACTAGCAGACAGTCTAAGCACAAAGCAGAGAGAGTGGAGGGACATGGGGGAGCCAACAGCGTGATTATTTTAGTTCCCCCTCTCTCTCGTGGCCTTGATGAAAATGCCCATGGTAGAGCCATTGGAGGCCACTCAATTCCATCTAACTCCTCTTTGTCCTCTGTGGCCCAACCCTTCCTGCCCAGTGATGGGGGAAGGGAAAATAGGAAAGCGTTGCCTGGGAACAGCTCTGCAGCCTCCTCTACAATATACCATCTCATTTTCTGGTGCAATGTGAAGAGAGCTGAGCTTGTCTTTTACCCACACTGATAGGGCTGCTTTCCCTGGAGATTTCTGCATCACCACAGTGGCTTCTTATGTCATCCTGCCTCTCTTCTTTGTCACCATCAGCTTCAGGGTCTACAATTTTTGTCATCCAAGCTGTACAGAAGTCGAAAGAAGGCCATGCAATCAACCTCTTTCAGAAGCTTTTCATAATTTTCAGTGCTTCAGTTAGTCTATGTTTATGAAGAATGAACTCATTGACAGGATCTCCAGACTCATCAGCTGTCTATTTCTAGTGGAAAATCGAGCTGTCTTCATGAAGCTGATGACCTAGGTTGCTGAAGCTCCAATGGAATTGCCCTTCTGATATTGGCCAAACTGTAAAAATTCAGTGTTCCACAAATCTACAAACCCCAGATTGATAACTGCATTGTCACATGGGAATAGGGCCAAGTTGGTTATTGAAGGATGCAAGCAAAACTCTCTGGCATAAAACAAAACAAAACAGAAAAAGGCAGAACAAGAAAATAAAAATTCAACACTTATTAAATCACCATTGAAGAGTTATTACAAACGGCCCCTGTGAGGCTGAGATGGCCCCTGAGAGGTTGACATGGCCCCTGTGAGGCTGAGACGGACCCTGTGAGGCTGAGACGGCCCCTGCGAGGCTGCGCCCGCCCCTGAGAAGCCGAAAAAAATACATGATCTCACTCATTTATGGCTAATAAAGACCATTATAAACTGATGAACAAAAATAGATACAGAGGCAGAGCAGCATTGAACAGACTGTCAAACTACAGTGGGAAGCCTGGGGAGGGTTGGGGGGAGGGGAGATCAACCAAAGGTCTCGTATGCATGCATATAAGCATAACCAATGGACACAAGACACTGGGGGGTAGGGGAGGCTGGGCGAAGGTCAGGGGGAGGATACCTATGTAATACTTTTTGTAATACTTTAAGCAATAAAACAAAATTTAAAAAAAAAGAAAAAAAAGAATAGGTCACATTAAAAAAAATCTCAGGGGATTAAAAATGGTGGCAGAGTAACTGGATGCTGCATGGACATGTCCCCAAGGAACAAACTGGAATTACTACTAAAATACAGAAAAACTTCCCGAATAATCAACGGAAAACTCGCAGGAGAGAACCCCGATACCCGAGGACCAAAAGTGGAGATCGCATAGAGAGTCAATGTTCACATTCTAATCCCCATGTGTACCTTATCTCACTTGGGAAAAGGGATGTTGGTAGTGTGATTAAGTTATGGATTTTGAGATGAAGGGATTATCCGTGATTATCCCAGCCCACCCAATGCCATCACAGGAGACCCAATAAGAAGAAAGCCAGAAGGTCTAAGGAGACAGGCAATGGAAGCAGAGCTGTTGTGATGTACTTTGAATATGGAGCAAGAGACTAGCACCCATTAAATGCAGGCGGCTCTGGAAGCTGGGTCAGATTGAGGAAAGGGGCATTTCCCTGGAGCCGACACCCTGATTTTAGTCCTGTGAGACCCCTTTCGGACTTCTGACCTCCAGAACTGTAAGACAATAAATGTGTTGTTTTCAGTGTGACAAAGGTGCTCCCTACCTTCTTGCCCACCTCCCTCAAGCTTCAGACAAGCCTGTGATTCTGTTATGAAAGTAAATATCTGCCATTTCTATAAAAATCATGTTAGTAGTTGCTTCTGGGTACAAGGACATACGAGCAGTTCATTGAAAGTAATTCGAGTGGGTGCACATTAGTAAGTAATTATAATACGATTATTCATAATTTGGAAAAGGGCCTAAATATGATTAATAGAAAAGAATTTTCTGGATGTTATGTCCCTGATAAAGGAAAAATGCCTACAATGTGAGGTTTACGTTCTGCTACATTTAAAACCATTAAAAATTGCCCTAGCTGGTTTTGCTCAGTGGAGTATCAGCCTAAGAACTGGAGAGTCCTGAGCTCAATTCTGGTCAAGGGCAGGTACCTCAGTTGCAGTCTCGGGGCTCATGCAGGAGGCAACCAATTTATGTGTTTCTCTCACATTGATGTTTCTCTCTGTGTGTCTGTCCCCCTCCCTTCCTCTCTCTCTAAAAATTAATGGAAAAATTTAAATATCTGTCATTTCTATAAAAATCATGTTAGTGGTTGCTTCTGGGTACCTGGACATACAAGCAGTTCATTGAAAGTAATTCAAGTGGGTGCACATTAGTAAGTAATTATAATATGATTATTCATAATTTGGAAAAGGGCCTAAATATGATTAATAGAAAAGAATTTTCTGGATGTTATGTCCCTGATAAAGGAAAAATGCCTACAATGTGAGGTTTACGTTCTGCTACATTTAAAACCATTAAAAATTGCCCTAGCCGGTTTTGCTCAGTGGAGCATCAGCCTAAGAACTGGAGAGTCCTGGGCTCAATTCTGGTCAAGGGCACGTACCTCAGTTGCAGTCTCGGGATGCAGGAGGAACCAATTTATGTGTTTCTCTCACATTGATGTTTCTCTCTGTGTGTCTGTCCCCCTCCCTTCCTCTCTCTCTAAAAATTAATGGAAAAATATTCTTGGGTAAGGATTAATAAAACAAAAAACTAAAAGCATTTTAGTTTTTTTTAAATCAATTTTTTAAAATTGGTTTAAATGCTTATTTTTGGCCCAATTCTTTCCCCCCAGGTCACCAAAACTCACTTAATAGGGTCAGTGCTTCAGTTAGTCTATATTGTAGCTGAGCAATCTCCCTAATTATTTGTTCAGAGAAACTCAAACCACTTCACTATACCCAAGCAAGGCAGAAAGTTTGCAGGTAGAACTGAGCCAAAGAATCTGATGTTTTTATGGAATAACAACGTTTAAATAAAACACACATAAAATATGTAGAAAAATGGAGTAAGTTTAATAAAATAAGTAAATATCCTATTCACAGCCTCTTTGAACAGATGATGCTCATGTGCCTGGTTTAAAGCTTAACTCTGGCCGGGTAGCTCAGTTGGTTAGAGCATCGTCCCAATACACCAAGGTTGTGGATGCGAACCCTGTTCAGGGCACATACAAGAACCAACCAATGAATGCATACATAAGTGGAATAACAAATCAATGTTTCCCTCTTTCTAAAAATCAATGACATAAAAATTATAAATAAATAAATAAATAAATAAATAAAT
>NW_005370516.1:652477-682197 GCF_000412655.1 Myotis brandtii
ATCTTTATTAACTTGGAAGCCCAAAGGGTGAGAATAAATAAAAAAGACAAGGTCAACCTTCTGGTCCACACCAACACCAACACTAATTCTGATTCCAAGATATCATCTGTGGTTGATTTAAAAAATATTAATCCCTAAACTCATCAAATATAGAACAATCATTAAATAAAAGCTGTGACACCACTGAAAGGAAGAGTCTCATGGAGCCCACGGAGCTAAGCACTGTCCTTATCTAACTTTGTTTTCCTTTTCACGGGGTCACGGAACCCACAGAGGCAGAAACGAATAGGTTTTGTATAACCCTGGCCTTCTCCTGGAGCCTAATTATTTGTTCTGAGAAACTCAAACCACTTCACTATACCCGAGCAGGCCAGAAAGTTCGCAGGTAGAGCTGAGCCAAAGAGTCTGGTTTGGCTATCTGAGCCAAAACATGAGTCGACCCATTTGAGCTGACTAGACACACAGGCGAAAAAAAAATACAAAAATTTATATATGTGTGTGTGCATGCGTGTTGGTTGTTGTCGTGCTTGTGTGAATGGTCACTGGGGCTGACAGGGCGCAATGACAGAGTTTCCACTGGCTTCTCTTTTCCTTGGCTCATCCGTGCGGTTGGAGTCAGTGCAGTGGTGTCAGATCCTGACTGACTTTAATTTGCCCACCTCATTTCTTGACAAGCAGGAGTAGAAGTTTCAATGCTCTTTGTTATTTCTGCAGCCGATAAAACTCTTTAAGAGGTCCTCCCCACACACACTTAAAGCTTCCTTCTTCTAAACCTAAATTTGCTTCCAAGATTCTGTGTAGGATTTGTGGTAAAGAGAGAAAGTTATTATGCATTTATTCAATACATGGTTAATCTTCCATTTACATGAGACTGTGCTAGGCACTGTAAAAAATAAAATAAGCAAATGAAAAAATAAAGCATGGCACACAAAGTTTTAAAATCTAAATGTAGGATAAAAATTGTTAATAATGTAATGTTCCCTTTTTAAAAAGCATGATACAAATCTCTTTCAACATGTCTAGACCTAGATCTACGGATGGATGGATGGATGGATGGATAGATAGATGATAGATAGATAGATAGATAGATAGATAGATAGATAGATAGATAGATACTAGATAGACAGATATATGATAGGTAGATAGGAGAGATATAGATAATAACTCTACTACATAAGGATTTTCTTTCTTCATCCCAATTAGAAGTTTTGCACGTGCAGGTCTAGCTCTGGACAGAACAGTAAAGTGGGTGGCCTTCACCTTCAGGGCTTCCCAATATTTCTATAGCTTTTCTCTTTTCAGAGTTCATTTTGCTCACGATTATCCGGCTGCCAAGGGTCTTCTGGTGGGCCCCTTCACTCAACTGTCCACTGCGGTCCTTGCAAATTCCCTTTCTTCCCAGCCGCACTTTCCAAGGCGTGCCACTCCTGAGGGTGGCTATTCAGACACAGCAAATCTGTGAGATTACCGGCAGGCAGCACGGAGTGCTGGTTGTATGGGTCCTGGATCGTGTTAGACAATTGAAATCCTGGCTCAAATACTTACCGGTTCTGTGATCTTGCACAGCTTTCTTAACTTCATGTCTCAGTTTCCTTTTAGGTAGGACTGGATAAAGGGATGGTGTCTAATCTTGTATTTCATCTAACCTGTGATGCCTTTTACAATTTCAACATGATTTCACAAGCCCCCAAGAAATAAAAGAATGTTCTAAATTATGCTTGTAAGACACTTTTGATTGTAAAGTATATCCCAATTTCAGAGTGTTAAAATGTAGGAGAGCTCTGGCTGGTTTGGCTCAGTGGATGGAGCATTGGACTGCAGACTGAAGGGTCCCAGGTTCGATTCCAGTCAGGGGTGCATGACCAGGTTGTGGGCTCGGTCCTCAGTGGAGTTGTACAGGAGGGAGCCAATCAATGATTCTCTCTCATCATTGATGTTTCTCTCTCTCTCCCTCTCCCTTCCTCTCTGAAATCAATAAAAATATATTTTTAAAAAATGTGGGAGAAAAAGGTGTATCTTAAAAGCAATTAAATACAATAGTATCAACCTAATAAGGTTATTCTCAGTATTAGCTAAGATAACCAATATAGCATGCTTAGCATAATGCCAGGCACAAATTAAGCACTTGAATGTTAGCTAATATATTAATGTGTACTCCTGCCATTTAATTTACTTCATTTTAACATTGGTTCTTTAAACACAATGCCTTAGCCTACAAAGAGTCGCTGGGGCCAGGCCAGGTTCAGGGGCTTAGAGCCAATGGAAACATACCTCATGGGTGGTTCAGACTTTTCGAGGCTCTGGTTCAAGCTACACATCTTGAAAGTTCTTTGCAGCATTGCTCCTACTCAAAAACTGGTGACACAAATTGGGGATAACTTTTATTACAGTTTAGACAGGTTTATCTCTATATGAGATAATTAAATGTTTTAAAGGTGTTCATAATCAGCTGAAGTTGATAAATTCATACCACGCCCACCAAAAAAATAACCTTCCTGGCTTTTTAGCTTTTTTACACTCTTTAAACCTGAAAGTTTATTCAAAGTACCTAGGACTGTTTATCCTCAGTATTCTAATTTCTATCATTTGATGTGTTAAGTTGAAAAAAAATGTACAAAGACAAAACAGGAAAGAACACCTTTTCACCACCAGAAAACACTTATTTTCCAAATGAGTGACATTATAGAACAAGAATACGTTAGCAAGCACTTTGAATGACGTAATTGCCCTATATTTAGAAATCCAATCTTGCCACCTTAGGTTAAATTCAACACAGGAAATGACAATCACCCAAAGTCAGATATGATATACATAACAAGTGTAATAATACCCATAGAATGTGCTGTAAAGATTCATTCTTTCATAGGTCTTCAGTTTAGTCTACAGCTTGATGACTTGTTTATGCCAGCATGCCTGTCTGCTAAGTGATAGACTGACAATGTTGATGCGACTTTCTAATGACTTGACTACTAGCGTAACAGTTGACAATATGTTGCCACAATCGCATAACTTCATAAAAGTTTTCATCTCAATTTTGCCAGAAATCCAGACGGTGTCTATTTATAACCAATAAACCATTTTGTAGGGAGCCGGTCCTTTTAGCATCTCTTGCATGAACAAATATGCTTTGATCTAAATTTGATTAGTGACATGAATGAGATATATTTGCCAAAGACAAGTCAATTAATTACTTCAGATCCAAGACTCAAGTGACACTAATATCCACCTGTTCAGGCAGAAGTTAGGAATAGCATATACCAGAAGACAGTTATTACATTACTAAAGGCCCAATGCATGAAATTCATGCAAGGGGCTCAGCCCTCGCAGCCGCAGTGGCTTGCCTCAGCCCTCGCAGCCCCGGCTTTGTCTGGAAGGTCATCTGGAAGGACGTCCAGAAGGTCATTCGGCTGTCTAGCCTAATTAGCATATTATGTTTTTATTATTATAGATGTAATCTGAGGCCAGAATTTTACTCATCCTATACTGCCTCTGCTATACTACTCTTTTCATGGGCTCAGATGGATTATTTGTTCACATTCCAGGCTCTACTATTGAGCCATATACTTCCTTGAAGATAGAAATTGTACCTTATTCATTTTGGTACATTCCTTGAACCATTCTTCTTCTCCACAATGCTTCATACCTTGTAGAAACATAAAATTTCTTAAATCACATTATAAGTCTCCAACCTTCCACAAGTTTATTGTACTTCAAAAAAAAATACACACACAAACCCACACACAAAAAAAATCTCATTAGTCTACAAAGCTCTTGAAATCAAAGGTCTACAAACATTTGATGATGAATTTGCTTTTAAGCTCCTCCTGGTAGAGAAGCCTTGGGCAGAGAGGAGAATGTGCCATTTGAAACTGTAATTAATTCATCCCGAACAGCTTTCATGAACTCAAAGACTTTTTTCCTTGATACCAACTATAGAAGGTTGGAAACGTCCTCCAAAAGGATTGTAAATATCCATTTTCCAAGATAAGGTGGGCCTAGAAATGCTACTCGGAACACCCTCTACATCCTTAGTCTTCCAAAAAGATAGCTATGTCCTCAAGAAACTGTGGAGCAGTCTGCTCCCTGCTGGTAAGACTCAAGTCAATCATCTAAATTAGAGAAATGCCGTGGAAGCTAACATGATCAGTCACTGGAAGGGACCTTAAAAATCATCTAAGCATTCTAGTTCAACACCCTCATTTTACAAATGAGGAATTCAAGCTTCAGACTAGCCATATAACTTGACCAAGTTCAGAAAACATATCAGAATCAGAAACATGGAGAACCCAGGCATCTAAATTCTTTAAAATTTTGTTATTGGGCTGAGTTTTTAAATTTATACTTGACCAGGACACAAACTGATTGTTTATCTCCAAGATATTTTACATATGGCAAAAATAGTGCATTCTGCAGAGTTTGATATTAGGGAATAACATGTCAATCCAGGATCTGCAAATGGTGGGCTCTGCACATAACCCTACTCACAATGACTGTGTTCTAGGAGACATATCTTGAAATGGTGTGACATTTGTGCTGATTCTACCCTAAAATACGTCTTGAATCCCTCTTCTCTCCAACACAAGGAACTTTGTGCAGGCCTCTGTCACCTTTCTTGGGTCACTGCAACTGGCTCTAAACTGCTATCCCTGCACTCAGACACTCAAGTTTTCCAGTCCACTTTCTGCCATAAATTCATCCAACAAAAAGCTTGGCTCTTTACATCACACCTTGCTTTAAAACCTCCATAAAATCCAAACACAAAAGGGCATTCTCAATCTGGCTTCATTGACTATACCCTTTACCCTCTGACATCTAAGAATACCCACTCTGAATGTTGTCACCCTTTTCTGAACACTGACTTCCTACCTTGGCACATATTCCCCAAACCAAAATGACCCTCTTCCACCTTCACCCCTTACTCCACCTTAACACCATTCTTTACCTGCAAACTCTTCTGGCCAGTTCATAGGCCCATGTCTTAGCAAAGCTTTCCCCAATTCCTCCATTCAGAGTATATTGCTCTATTATAACAAAAATGTTTGGCTTAAAGGAAACAGAAGGCCATTGGAAGGTGTTCAACTGGAGGGTGACAGTAATCTAATTTGCAGATTTAAAGGATCATCCTGGTTGCTATGGTGAGCAAGAGCAGATGCAAAGGGACCACTTGGAAAGTAATTGAGGTAGTCCAGGTAGTGACATCAGAGGAGACAGTGGCTTCAACTAGGGTGGACAATAGCTATAGAGAGAAGGATGTCCACAGGAGTTGGTGATGGATGAGAGGAACAAAGAGAAGTATCAAAAATGGCCCCAAGTTTTCTAGCCTGAGCAACTGAGTAGTGTGCCAGGTCATGTACTGAAATTGAGAATACTGGAAAATGTAGCTATTGTTTACTCACATTTATTTGTATTCTGTTTTGTTTTTGTAGTGGTGGAAGTGAGGTAGATCATGAGTTTAGTTTTAGATGTCAAAGTTGAAGTGCCTATTTCATACCCAAATAGAGTTATTAATATAAGGGAGTTAGGAAGCAAGGTCAAGATTTGAGATATATGAACTGTCGGACATTGAAACTTGGACTCAGAACTGTTGGACATTGAAATTGGGACTTGTTCTTATATTTCTAGTTTACAGATACTTGATTTTTTAAAGAAAAAATAAGGGGGAGATGCCAGAGTCCATTCATTGTCTTCACTAGCTGAGTTTAGACAGAGACCCCCAAAAGCTAGTAACCTTTGAAGTCCTAGCAAAGGTCAGAACTGCACCACCCAGTTAATCTAGGAACCACCCAGTTAATTTAGGTAATAATAGCTGAAGCATCCCCACCTTAGTTCCCTTAATTCCTTAGATACTTGTGTAGATCCTTGTTGATTATTGTTGATCAGATATTCTGCCTATTTCTGGAAATTGTCTACCAATGAGCTAATCCATGTGTCATTCAAACCTCCTTACCCTAGGGCTACCCCAGACAAACCTCCTTACCCTAGGGCTACTACCCAAGATATAAAAGCTTGGAGCGGCCTGAGCATCGGAGGAAGTCCTTCGGGACTTGCCCGCCTGGTCCCCCAATATTGCAAAATTAATAAAAAAAAAAGATTTGAGATATAATTCTAAATGGCACTGACATATAAATGGTAATTCTACATGAGAGAGATTGATCTGCCTTGGGAGAACACATGGAGGAGAAAAGGGAAGGGCCTGGGACTCATCTTGCTACTGTTCTTTTTTCTCCTTTCTTCCCAAGTCAAATTATTTACAGGGGTAATATATACCTGATGCCTCTATTAGTACCACTTCTTCCTTATTACACACATAATTTGATTCTGCTCTTCCTGCTTTATGAAAATTATTTGGAATTGGCTCCAAAGACTGCTAGTTGTCAAAATCAATGGCTTTTCTATTTCCTGTTCTCCATAGCTTCTCTGAAGTATGAGATATTGCCAATCACTACCATTCTTATAATGTTCTACTTTTTTTACTACTGTCATTCTCCCATATTTTGATTCTCTTCTCTGCTTCCTTTTCTGTCTCCTTCACTGTCTTCTCTTCATCTTTTATCACCTAAGTGTGAGTGTGCCTTACAGCTCATATCTCAGATATTTGTCTTACATTCCTAAGCTTGTTGGTGATCTTATAGATTTCCCCAACTTGAACTCTTCAATGATTACTTACATACAGATGACCCAAAACTCTTTATTTTTGGTCCTGACTTTTTCTCTCACTCTCTTTCTCTCTCCCTTTCCTTCTCTTATAAAATTGAGTATTGCATTTCCAATGGTTTCTTAAATGATATGATAATTCACCTATGAAAATAGAACTATTTTCCTCCAACCCCAAACTGAGTGTCCAGATTTCGCCTTTATGATAATGCTGTGCAACCATTTCCCCTCACACCCATGTCCAAAACCATACATTATCCAAAAGATGTTAACTTAAGATGCCCCTCACTTCCCATATCTAATAATCTCAAAGTTACATTAATTCCTCTTTCTCTTCCTGTTTTTTTTCTTTCCATTACTGCAGTCACTATTGTACACTAGACTTTCATCTTTTCTAGGGAAGTGAAAAAGTTTTCTAATCAATTGTTCTGCCTTCAAACACTCCCTTTTTCATCTATCAGTATTATCTTCCTAAACCATTACTTCACCTCTACATTCCCCATCTCAAAAACTTAGAACAGCTCCTTGTAACTACAGGAGAAAGCCCAGACTCCTTGGCTTAGTCTTCCAAAGTCTGGTTTCATCCTACCTTTCAAGCTCTAGTTTCCACTACTCTCCTACATTAACTCTCTGTCCCCTGTACAATCATGTATTCATCAGTCTTTTATGCATTGATCCCTCACATCTGAAACAACTTGCTCACCCTTCTCCAAATTCGTATACTCTTCAGAGGCCAACATACCTCTCACATCCCCCACAAATCCTCTGACCATCTCCATCTGGAAATGATTATTTACTTGTTCAGAACTGATTATTCCTGCTGCTTAACAGGCCTTCAACCATTGGCTCAATCTTTAAGTACAGGACTCTACACAGTTATTTATGGGTTGCCCATTAATAACTTTAATAAATATTCAGAATCAAAGTTTTAAATTCCAAGTTACTAAAGAATGTGATATTCCTATAGTTCTATTATTAACTGCAAGCATTAGGGCATCAATTAGTTCAAAAAAAATAGTTGTAGGAAATCTCCAAATTTTGGAAAGTTAATTGGATTTATATTCTAAAAAAACACACACACCTGTTTACTAAAGTTCTAAAGTACAAGCATAAAGAAGGGAAGGAGTTGGATAGTGATGTCATTAAGACATATTTAGAACAATATTTAACAGAAAATCAAAAAAAATTAAGCTACAATAAATATCAATAACCACAGTTCATTTGCTTATGACTCATATCAGATTTCATGTGCATTTGTTCAAATTTCGCAGTAACACGACTCCGTGAAGTAACAGAAACAATCACGTAAAAGAATGGTGAATGTTTGATTGTAATCAAACTTAAAACATTAGCTAAATGTACCCCCATTTAACAGAACCAACCAGTTTGATAAGAATATGGACACTTTGGAGGAATATTTACGCTATTTGATAACCTGGAACCTTGTCATTTTAGTCACTTTCATTATGGAGAAAACTAAAGTCTCCACCTACATAAGCAAGTGCACACTTTATTAAATTTTCAGTAGTTCCAAGTGCTGTGAGGCCCCAAGTCTTTTGAAAATCCTTTGAGACCATCTGCTTTAGAACTTCAGCAGGCCTGTGATTCTTTACCCTTCCAGACTGCCTCCACATCTGCAGAGCCTGAGGCTTGACCCTATGTTGCTCTGCAGTATTTGATAAGTGAACAGCTGTAAATGGGGTGAGAGACTCTATTGGGCATGTATAGAAATTAACTAACGTTTTCTAAATTATTTCAGAATGAATCCCTTTTGTGTTTGTTTTTGTTCTAAGATATTTTGTTGTTGCTTGTAGACTGGTCCATAAGATCTTTGAGGAACTGTGTTGTGTGTGTGTGTGTGTGTGTGTGTGTGTGTGTGTGTAGCATACCCTTGCCTGGAATATATTCTCCTGTGCCAGATATAATGAAGCCACTCAAGAAATAGTCATTAAATTGAATTCTTATCCCAGGAACAAATAAATGGTATCCAAGAAGGATAGGGTCTAAATTATTGGGCTCTCTTTGAAGTGGAAAATTTGTTTCAGAAGTCAACTAGGTAAAGAGCTACAGTTGTTCTCCTGGGATGACTTTTGAAATGAAAGCTGACCACAAGGGAGATCACTATGACAGGCCTTAACCCTGTTGGATTTAATCACCTATGAAAGATCTTTCCCTGTTGTGCACATCAGGAGGCTTATAAATTGGATGCAGGCAACTCAATCACTTTCAAAAGTCAGCTCTCTACAAAGGAATTGGAAAGAATGGTTTCATAATTCCTACAGTAAGAGGAGCTGCCACAGTAAAATAGCAGCAATTGGGGCTAGGTAGGCCCCCTTTCCCATGCAGATTCCCCAGTAAGTGTTTTTGTTTCTTGGTTTTGTTCAAATGAGATCCAAGTTATGGTTTCATAATTTCCCCGTCACCAGCCCTGAAATGAAGTTACTACAGTCCTTCAACTGGAATGACTCCACTAGCTGCATAGCAAACCTTTGTCCAAGATTCAAACCAAACTGAATGTTTGAGGGTTTGGGTTGTTTTGAGTTCTCTAAACTTCAAGCTTACATTTTCATGAACCTTATTCCTGATCTTTTCTGGGAGAATGGAAAAACTGACCTCTTTGGTGCCAGTGTGAGAAGCAGCCCTCCAAGGGTGGTAGCTGACCACACGGAGAGAAGAAGGGCCTTGAGAGGAACACTCTGAGAGGATCGACTCTGGAACTGTTTTGTAAAATTCTCTAAAGGCTTTTCCTACATTCTAGTCTCCTAACTCCTATCACTTAATTAAAACATCCAGTGGAAAAACTGGAGTGCAGTATTCCTAAACAGCATAGCATAATGAAAAAAGTAACCCAGCAATTTTAGTTAAGAATTGAAATAAAATAGCTGTAACCTATCATCACAATAATAAGTAAGTAGAATTAAACAAACATGGCAACATCCTCAATGCCATCGTGGAAAAGGACCTGGAGGGAAGAGAGAGGGATGTTCAGATTTTAGCCTTTGGGCTTAAAAGATTCATTGAATTCTACAGATCCATGAAAACAGAGTGGAATTGTATGAGGAAAAGAAGTACAAGAAGCAAAGGAGGAGAAAGAAAACTTCATGGCAGAGCCATTTTGTGTGCGTGAAGACAACCTAAGCCATGGACCAGACATACAATCAAGAACTGTGTCATTCTTAATGAGCATACTGCAGTCTATTCCTGGTTGGATGGACACCAGCTCAGAGACCAACTCCATCACAGAGAGCTTCAGAGTTCTGAATTGATGGTCCCAGGAAAGAGGGAGTTTTGGGAAAGATTGACCAGCAAAATCAATGATGAAAAGGGGGCAAATGAAACCACATCACTAATATTGTCTCATTTTTCATCACTGTGATGAATAAGTGGCTCATACAAAATCCCAGTGTAGGTAAATACAAAGCCAAATGCCATCTGAAGTTGCCTGGCATAAACTTTTGCTTAATAAACAAACACTATATTGACCCAGCCAAAGCCTGTCCCTTAGGAAATGTAAAGGAATCATTTGCAAGCAAGCCAAATTCTGAATGAGAATTGCCACAAGCTCTGCCGAACATCCTGATCTTGAAAGTATTCATACCTAGGCTTGCTACTTCTCCAGAGGGAACCCCCCATAACCCCATGACCAAGCATAATCTGAATATTTACCTAAAGAGATTAAGTAAGGCAAGGCTGGTACATGGGATGCAGGTTCTTAATCTCCCTCCCACCACCAATATTTAAATCTTTGTCAGAAGTATCTTGAATAGTCATAACTACCCCTAACAACTCTCTGAAGGGGAACATGTGCAAACAACACTGACCACGGGCCAATCATCAGGTGTGGGGAGTGCTCGGGTCATGGCAAAAAGGAAACTGCTAGTCACAGATAAAACAAAAATGTTGAAAATCAAGGAAATAAATCAAAATCTGCACTGGAGCAGGAGGTAGTCTCAGTCTGCAGCTGTGGAATCAGTGAGCATCAGTAGCAGGATGGCCAGGGGTTAAATAAACTATGTAAGTTATAAGTCATTTTTAAAGGCTATCCCCCATAGGAATCCCAATATAATTAAAGCAGTAGGAGTGAATTGGTTTGTTCTTATTTCATCATTTTTCCATAACACGATTTAATACAGAAAATTCAGACTATAGATATGCACAAAGAATAATAACAGGTGTATTTTAACTACCTATAATCCTATCAAACAGCAATAACACTGTTGATATTTTGGTGTGTAATCTCTGAGACACACCCACACACATATCTACAAATAAACATACATGCTTAGTGTTTTTAAAAGGTATCCTAAAATGGTTTTGTAACTTTTTTTTCATTAAATAATATATTAAAAACATCTTTCCTTGTACACAAATATATATATATATATATAATCTTTCTTAGTGCCCACATAGTATGGCTGTACCATAACTTGTTTAGCCAATTCTGTATTTATGGTCATTTAACAGTTTCTAATTCAGAAAACAAACAAACAACAACAACAAGAATTGTGCTGCCTGAACCGGTTTGGCTCAGTGGGTAGAGCATGGACCTGCAGACTGAAGAGTCCTGGGTTTGATTCCAGTCAAGGGCACATGCCCAGATTGAGGGCTCAATCCTCAGTGGAGGGCGTGCAGGAGGCAGCCAATCAATGATTCTCTCTCATCATTGATCTCTCTCTCTCTCTCTCTCTCTCACACCTTCTCCCTTCCTCTCTGAAATCAATAAAAATATATTTTAAAAAAGGAAAAGAAAAAATAAAAGTGCTAATTAAAAAAACAAACACATTGTGTATGTATCTTGGCATTTTTTCTGATTATTTCCTTAGAAAGGATTTCTCAATTTGGATTTACATGGTTAAAGATACATATTTTGGGCCCGGCCCAGTGGCTCAGTAGTTGAGTGTCAACCTATGAACATGAATCAGGAGGTTACTGTAAAATTCCCAGTCAGGGCACATGTCCGGCTTACGTGCTCGATCTCCAGTGTAGGGTGTGCAGGAAGCAACCAATCAGTGATTCTCTCTCATCATTGATGTTTTTATCTCTCTCTCCCTCTCCCTTCCTCTCTGAAATAAAAAACAAAATCACTTATGCTAACATAACATTATCCTGCATTAATAAGGAAACCACATGAAGGACTTCTACTAAAGAAAGATAGGTCAGTGTGATTTATTTTAATGATTTATTGGGTGCCTACTATGTGCTTGATTTTTCTTTCTTGAGTAAATACTTCAGGTCACCGGGCATATTTAAATAGCCATGTTCAGCCCTGGCCGGAGTTGCTAAGTAGTTAGAGGGTTGGCCCGTGCACCAAGGGGTTGTGGGTTCAATTCCCAGTCAAGGACATGTACCTGGATTCCAGATTCCAGCCGTGTTTGGGGCATGTGCAGGAAGCAACCAATCAATGTTTCTCTCCCTCTCCCTTCCTCCCTTCCACTCTCTAAAAAAAAAAATCAATGGAAAAAATAGCCTCAGGTGCAGATTAACAACAACAACAACAGAAATTACTAGCTGTAGTCAAACAAAATTTACCAAAAATATTTCATTATATTAACCAGTTTTTCCATTATAAAAATAATAAGTGTATTTTCTTAGCTTTCCATATAGCCACATTGAAGTCACATTCATGAAAGCTGGCTCAGCAGCAGTTTCACACTCTTCAAACAGCAGTTTTTCCACTTGCCCACTGTTCACCAATAATAATAGTTGCTAGGCAGTGGGCAAGACTTTAAGTTTCCAACACACTATCCATAATCCTTTTTCCTTACTAATAGAATTTCAATACTATTTGGGTGCCAACTTAAACTAACTAAAAATTACTTCCTAATTCTCTTGTAATAAGGAGTGATTGTGTGAGAGTAAATAGACATACTTTTTTAAAAAATATTTTTATTGATTTCAGAAAAGAAGGGAGAGGGAGAGAGAGATAGAAACATCAATGATGAGAGAGAATCATTAATCGGCTGGCTCCTGCATGCCCCCCACTGGGGATCGAACCTGCAACTTGGGCATGTGCCCTTGAATGGAATCAAATCTGGGACCCTTCAGTCCACAGACTGACTGAGCCAAACTGGCTAGGGCAATAGACATACCTT
Organism: Myotis brandtii; assembly: GCF_000412655.1. Taxonomy (NCBI): domain Eukaryota; kingdom Metazoa; phylum Chordata; class Mammalia; order Chiroptera; family Vespertilionidae; genus Myotis; species Myotis brandtii. The sequence goes on from NW_005370516.1 coordinate 665,224, forward strand.
TTGAGGCTTTTAACTGACATGTGCCATTTTGCCTTTCCTCCCTCCACCTCCTTCCAGCCAAAAATACAGATGTGATGACTGGAGTTGCAACAACTATCATGGTGACCTTGGGGATGAAATCTAGTACTAAGCTTGGCCAAGAAGAAAGAAAGAACCCAGTTTATGATGACACTGTGGAGCTACCACACTGGCCCTGATCTGATTATTCCCAAACTCCTCTTTGCATAGAGAAACTAAATCCTCCCATTTATTTAAGTGCCTCTAGTGTGAATCTCTATTACTCAGCTAATTATTAACCAATACAATAATCCCTCTGATTATCTGATTATCATGTGCATCCACAGTGTCAGTGTCCAACAATAAAGAACACACAGATATGTCACCTTAGAGAAGTTGAAATGAAGTTGCAAAAATTAAAAAGAAAAAAATTTCTCAGAAGTGGAAATTACACTTCATATCTGCTTCTGTATTTAAAGTTGCTAGGGCTTAACAGCATAAGTAAGATTTGATGAGTTAAAGGGGAAAATGAAATTAAAATACAAAGCAATGGTTAAGTGCCAATCTTCATGGCTTATCTTCTAGAACTTTTTATAGAATGTAATTGGCAATAGCAGCAAAAACATTTATTAGGTAGGCAACTACATAACTGTAAATGATGCAGAAGTAAGTACTGTTTGAATGAGTTAGACAGCGAGACCTCTGCTCCCTAGGGAAGATTCATATATGCACATGTCACAACATATGAAGAGCTTCAAAGACACAGTGACTGCCATCAACAAGAAAAAATATACTTTTGGCAATGGCCAGAACACATCATTTCTTTCCATCACTGGCAAGACCTTGGATGGAATTCTTTTGGATCAGCTACTGTTCAATAATGGCAAATGTGTACTCCCAGAATAACCGTGGCTTTAAACCACAGGGCAACTGATATAATCTTGGCTCTATGTCAGAAATAAGAAAAATACAGAAAACAGCCTGAATAATTACTAAATGTATTGACTGCAATGTAACTTTTGGTGTTGTCTGTAGACCTGAACTATAAATTACTAGGTAGCTATTTGTGCTTCCAATTTGTCAGGATCTAAGGAGCTCATGGGACAATACACAGTAGTTCATCAATAGTCATTTAAATAGCTACTGTAGCCCTAGCTGGTTTGGCTCAGTGGATAGAGCATTGGCCTATGGATTGAAGGGTCCCAGGTTCAATTCTGCACATGCCAGGGTTGCAGGCTCCATCCCCGGTAGGGAGCGTGCAGGAGATAGCCAATCAAAGATTCTCTCTCATCACTGATGTTTCTATCTCTCTCTCCCTCTCCCTTCCTCTCTGAAATCATTAGAAATATTTTTAAAGAGTTATTTTTAAAAAAGAAATAAGAATAAATAAACAGCTACTATAAACCCCGCAACATGCAGATTATAGTTATGGGTATGATTGTCTATTTAATGACTATCTCTCCCATCTATATATATAAAACCCTAAGCAACCAATCAACCATTTGACTGGTCGCTATGAAGTGCACTGACCATCAAGGGGCAGACGCTCAATGCAGGAGCTGCCCCTGGTGGTCAGTGTGCTCCCACAGCAGGAGTGCTGCTCAGCTGACTGATGGGTGCCAGACGCTGAGCTCACAGCTGGTGAGCACAGCTGTGGCAGCGCAACCTCTCCCACCTCCATGGCAGTGCTACTGAGCAGTGGCAGAGGCAGGCACAGTGGGGCTGGGATGAGTGGAGCAGCGCGGCACCCGGCCAGGGCTCAGGCTTTTCCCCAGCCTGGCCTGTGGGCATGGGGCCGAAACTGGCAGTCTGACATCCCCAGATGGGTCCCGGATTGCGAGAGGGCACAGGCCAGGCTGAGGGACCCCATTGGTGCACGAATCTGTGCACTGGGCCTCTAGTTAGAATATAAACTTCATATAGAAGGGCCTGAGGCTACCTTGTCTACTACCAAATCCCAGTGCGTAGCACAGTGATGGCATACATTATTAGATGCACAATGAATATTTGTTGAATGACTAAAGGTACAAGAGAGTTACAAGAAACAATACTTACATTTCCCCCACTCGGTGACAAAACATAAAATAATTATATCTCATTGTCTAGATGACCTTCACAGTCCCCACTGTCTAGGGCAATGCTAACCAGTAGGATTTTCTGCAATGATGAAAATGTTCTGACTGTCCAACATGCTAGCTACTAGCTGGATGTGGCAACTGAGCATTTAAACTGTTGCCAGTGCAACTACGCTATATTATCCTATCCTTATCTTATGCTATGTAGCCTCATTTGGTTTCTATTAAAATTTCAGTTCAGAATTTCTTGGAGTTTGAAGTAAGGAATGGGGAATCCTAACTCAAGATTTTCCATTAAAGTATTCCTTTCCCCCACTTCTGCTGCCCCAAAAAAATATACACAACTAAAAGAAATCCAAGAAAGATGGTTAATAGGTTGTTTGCCCGGGAATTCCACTTTACCATGTTGTAGTTGGGGGGAAAAAAGTAGGACAGAGTTTAGCCATCTTTAACTATAGAGAGAACTAATGGCATTTCAAGGACACGATATTAAAAGTTAAGATTATAAAATCAAACAATCAGAATACAAATAAATCCGGAGAAACAATATCTCCAAAAGAGTGATAGGCCGACCCTATCCCAGCCCAAGCAGTGCTGGGTGGCTAACCAGACTGTCATATTGCAGAACATTCCTTCAGCTACTCAATATACATTTACTGAGTGCTCTCTCTGTGCCAAACACTATATAAAGCACTAGGGAAACAGTACTCAACAGACTGATAAAATCCCTGTCCTCACGGAGTCTATAGTTTGGTAGATAGAGACAGCCAGTCAACAAAGAAATAAGTAAGATATATAGCATGCCCAGTGGTCCTAAGTTCTATGGAGAAAAAAAGAAAGCAGGGAAGAGGGGCAGGGTGTACAGGGAAAGGGCTGGCTAGGGAAGACCTTACTGAAAAGATGACATTTGAGACAAGCCTTGGAGCAAGCCCGAAGGTCTCTGAGGAAAGAGAGTTCTAGGCAAGGAAACAGCAAGTTCAAGGAACAGCAAATAGGCCAATGTGCCTGGAGCTGAGAGACAAGTTCAGAAGCACAGAAGAGGTCAGAAAGTGAAGGAGAGCCTTGGGAACCACTCTCACTAAGGACCTGAAGTGGGTTCTAGGAATAACTGGAAATGTTCAGAGCATCTGAATCAACAAGGGAAATGATCTGACTTTCATTTTGGAAGGTCTACTCTGGATACTATATTAAAAAGAGACTTGGGGGGTTGGGGGAAGTGGGAGGCGATTAGGAACATAACAGGCAAAATCCCCAGCTCTCAATTAACTTACATTCTAACAATTAGAAGCAGGTACTTCTCAATCTTACAAAGGACTTTTTAAAAAAATTCAGTTATGCCCTAACTGGTTTGGCTCAGTGGATAGAGTGTTGGCCTGCGGACTGAAGGGTTCGATTCCGGTCAAGGGCATGTACCTTGGTTGTGGGCACATCCCCAGTGGGGAGTGTGCAGGAGGCAGCTGAATCGATGTTTCTCTCTCATCGATGTTTCTAACTATCTCTCTCCCTCCCTCTCTGTAAAAAAATCAATAAAATATATTTTTTAAAAATTCAGTTATTCAATTATATAATATATACAACTTGTCAAAAGCTGATCTTATGGGTACCTGTCGGAACAACAAACAATCGATAAGCAGGTGTTTCCAACGGACATAGTCAAGTATATTCTGCATTGAGCAAGATGAGAAATAAGAAGAGGCTAACTAATTGATTCCACACACTTAAGTCTGTAAAGAGGGTGTGGGTGTCTCCACATTCTATCCCAGTAAAAAGGTTTCACAAAAAGGTCTTGACTAATCAACTATTATCAAAAGGAGGTCAAATTAAATCAAAGCTATAAAGATTCATGGTTTGTGCTGTGTGGTCCACATGTGACCCAGAAACCTGTGGTTTTTTTCAGGAAATGCCAACAGAAATCTCACAGAAATGATTTTAAAACAATAGCAGCAACACCCAGAGAGGCTGTATATGAAGTGGTTGAGAGCACAGACTCCTGAGATGGCATGTCTGGGTTTGAACCTCACCTCTAGCATTTGTTAGCTGTATGACCTTCAACAAGTGGCTTAGTCTCTATCACAGGGTTTTTGTGAGGATGAAACCAGCTAAGGCAGGAAATGTACTTCGGACAAAACCTGGCCCATAGGAATGCTCAGTCAGTGTCGCTTGATAAGTGTAATGATATTTATTGAACACTTACTATGTCCTACGTCCTAGGAACTACTGAGGGCATACATATCCATTCTTACAACAACTTTTTGAAATGGCTACTATTTTTATCTGCATTTTGTAGGAGAGAAAAGAAGTACAGAGTTAAATAACATGGGCATGTGCACACCATAAGAGGCAAAACAGCAATTCAAACCCAGACATGGGCTCCACAGCACAGGATCCTAAACTATGCTATCCTGCCTCCCACATGCTAGAGCTGATGATATCTATGCTTGCTCCAGGCCAAAAAATAGGCCCCCCCTTCCGCCCTCCCGTGAGTATCCACATCAAATCTCTGTAACCTGTGAGTGATACCTTATTTGTAGATGTGAGTAAATGGCAGATCTTGAGATGAAGAGGGTATTCTATGTTATCCTGGTGGGACAGAGATATAAGAGACACACACAGAGGAAAGACTCAGGAAAGACTATGTGAAGACAAAGGAGAGAGAGAGAGAGAGAGAGAGAGAGAGAAAGAGAGAGAGAGAGAGACCGAGCCACAAAGCTAACAGCTACCAGAAGCTGAAGAGGCCAGGAAGAATTCTCCCCTGGGACTCTGAAGGACATGTGGCCCTGTCTACGGCTGGATTTCAGGCTTCTGGCCTCCAGAAGTGTGAATAATACATTTCTGTTATTTCATGCCATTGAGTTTACAGTAATCTGTTACAGCAGCCCCGGGAAATTAACACAATGCTCTATATCATATTCTGGAACCTATCATACCTTGTGCTGTCCTCTTGATTAACAAGAAATTATGCATACATTTTCTCTTATGTATTGAAAGTCTACTATGTGCCAGACTCTGTTCTTGATGCCGGAGATAAAAAGGGAAACAAAGTCCCTACCGTTATGGATGTTGGGGAAGATGGACAATAAATGTATGCAAATAAAAGAATTTTAGAAAAAGCACAGTGAAGAAAATTAAGAGTGAAATGGAGCCCTAACTGGTTTGGCTCAGTGGATAGAGCATCGGCCTGTGGACTGAAGGGTCCCAGGTTCGATTTTGGTCAAGGGCATATACCTTGGTTGCGGGCACATCCCCAGTAGGGAGTGTGCAGGAGGCAGCTAATCGATGTTTCTCTCTCATCAATGTTTCTAACTCTCTATCCCTCCCCCTTTCTCTCTGTAAAAAATCAATAAAATATATATTTTTTAAAAAAGAGTGAAATGGAATAGGGGATGACTGGGAAGGGGGCTCTTTCGGCAGTGGGATCAAAAAAGCACAGTCAGAATCATGATATTTGAGCTCCATACAAGTAACAGGAAGATGCTCCTCCTGACAGAGGGAACAAGGCAAAGATCTGGAGCCAAAAATAACCTCAGCATATTGCAGGAACAGAAAGGCTGAAGTGTCAAGAGGGAGGTACAAGCATGTAGGACATTTGTATCAGTTATCTACTGCTACAATAATGCTGCGTAACACACACACACACACACACACACACACACACACACACACACACAACCTTCATGTTATAGCTTGTGCTTCTGGGGTCAGCAGGGAGTCCCCGGGGCAGAGCCCTGGCCGGTGTGGCTCAGTTGATTGGGCATTATCCCATGCACCAAAAAGTTGCTGGTTTAATTCCCGGTCAGGGCACATGGGCCTGGGTTGGGGGCTCCTTCCCAAGTAGGGGGCATGCGAGATGCAGCCAATCAGTGTTTCATTCACATCAATGTTTCTCTCTCAAAAAAAAAAAATCAATAAAAAATATATTTTTAAAAATGCAATCAGAAAAGCAGAACCACTCACATATACACACATACAAACATCTCTAAAAAAACAAACAAACAAACAAAAAAAACAAAACAATAAAAAATATATTTTTAAAAATGCAATCAGGAAAAGCAGAACCACTCACATATACACACATACAAACAGATGCATACACTATTTGTCACGGGATTTGATCACAGGCAACTGTGTAAGCCAAGTAATCAGTCTCCCTAAGATTGTCCCATCTGATGCTGGAGTCCACAAGGCAGGGAGTTGGGAAGGCAAGATGGATGTAAAGTAGGGAAGAGCAAGGACAAGCACAAGTTGAAACCAATGAGGGCAGACAAACTCATATCTGAAGGGACAGCTAATTCCCTTTATCAGAGAACTACATCCACACCTACCCCAGGAGTGAGAGAGAAATGTACAGATAAAGAGAAGGAAATTTTTGAAAATGTAATTTGGCCTAGTCAACTGGATACATTACAAAGCTACTACAGAAACTGTTTCCTCTTTTTTCTATTTTCTAAGTTTTTGTAGGATTGGTATTACTATTTGGAAATTACCAATTTGGGCCCAGAGTTTTCTTTATGACAAAAAGTTTTAACTTACAGATTTAATTGCTTTAATAGATAAAGAAATGTTTAGATATCTTCTATTACTTCTTGGGGGAGTGATGGCAACTAACTATGAAGAGGCAAAAGGTAACTTTCTGGGGTGATGGCAATGTCTTACCTTGAAAGGAATCACCGGGGTAGACATTTGTCAAAACTCAGCACATGTACATTTATGATTTGTACATTTTATTTTTTGTAACTTTTACCTTAAAAGAAAAAATTATAAATATGTTAATTTCTGGTTAATTTTAGTATTTAGTGGAAAGTATTCTGATATATGTAATATATTTTGAAATGCATTAAAAAAATATGATGATTAAGAGACACAATCTACACTAATAAAAGAGAAACATGGTAATTGGCGTACGACCGCTACCCTTTTCATTGGCTAATCAGTGAGTATATGCAAATTAACTGTCAGCCAAGATGGCGGCCGGCAGCCAGGCACTGAAGCGAGCAGGGAGGCTTGCTTGCTGCAGATTCCAACGTTCTCCGCCTAACTTGCCAGCCTCTCAGTTGCAACTCTAAGCAACTATATACTATGTTGCAAATAAGAAGCTAAACAAAACCCCAGAAAAGGGCTTCCATTCAGCCGGGCTCAGACCTCAACATTGTATCTATGTTTTCAGCAGCAAGGCCCCAGAGCTAAAGCTGGCCAAAAAAAAAAAAAAAAAGAGAGAAGAAAACAAGGAGCGGTTGGAAGCTTTAGTCACTGGCCAGCCGGAAAACAGCCCTCAGCCCCTCACCCAGACTGGCCAGGCACCCCAGTGGGGACCCCACCCTGATCCAGGACACCCTTCAGGGCAAACCAGCCAGCCCCTACCCATGCACCAGGCCTCTATCCTATATAGTAAAAGGGTAATAGGCCTCCCAGCACCGGGATCAGCGGAGCAGCGAGGCTCCCGGCACCAGGATCAGCTGCCCCAACCCCCCAATCGGCCCTACCCTGAGCGTGAGTGAGGGTGGCATCGCAACCTCCCGATCCGCCCTGCTCTGTGCATGACGGGGCGGCGCCCCAACTCCCCAATCGGCCCTGCTCTGAGCCTGACCAGGGGCTGCACTTAGGAATTAGGCCTGCCCTCTGCCACCCGGAAGCAGGCCTAAGCCAGCAGGTCGTTATCTCCCGAGGGGTCCCAGACTGCGAGAGGGCACAGGCCGGGCTGGGGAACCCCCCCCTCCCCTGCCCCCCAAGTGCACAAATTTTTGTGCACCGGGCCTCTAGTAATAAATAATAAAAAAAAGGGTAGAAAAATATGAAAGGTAGAATCTAGGTGAAGGTATATAGATTATTTGCTGCATACATTTGGGAAGGAATTCTAAATTTTCTCATATCTTTTGATAATATAAGTAAGCAATTTCAGCTTTTAGGCTCATAAAATTATCCATTTATCCAGTTAACTGCTGTGGGCAAGCACAGGACTTGGTTGGAATGTCTGTAAGGAGGATTCTCTGAAAGGCCGGGGGCTTCTAGGGTGACCTTGCCAAAGGCAGCAGCCTCTACCTTGACTTTTCCAAACAAGTCTGAACCCCCAGGTGTTTTACTAGAATCTTTTGTGTGTGTGTGTATGGATCATCAATTTTTATTCATGCCATAAATGCTGAAATCGAAAAACATGTGCTGTAATAAGTTGCTACAAAATAAACAAGCACAAAGTAATTTGGAAAAGGAAATTTACTAGAATCTTTATGTTTAGTCTTGCTTAAAGGATGCATGTGTTTTCTCAAGGATGCTTACCCTGCGGATTGTATCTAGAGGTTCATTTTAGTTCAAGCTGTTGTTACAATAAAAACCTAAGCAGGCAGGCAATCTGGGTCTTTTTGGCTCCTTATGCCAACTAACCCCTTAGCTTCTCTTTCACAGAAACATGTGTCAGAATAACCATTCATCCATCGTTCAGGGTCTGCCAGTCAGCCCCGGCAAACTGCCATGCATCCAAAATGGAAACCATCCCCACACACCACGATATTTTGAATTTAATTTTAAAAAATCAATTTGCAATGAATATTATAAAAATAAATATAATACTCACAATTTGGGTGTTCTTGAATATTTTCAGCTGAAAAGTCTCATGAAAAATGAATTTTAAAGTGGTCAGGGCTGCCATTTAGGGAAAACATTTTTTTTTTTTTATAGATGCAAGTGGCATGTGGGGAAGGTCCACTGCTTGTGTCTACAGATGCTTATGGTGGACAATGGGTTAAAATTCAGGGTTCTCAGGAAAACAATGACCAATAGTATTTGATTTGCATAAATTTACTTGGCCAAAGATATGTTATCACATGGTCAAAGATATGTTCATTGGAGGAAAGATAATTTCAGTCAAGTTATTTACAAATATAAGATGTTAGTAGTAGGTCTTCAGAAAATGGAAGTCACATTTCATATAAACCTTTTGCCTTTCCAAGGTTTTCTGAACCACCCAAGCCCATCTGGCAATAGTTTTTCTTCTTCAAAGTTCCTTCCTACCACTTGGGGACACAATTTTCAGCATCAATGAAAAGTAAATCTATGCTCCATTGCACATCAGAGTAACCAACATTTTTTTAAAAAGTATCATTTAAAAAAAACTGGAAACTATCTCCATAATTAAATGATTATGGGAAAACCTCATAATATTCAGAGTCTATAACAATTTAAGCAATATAAAAGAAAACATTAACCAACTTTTCTAAACTGTCAAAATGATTTGGATTTGGTCCAAATTTTGTGTGAAGATCAGCCAAAACAATTCACCCAGTAGAAATTTAAAACAAAATACACAATTATTGATATTTATTATAGTTTCACACCAGCAGCTAAGAAAAAAAGTCGCTACTGACAAGGACTTTTGTAGATTAAAAGGCCACCTCCAAAACAGGTTGAAACCCTGGGGTAAAAAACAGGGCACAACTAACATTAAAAAGTTTTTAAAAAGCCCAAAGAACAAAAATGTCAGAGAATTTCAAAGTCTTATAAGTACATTCACAAAAAACATATGCCAAGTAAGATTTAAACAGTCCCCAAGAGAATCTATTGCTAACTATGCCCATCTCTGAAGAATTCTTTCAGAATATTAACCTGCCATTTCAGAACTTAAAAAATAGCCCTATATAATTTTTACAGGAAATAACTTAACATTCAATACAGATATATTTTGTGCAAATGGAGTCAAACTCCCTTACAGAGAGAATTTTCCCTAAAGAATGAATTAAAATGTCCATTCCCAGCAACATGGCCAACTAGTTGTACAGAGAACACCTCTTGGTAAACAGCACTTTAAAATGCTAGATGAAAACATCTTTTATAGAGAGTACGGCTGAATTGGTGGTAAAATAAAGAAAACCATTGGAGGCTAGAAAAGAGAAAATAGGATATTTCACAGGGTTTAACAAGGGTTAGAACGAGCATGTGCTCTGAGAGATTCTATGAATTCCTGGTGACCTAGTGCCTGGTTTTAATGACCCACTTGTACAGGGACAAAAGGTAAAGCATGTGAAATGAGGGATCAGGTCAGAAACTCTCACATAATGCTGGGAACCCTCCCCCCTGCCCCCCGCCCCAAGGAACTAGAAAAAAATCCAGGAAGTGGAAGGAAACATGCCTAAGTTGGAATGAATGGCTCTGGAAAGAAGGGGGCAAGTGGGGAGAAAAAGGTATATATTGTCCTGAGAATTCCTAATGACAAAGGCATACTCACCAACTTTGGTATTTGCACTGACTGTGGCCTGAAAAGCCTCAAGCTCTAATTTTAATTTAAAGTTGCCCTGGAGTGGTCTTGCTCCCAGTGCCTGACAGAAGCAAACACAGGAATTTCAAGAATTCCTTTAGATACAGTTTACTAAATATACATACAAAATAAAAATTCGCTGAACACATGATGAAGACACCATGAGCTAAGATCAGCAGAAATAACAAACTGCAGAATCAGATTGGCAAAGTCAGCAGATACTGAACAATCAAATACAAATATAAAATAAATGTTTAAAAATAAATGTCTTATAGATTTAAAACAAAAGATTAAAAATGTGTTAAATGAAAAAAAATAGAAAACTGTAATTGACCAGACAGATCTGAAAATGTTTTATAGATTTAAAACAAAAGATTAAAAATGTGTTGAATGAAAAAAATAGAAAACTGTAATTGACCAGACAGATCTGAAAAAGAACCAATGAGAACTTTTAAAAACAAAAAATATAAGAGATTAAATTAAGTAATTGATGGGTCAAAGAGAAAATAATAATGAAAATTATAAAACTCAGAACTAAACAGTGACTATTCTACCTATTAAAATTGTGAGAACTAGCAAAAATGATGCATAGAGAAACCTGTTGCCTTAAATGCTAATTTTTCAAAGTCTAAATATTAATGAGGTGTCTCTCCAATTTTAATTAGAAAAAGAGCAAAATAAACCTCAAAAAAATTAAAGAAATAATACAAAGCAAAAATTAGTGAAATAGAAAAATTATATAGTGAAGAACATTAAATAATACAAAGCAAAAATTAGTGAAATAGAAAAATTATATAGTGAAGAACAACAAAGCCAAAAGTTAGTTGTTAGAAAGGCTAACAAAACTGATAAACTGGACTGTGGGAAAGTGAGAACCAGAATAAGGGAGTCAAACTGTCACACAAGGAAGAAGGCCAGGGAGGATGAGCCTGTGGAGGTTACTGTTCTGTGCCATAAACTCTAGGAAATGCCACATTTGATCAGATAGTGACATCTTTCTGTATATAAGCTTTTTAACTGCTATTTTAGGGACCTTGCAGTTTGCATGTTGTTTTGTATCATGACATAAATATTTACAAGAAATCTCTCATAGGCTTTCCCAGGTAAAATGTTATGGTAAGCATGCAGTTTGCAGTCTAGTTTTTTACGTAACGTAAAATTGGTGCACCTTTACAAGTACACTTGGTTTTATGATTTACATTTATCATGTGATTTTTAAAAATCCACTTATCTAATATATGTGAGAATAAGGTCTACTTTTGGTCTTCTTTTTGCTTAAATACTATCAATTTCTTAATTAATTAATTGGTATGTAGAGCTCCCAGAACCCCTGGGAGATTACAGATATCCAACCTGGTGAGTTTCTTCAAGAATAACAAAGAACATGATTCCACAGCTTTCCTAGGATGTTTGCTGATAGATTCTCTTTTGGTACTAAGCAAAATTCTTTTTATAGGATACAGTCCAGGCCAATTTATAATTAAATCTGTGTTCTGATGATGCTTCTAAAATAGCATTGATATGTTAAAGAAGCTTGATCTTACTTTTTAATTTACTTCAATGAGTAGTGCAGGTGTTTAACTGGAGTTTTAATTCTGTGACATGTACATTGGATTCACGACCCTTAATGCAGCCTTTTTAGTTATGTGGTGTTTGGCAGAATGGCAATAAGGTTTTCCCCATTTTGGTTTTGGAAAGACACAAATAGTGTGTTTATGTGGCTCATGTTAGTACTTACACTTTTAAACCAAGACCTTTTACCATAAATGTTAGTGGTGTTTGTCCATTGTAGCCTGTGTAATGTTTATTAATAGCTGTATCTTATGACTTCCATAAATGGCTTATTGATATTCAAAAACCTATGTCTGTGTTTTGAGGGTTGGGATAAAAAACACTAAATGACAATTTGAGAAAGACATATTGCTTACAAATTTTGATGTGTGTGGGAAAATACTGCTGCAATGAAAATCTTGGTAATTGAATGTAACAAGTAGTCAATATTTTATTAGAACCAACTTGTACAGACTAATAAAAAAAAAGAGCACTACACAAAAATCAACTACATGTGTACAAATCAGCAATTATGTTAGAAAAGGGTAAACTTTTCCAAGATACCACTTATAATAACTGAAAATAAAAAGTTTAATTATAATTAAATTATAAAGAATTAGAATTCGCCCTAGCCTGTTTGACTCAGTAGACAGAATGTCGGCCTGTGGACTGAAGAGTCGCAGATTCGAGTCCAGTCAAGGGCACAGGCCTGGGTTGTGGGCTCAATTCCCTGTAGGGGGAGTGCAGGAGGCAGCTGATCAATGATTCTCTCTCATCATTGAAGTTTCTATCTCCCTCTTCCTTTCCCTTCCTGTTCCTTTCCCCCTCTCTGAAATCAATAAAATATATTTTTAAAAAAGAATTAGAATTATTTCAAAAGATATATAACCTTTATGAATAAAACAAGAAAAATCTTATTAAAAGGTTAATAAAGATCTAAATAAATATGGAAAAGTACCAAGTTCATGGATAAGAAAATTATCTTAAGGGTGTTAATTCCCCTCTAAAATCAATTTCGGAAACAATGCAATTCCCTTCATAATCCCATCAAGGTTTCTCACAGAACTTGAAAAGCCGATATGAAGATTTGTATAGAAACGAAATGCACAATAGCCAAAGAACTGCTGTAGAAGAAAAACTGATGGGTGACTAGGGGGCTTAGAAACTTGCCCTACCAGATATCAAAAACTATTTTAAAGTTTTGATTATTAAGACTAGATTTGGCAGTGGAATAAAGAGTTCTGAAAGAGACCCACTCGTGCATAAAAGCTTGATGTACTGCAGAGCTGACATTACAGATTAGTGGGAACAGGATGAATTATTTAAGAAATGTATAAGGACTTTTAGAAAAAGTAAAATTATATATCCCGTGTCATACACATTATTCTAGATAAATTAAGAATTTAAATGTGAAAGTAAAAGCATTGAAACTTTTAGAATATATAAAAATGTTAATGATCTCAGAGTACATGTAACTAACAAAGAATTAATATCCAGGATATCTACATAAAGAACTCCCATGAATCAATAAGAAAAAGACAAAGCACTCAACAGAAAATGGACAAGTATTTTTTTTTCCAAAATTATTTTATGTAAGAGAAAAGATAAATGGTTCATAAACATACAAAAAAATACTCAACCTTTTTGGTAATTAGGAAAATACAAATTAAAAGGAGAATAAGATACCCAAGTATTGGCGAGGATGTGGAGTGATGCGAACTCGCATAGCCTGCTGGTGGAAGCTTAAATTGGTTGCTACTCTTCTGTAAACACTTGGCATCAGTAAAGCTGAACATGCACATACTCCATGATCTGGCAATTTAATGCCTAGAAATACACCCTAGAAAAATGCTTGCTCATATGTGCCAGAAGACATATACAAGAATATATTCTCTAACACATTGTGGTCAAAATTAGAAATTAACTCTGAAATGTTTAATTAAAAATCATACAATACATTCATCATCCAACATTAATATTTAAGGAACACATAAGTATTCTCTTCATGAACTGCTTATTCTTTAATTGCTAAATTCATTGGTAAATATCAGTAATATCCTTTTGTAAATGCAGAGATAAAACACACCTGACAGGTCAATTTTAGGTACAGCATGAATGATTTTGTTCATACTGAGAGGTATATACACTTTAATCATCAAAGACTACTATATCAAGCATTTATGAAAGAAAGTCCTTTTTGAAGATTATTTCAACTTAATCAGGATTAAAAGTAAATAAAACTTTTATCCTTATCATCATTGAGCGAAATAACTTTGGTTTTAATATCTTAAACAGAAAATAAACAGAAGCAAACACTAAGAATATGGAGAGCCTGATGTCCTGTGGTCTTCCTTAATTACCACCCATTTTCAAGAGACCATAATCTGCTCAACAGAGAGCATTCTACCAAGGATCTTAATCAGATTCTGAGAAAATTCCCACTCAAAACAAAACAATATGCCACTAAAACCCAAACAATGTAGGTATTAGCGGCTAAACAAAAGGTTAGCTCTACCTGATGAGTCACTTTTGAAGTGATGAAAGTCTGTCTTTGAAGTGCTTTCCATTGAGGCTGGAAATATATATAAAGGTAGGAATCATTCACGAAGCAGGTGGAGAAAATTTTCTCCATTTTACACATCTTTGACTCCATGCAAACATCGAACTAAGAATGGCAAAAATGAGTCTCTCCTCCTACACATTAATACTAACTTTTTCTTTGCTTTCTCAAGCCATTTTACTTTCAGCATCCAAGTCCATGAGAAATTTAGAAGATGACATGGTATTTAACACATTTAGGCTGGGGAAAGCCTTTCAGAAGGAAGATACTGCAGAAAAATCAGTCATTGCTCCTTCCCTGGCACAATATAAAAATGATGAGAGCGGTTTCATGGATGATGAGGAAAACAAAAATTCAAGGGTAAGTGGCAATCTGACTTGTCCTTTATTTTAATGACTATTTGAATGATTTTTATGGATGCTTTGAAAGTAAAGTTGATACTTTCATAAACAGAAATATATGCAAATAGCCACAATATGCATTAGGATGACTGATTAAATTTCATACATACCAGGTTGTTCTTTCATCCTGTACAACAACTCATCATTTAAAAATATCTAAGATATTTTTAAAAAGTCAAAACAGTCATCTTTGAATTGATCAATAAGAATATCATGCAACTGTATTATATTACCATTCCAAATAAGACAGCAAAAATGCAAATCAATCTTTTCTTTACAGAACGCAGGCTCCAAACATAATTTCTTGAATCATGGTCTGCCACTGAATCTGGCTATAAAACCTGATCTTGCACCAAAAGGATCTGTAGCTTTTCCAGCTGAGAATGGAGTTCAGAATATTGAATCAACACAAGAAAAGAGAGAAACTGGGGATGAAGAAAACTCAGCTAAATTTCCTATAGGAAGGAGAGATTTTGACAGTGAGTAGTCCTTTAAAATTCAATTATTTAAGTCTTAGTACCATAAAATAGAACTCTGAGTTTAACTGAATTTGGATCCAATCATAACAAAATTAAATAAGACCATAGTTCAATCACACTTTTTTCTATTAAGTGATCCCTGCCAAATATGTGGAACTAAAAAGCATTTAATTAGTTATTATAATTTTGATTTACTCCAAATTAGCTATATTAGATCCATTGTTTTCATTTCTAATAAATTTTGTGTGATAATAATAGTCCTTTAAGCAATTTAAAGCCTTTATTTTTTTCTTTCAGTGATCAGGTGTATGCTGGGAAGAGTCTATCGACCGTGTTGGCAAGTCTGATACCTGTTGGCCCACATGATCTTTTCAGAAGAAAACAAAATCATTTAATTGCCTGTCGGGGGGGAAAAGCCCTTAATGTTACTATGACTTATATTATTTTAAATGTCTGTTTTAAAAGAAAGCAGTATAAAGAGATATCATTAACCTAAATGATATGCTTTATTTGTACATTAAACTTTGTGAATATTCTGCATAATTATGACTTAGTTGTATTTTTTAAACATGCTTAACACACTAACCTTACATATGCTCTAGAGTCTACTAAACCAAAATAATAAAGCATCATGAACAGACCAACTGTCAAACCTCAGAGAGAAGGCAGGAGAGGGGGGAGTGGGTAAGAGATCAGCCAAAGGACTTGTATGCATGCATGTAAGCATAACCAATGGACATAGACTCTAGCAGGGTGAGGGCATGGGCTAGAGGGTGGGAATATCTGGGGAGAGGTCAATGAGGGGAAAAGGAGACATATGTAATACTTTAAACAATAAATAATTTTAAAAATAACAATAAAGCATCATAATTTACACCTTGATCTCTTAAAAATTAAGTACATGCCTTTGGTGAATGGTTTTATACATACATGAATCTAAAGTACATAAAAGACAAATTCATAGTCTAAAAAACTGAGTTAACTTTGTCTGGCCAGTAATCAATTTGTCCTTGGCAGCACACTTGTTGCTTTTTGCTATTCTGGCTAGTTTGCCATCCAATTTATTCTGCATATCATTTGATGTCTTAGGTATCTTAACATTTTTATATTGGGGTGGTTCATTTCCATTATCACAGAGAATGTTTTCATCATCTAAATGCACCTGTTTCCTTTTTGAGCTTTTATTTCCTGTCTCACTACTGGATTTTCTTTCTACTTTTTCATTTTTACTTCTGTCCAGATGAACATTTCCAGGATTTGTTCCAATTGTTGGTCTTCCAACAGATGAATTTACACCTTTTGTTATGCAAGATGAAAAGAGGAAATGAATTACATAATATTTAGTATTATTACACATGAGAATTTTATAATAAACTTTAAAAATGGCTAGAGTATTAAAAAATTTGATTTGTATTCAAATAATGCTATAAATTACGCCTATATTATCACACTAGAGACCCGGTACACGAAATTCGTGCAAGGGGCTTGGCTCCTGCCTCTGCCTTGGCCCCCGCCTGCCACAGCTTCATCTGGAAGGTTGTCCAGAAGGAAGTCTGGTCTAATGAATATATTATGCTTTTATTATTATAGACTAAAGGCCCAGTGCACAAAAATTTGTGCACTCGGGGGGGGGGGGGGGGTGGGCCCTCCGCCTGCCCTGTGCCCTCTA
>NW_005370516.1:683037-719522 GCF_000412655.1 Myotis brandtii
TATATAGGATAGAGGCCTGGTGCATGGGTGGGGGCTGGCTGGTTTGCCCTGAAGGGTGTCCCAGATCAGGGTGGGGGTCCAGCTAGGGTGCCTGGCCAGCCTGGGTGAGGGACTGATGACTGTGTGCAGGCTGGCCACAGCCCCTTCAGGGTAGAGGGCCCAGCTAGGGTGCCTGGCCAGCCTGGGTGAGGGGCTGATGACTATTTTCATGCTGGCCACGGCCCCCAGCCACCCAAGCTCCCAGTGGAGGCTGGCTGGAAGCAGGTATCCAGGATTTATTTATCTTCTATAATTGAAACTTTGTTGCCTTTAGCGGAGGCCACAGCCGGCCAGGGCAGGCGGGAAGCTTGGCTTCCTCCATCGCCGGGGCAACCAAGCCTCCTGCTTGCTCCAGCTCCGTGGCTGCCGACCGCCATCTTGGTTGGGTTAATTTGCATATAGTTGCTCTGATTGGCTGGTGGGCGTGGCTTGGGGCATAGCAAAGGTATGGTCAATTTGCATGTTTCTCTTTTATTAGATTAGATTATTTTTCCTTTTATCATATCACTTTCATCCCTACAAACAAATATTTGCTTTGTTTAAATGCATGACACTAAATCCTTAAATGTAAGAGTTATTTCTTAAATACATTTAGTTAAATCAAACTGTGTCCTATTCCTGTCTATAAATTTGTACTTAGATTTAACTTTTTAAATAAGCCCAAGTCTTTAAAAATAGACACTTTTACATTTCACATTTTATACTTTGTGAGGGGAAAATCTAGTTTTACTTAAGTTAAAACCCTATACTGGAATTAAATTGCTATTTAATTGCTCAAATAAGGTCAATTACCAGAAAGGTCATTTTCCATGTGAAGAACATTCAATGGCTTTGATGCTGAATCAACATTATTCCATGTATTCCTGCTTATCAGGCAGTCATCTTTATAGGTACAAGAAAACTGGGATCTAATTAAGGTTTGCTTCATCTGGTAATGGGAAGAAAGAGGAAAATATACAATTTATTCTTATTTTTATTTATCTTTCATCTAGGTAGGAATACACTCTCTAGTAATCAAGATATCATAAAAATTTCACATAGAAATTTCATTATTCATTGAGAACTTTTAACCCCTGATGTTTCTTAGTTTACAAATTCATTCATTGTCACAACTAGCATTTTTATGCATTTCAGTAATACCAGTTATATATATATTTTTCATATCTTTTGTAACAGTTTAGAAAGATCAATTTTAGACTCTTAAGAGGCCTTTCTTACATATTCCTGTGTCTGAACTGCTTTGGAAAGAAAGTTTTATGATAAATTTAAAAATAATATACATAATCCTAAATAAATACAAGTTCTTCATCCTAAGAATTACAGAGTACAACTCTTTCAGAAAAAACAAATACCAGTATATGTAACTCAAGAAATTAAGAAAGGGAGAAATGCTCAGATAAAAAGATAACTAAAAAAGGATGAAAAAAACAAAAATAGAAATCTAATGAAGAAATAAACTGAAAGAAAACAAAATGGTGACTGAGAGGCATTATTTCTTGATTAAAAACTTGAATATTTACGAAAATAAGAAAGATGATTCAAATATGTCATTCTAGGAAAATCTGACCAAGTGATTTAATGGTTGAATATTCAAAATACACTCTTACATTTATCTTCAAACGTTATAAGTAGGAGAAAATTAGAAAGCTAAATTTAATTCTTAACCACTGAAAAGGATGCCAAGGGAGTAGTTTTGGAAACGTATTCTGCAAACATAAAACCAGTGGCTGTTTTAGGGATAGAAATTAATTGCAGAACAAAGTAATTCATACAGATAAAGCAAGTTTCGACAATTACATCTAATATGTAATGACACTCAGTTATTATGAGGAGACTTCTCCAAATCCAAATTCATCCCAAATCCTTTCCAGAAGTAGACAAAGATTAAATGTCAAATAAATGATTCAAGAAAGAGAACTTAAACACTTCAAAGCATAATCACATTATGCAGAAGATTACTTTTGGAAATTTATTGATATAGTTCATAAAGTCTAAAACAGCACAACTTTATATTGTATATTCAGTAGTTCTATATTATGCTTATATATTCAGAGAACACTGAATTAACCCTCTGAGATATTTGCAAAGATAATGGCAGTGAAATCCACTGACTATGGTTTAGATTAGAAGAAATCAGAATAGTCCCCAGTACAGTTGCTTCATAAAATCAAGTTTTCTCAGCATGACAAATTTATATCTTTCTGACTAATGATATCTATAAGAACCTCCACTTCCTAGATCACTAATAATTATATCTAATTAAGAATTAGACCATTGGAATGTATCTTCCATTTGAGTGCAAAAATATACAAAATTTTTTAAAAATGTAAAAATGCAAAAGACCAAAACTATTTTTTTAAAGTTAGAGTAGGCTCAATAATGAAACTACAATCCCATAGCTTCATGAATCCACATGAATGCAACTACTGTTATATAGTTTCCACCATGAGATGCCCAAAAATATAACTGAAGGTTTTAACTAGCCCTTTCTGGACTTTATTAATTCCATAAATACAGAATTAAAGCAATTGACAAAACTACTAAGTGAATTTGGCTAATAAAATAAACTTTATATTACATCAGATCATTATTATAGTAACGTTATCTAAAAATTTCCATCTGTAAAACCAGTGGTAACTGTTGACATTATTGTTTTACATAATTTTCTTTCATTTCACCAGAGTTATTGCTTATAGAGAATTATAAATGTATTGCTTACAGAGAGTTACAGAGTATGGTAAGCGCATGAAGGCAAACGAGTGCTAACTGGCTGGCTAGGGTCACTTCCATAGTACCCAGATAGTGATGGGCGGCTTGGGGGGACTTTAGTCTTCCACCACAAAGTCAGCACCACCCATAAAATACTCTTAAGTAAAAATACAATAACTATATTATTTAGTACAATCAGTGTTTTCTCAATCTCATATTTAGCACAAATAAACATTTCTGTAGAAAACTGTGCTATTTTTATTTTTATTAATTTTTAACATACATCTAAGTAAAAAAAAAACCTTCCTTTGCTATATAAATACAGTCACAAAATAAGAGGTACAGCCCTCCTTATTATAACTAGATTTCCTCTCCTCAGGAAATTTTTGAACCTTAGTGACATCAGGAGCAATTTTAGAAAACTAGAGTTACAAGGCAATAGATTCTTAAAATCCTGAGACTGGATTCAGGTATGAAAGAAAAATATTTAACAACTGTTTTGTTTTTAGCATGAAAAATATTATAAACATATCAAAACATAAGAGAGAACCACAAGTTAAATATTATAAAATGATATAAACATATTATAAACATATCAAAACATAAGAGAGAACCACAACAGTTCTATGATAGTCTTGAAATACTTAGGTACAAAAGATTATATATAGGTTTTCTTTTCCTTACCCTACACAAAAAACTTTTTTTATTAATTACTACTTATTAAGTTCCAACTAGTGATAGGCACATAGTGTATTAAAGAGAGTATTAGGATGGCTTCTATAATCAGAAGCCATCCTACTTATAAAAGTTGCTGCTGACACACAGCTGGAAAGAATAATAAATAAATTGGATAACAAAATCAAGATTGAAAATATCTCAGATGGCTAGAACCTTAAGTAGAAAATAATAAGATGAAAATGAATGAGGATAAAGTCCTGCATTTAAGTTCAAACTATCAATTACAGATGTACAGGATGAGGAAAGCCTCACTTAAAAACAACATATGAAAAAGATCTAGAGATTTTAATTTATCACGAACTTGATTGGAGCCAACAATGTAACGTCCAGCTAAGAAATCCGCACACAAAGCAATGATGTGAAGGGAAAGGCACTAGATTTGCTGTCAAAACACCTGGCTTCTAACACTGGCTCTATCACTTATTAAGTAGATGATGTTCAGTAAAGCTCTAAACTTCTCACTTACCCACATATAAGTGGGAATAAAATTTATCTCACAAAATAGCCAGGATTAAATGGTTAAATACATGAAAGGGCTACATAAATGTTAGATCTATGTTGATACTATGCAGTTATTAATGTACTAACATATATGAAGAGAGTAGAGTGAGAAATTCGTTGAATTAGGCCAACTCTAAAATGATTCTTGGAATGCAGCTCAAAAAATGAGTTTACAATCAGCGTCTTCACTTTAGTTATTAAAACAATACAAGCTACATTTGCTTGTATTTATAACTTAAAAGAGAATGCTTTTCCTTTGTTCATAAAAGTTGAATTTTTGTGCACAAGATTAGTGGCTACATAGAACTGAGATTACTTCCTGTTGCCAATCTTCCAAATCTCCCTGTGTATTTGATTTGGAATCACAAATAAGCAAAAACAATTCCCTCTTGAAAGTGCTTTTGAAGTCCTAAACAACTAAGAATAATGTCCAGATTCATACATGGCTGTTAAAATCATTTTATGTTCCAGTCACATGAGAGACAAGGATTGAAAGTTTTCCTTTGTAGAGTGATTTCCCCCCTTTGGAAAGCTTTCTATCCACAGTAAAATTGCAATGAACTTCAAACTTGCCAAGAATTGGAAAAGTCCTTTTGCCACAAGCTCTTTTTAAATTGAAATTATTAGTAGGTTCCCAGTTTGGGGAAAATAGTACTTCACATAGGAAAGCCTGACTTCAGTTAAAACGAGTCAAAATATTGAAAAGTTGCAGGCACTCTCAGAATATTACAAAGAAAAGGAAAGTTCTAAGCCGTTATCCCGATAAATACACCAAGTTTGGAAAAGGAAATTATTCCTAACTAACCTCTTAAATATATAACTAAAAATAAATACTCTGAATTTATCTTTTTGTTCTTATATTATCACATTTTTAAAAGAATAGATTTGCTACCCTTGTGGCGTATGAATTTAGAAATATATCAAATGATCCATTTATTCTTCAGTGAAATTTCATTTACTTTGCTAAATAGCAGAAAGATAATATTTTTGACCTAAGTAGTAGTATTATCTTTGTATGAGTCCTCATTATAATTACTCTGCCTTTATTTACCCTTTAGGAATAGCATAAACTCTGAAGTCTCACCCCTGAATACAAACCTTTGCTCTGTTACTTCCTAGCTGTAGAGTCTGGAAAATGATGCTTTCTAGAGTTGAGCAAGGATTCATTAGGATGAAGGATATAAAATGTCTAGTACACTTGACACTTAGTAGGTATTCATTACTTCAACCAAAACAAATTCAATTCCTAACTGAATTTCTATTTCAGTCTAATACAAAAATCCCATCTTCATTCTAATGAAAAATGCTACTGACTCCCTTAAAGTCTATGCTTCTCAAAGAGACCCCAACTGACCATCCTATTTAAAACCAAAACATATCCAAAGAAACACACTCTCAGAGCTCTGCCTCCAGGGATCACGCCCCTCCATTCCCTTCACCTCTCCTTCTCCCAAAGACATCTATCTCCTAAACTCCAAGGGACCCCGACACTTGCAAGCAGGGGAGCAATGGGCAGCAGCAACTCATCCAGGGCTCACCCCCAAACCTGTCTCCAAGGCCCCCTTTTCTCTGACTTCCCAGTGAGCCAAAGCAGCCCAGTCCAGGCTCTCCTGTTGCTTCTTCTATGCCCTTCCTTGTTTCACTGCCCTAAATGTGTTTTTGCTGTAGTCAACAGATTCTTCCTTGCTTTTAGATCCTATTGCAAGTACCTGGGGCCCAGAATTCTCTGCACAAACTGTCCTAGGCACTGGGTTGGCACTAGCCTCTTCCTCTAGGCTCGTGGGCTGACTGTTCAAGGCATGGGTAATGGAGAGTGATATGTACACCTCTTGAGGGAGTGTCCCTAAGAGTATGGAACAGAACCAGGGTTGAAGGGTGTAGGGATAGGTCAGGGGCTTCCATTTGGATTCTTGCATCCCAGACCCACAAATATCAGGGGCTTTTGTTTGTTTTGTTCACTAACGTTTCTCCAATGTCTAGGACGGAGCCTGGTATTTGAGAAGCATTTAATGCATGTTTGTTAAATGAATTAAGTAAAATTAAAACAGACTTCTAACTGGTGTACGCAAGTGAAAGGTATGAGGAAACAGACACATGAGTAAGCAAAAGTGTGGAGGTACAAAAAGATGTATAGAATAGATTCTACTCTTTAAAAGAGAGTAAGGAAACCACATATAGAGAAATGAGAGAAGTAGACTGGCAAAGAGTAGCTTAATAGGGAATATCTATAACTCTTCCAACAATAAAGATAAATTTTTAAAAAAAGAATAGTTAAATCACCCTGAGGACAAAAGCTTTGAGATAGAAAAATCTGTACAGAGTAAACTCTACTCTGTTCAATAAAGTAATGAAACCACTGGTATGGAAACGAGAGAGGATACATGCAGAGAAAAGCTAAATCACATAGAAGCACCGAGAACTGTGCAGTGGAAGTCCGAAAGCTCCATTACATCAACTGTTCCTTCAAGTTCTTAAATATTCTGCCTTTTTCTGGTTCTCATGCACATATCCTTACAATAAGCCCCACAAAAAGTAATTGTTCCTTAAAACCACAAAAGCCACACTTTCCTTAACCATGTCCCACATTTTTTATTCACGTATTTTGTACAACTGCCCAATACATAGTCTTTTACCTGTAAAGCAATCTAATACTTTCATCAGGTTGTTTGCTCAGCCTAAAATGCTCTCTTCCATTCTCTCTGCCTACTTAAATCCTATTTATTATAGTTTATCATGGTTAGCACGCCGTTTCCTCTACTTATCATGGGTTTCTAGTTATTGCACTCGTGGGTATCTCTAATCTACCAGAACTGCAGGTGTTTAATATGCTGGCTATGTGTAGCTAATTAATTTAAATTAAGTAAAATTAAAATATCCAGTTGCTCAGTTGCAGTAGCCATGTTTCAAGCGCTCAGTAGCCAAATGCGGCTACCACCTACAGTGTTAGCACAAATACAGAACATTTCCATAGAAAGTTCTAGTGAAAAGCCCTGCTCTAGGGAAAAAAATCTACAATTCACGTTCTGTGGCACTTTTGTGTGCTACAAATGGATTCTCAAGGTACTCTGGGATATTTGTGCTTGCTGGGTCCATAATATTAGAACCCATATGTAACTCTGTATTAGTAAAGGAAACCTTACATGTGTTTCCCATGTCTTGTTACTAACAACCACCTGATGTGAAGTCAATTAAGCTTTGGGAAAAACTACAATCACTATATCTTCAAAAATTGTTTCCATCTTACTTTCTCCGCCTGTTCGGGGGCTCCAAATAGGCAAATGTTAGACTTTTTCTCTATGTCCTGCTCTTCTCTTTTCCTTTTTTATTCTGTTCTCCCTTTGCTTTAGTTTGGAGATTTTTCTAGTGACTTATCTTTAAGTCCACTTGTGCTACGATGCTATGTCCGATTTATTAAACTCATCTAATGAGTTCTTAGACAACGTTTTCACAGTTCTGAAATGACTACTTGGCTCTGTTTTATAGATTTTAATTCTCTGTTGGAATTCTCCAATTTATCCTCCATTTTGTCCATCTTTTACATATTAAAAAAAATGTAATTCCTTGTCTGCTAATTCTAATATCTGGATCACTTGTTAGTTTTTTCTCTTGACTAAAGGACAAATCTTCCTTCCTCTTTTCATTTCCAGAATATTTTATTTAATGCTGGATATTGTGTATAAAGGAACTGCACAGGCTCCAGATGAAGGGTTTCCCTTGCATCTGCTAGGCAGACACAGTGAAGGTAGTCAGGGACTGAGCTGGGTCAGAGCTGGGTTGCAGAAGTCATAACGCATATTCAATTTCTGGCTCTTTTTCCTCAGGAATGGCCCTCTAGGCTTTCAGCTGAAAGCCTTGTGTATGTCTATGGCCTCTGTTCTTCAGAGTATTACACTGTGCTCTTGGGCCTTCCATCTCACTTCATATCCGAATATGGCAAATATCTTGAGGAGATATTTGTGTTTCAGGCAGGTCCCGCTCCTCAAGCAGAGCGCTGTCTCCCAGCTGCCTCAAGATCACAGCTAATGTCAGTGTACTGGATTGAGGCTCCTTAGACTTACTCTCAGCTCCGGAAATTTGGCATATGTGTGCTAGGTAAAAATAAACTTCAGGGCTCCTGAAGTTTCCAAATTGTTGCCAACCTCTCAAGACACCCAAGATCTTTGTTGGTTCATCTCTTCCTCTGGAGTTCCTTTATATGGGCCAATACCAATCCTCGGGTCGCTCCCCACACTGGCAAATAATCCCAGGGAAGAAACAGCTGATAATGGCTAGCTCACCTCAGAATTTTTAGTTTATTTAAACTGCTTTGGTTACATAGTTTGTCTATGTCTTTAAGATATATTTTCCCCATTTTTTCTGCCTTTTGTTTTGCAGTAGAAATGGCATTCTGCTATGACCTACTATATCCTAGTTAGAAACAGAAACCTCCAAGTCTGGGAGTGATTTCTTGATTCTGTTCCCTCCTTATTCGAGAGCATTTTATTTTCTCTTCAGTTACAATTTGAAGGCTGCATACTTTGTTATCCTTCATTTTTCTGTAGCCAGAGCAATGGTAGAGGCAGAAGTAGGGTTCACCTGAGAAAATGCGCAATTTGAAAAAAATGTCTGGGTTCTGCACTCTCTTCTAAGAGTTTATTACACACTAGAGGCCCGATGCACGAAATTCATGCAAGAGTAGGTCTTCCTTTCCCTGGCTGCCGGCACCGGCTTCCCTCCGGCACCCAGGACCCGGAGTTCCCTCCAGCCACAGGCAAGCACCTGGGGACGACCTGGGCTTCCCTTGCAGCCCCAGCTTTGTCTGGAAGGTCGTCTGGAAGGACGTCCAGTCTAATTAGCATATTACACTTTTATTATTATAGATTATATGTACTCTAAGAAGGTTTGCTACCCCTGCTCAGGGACTGTTTCTCATTCAAATAGAAGGAGATCATTTGCATCATTTCCCCAATTCAGTATGTCACAATAGAGTAAGTGTGTACTAGTAAGTCCCAGGGTTCCTTTTCCACATTTATCCACATTACATGCAGTTGCCATTTCTACTATTTCTCTGGCAAGAAAGGAAAAAAACACACAAAACAAACAAAGAAAAACAAGAACACACACATTTAGTTGGCTCCTCAGTTCTGGAAATATTATGATAATTCTCAGGATTTTGTCAACTCACTAATATATTTGAATACTAGAGTAGATTAAGTCATTAAGTCATGCTGTGCCTCTTCACTCTGAAATCTTCCATTTCTGTCCTTGGCCATCGTTCTTGAAGTCTATTATATCTAATTACATTATTCTATGTTGTTTGCTCTTGGTGAATATATTTGCTAGTTTTTACTATTCTGTACTCATTTTAAGTCTCATTTTAAGGGGAGGGAAATTCTATGAGTTGAACTAAATCCATTTTAATTTGAATATACAGTGAGTTTTCTAATACCCTAAAGGTTAAACCTGGATATTTGATTAAGAATTTCCTAACATCATGAGTATTGAACTGCCTGGCAGCTTACAAAGGTACCATTATAGCAGTCAATTTTTTTCACACTACCTAAGTCCAAATTTCCACTGTCTCGATTACTCCATGTTTTAAAGATCCAGTATTTTCCTGATCAGCTCACTTAAGTTATTAGGTCAGTTAATACTGATGATAATTCTGACATACATGTAAGAAAAAGGCCCATAAATATGACCTTTCAGTTGTGCCTGATGTTGAAAATACTGCTACATCAAGCTGGAAGGAATGAAACAAATTTATTTAGAGAGATATAAGGAGGTATCTCCTTGAAAAATTTTTTAGCGAAAAGGTATAGGGGATGGAGGGAGAAGGAGGTCCTAATATATGGTGACAGAAGAAGATTTGACTTTGGGTGGTGGTCACACAGTGCAATATACAGATCTTGTAACATAGAAAACCACACCTGCAACCTATATGTTCATGTTGACCAATGTCAACCCAATAAATTTAATTTTGTTTAAAAAAAAGTTTAAGGGTACTTGTATAAATTGCTTGGAAATGGGGAGAAAACATTCTCTACTGGTTCCTACCAAAACCATAAAGGTTCTGGAAGAAGCTTCCGATTTCCTTCATAGAAAAATTTGTTTGCCCATAATAGACAAGTTTCCTAATAAGCTACACTAAGACATAAGACTTGAAGACTTAAAATTAGTATATTAATAAATACTTTCCATAATGACTTTAATAGGATTTTATGTTCAGAGGAGTATCTATTACTATTTTTGAATGAGGAAACAAAAATATTAAAAAAGTTAATTTGCCCCATTATAATGACATGGATATTTCACAATCAAGTATCATCTACAACAGCCACATTCTAAGTTCTCTAATATTTTCTACCTTTGCAGTGAGTGCTCTTTCCAAGACAGTTTTTCAAGTGTAAATTATATATTCTTTCCATGACTAAAAAAAAAAAAAAATGTATGCCAAAAGAGCAAAAGTAACAGGATAATAAGGTAATTAGCTGTTAAACTACTTTTCCATAGTTACTCAGTAGTAAATATTAGCAACATTTTTTTATTATTCCAAATAAGTACTCTATCTGGCCATGGTTCAGCTGTACACCTGGCTAAACCAATTATTTTCACACTTTGCTTTTATAAAGAATACCGTACTATCAAATATAATCACAAACACCAATTCCCTCAATTCTCTATTGCCATTTAGATTCAGAGCTATGTAGACTAAGCCAGCTCCACTACTAAGTTACAAAAGCAATGTAATTATTATCTCATTAGCATTTAACCATGGCTTTGCACACTGGCATAGAATAATATATCATGGCAGTTATAAGATCTGGAATAAGGTTCTTTCTCAGGATTTTGGTCTCCTCGTTTGTAAATGAGACTGGATTAGACAATCTCTTTTCTACTCCCAAAATTTCCTAAATTTCTCTATAAATTAAATTTATCTATGCATTTTATAGTAATTAGTTGACTTACCAATTTCTATAAGAAAAAACTAACGCTTTTCATTTTTTCAGATATTTTCATTTTGACTTACTTCTAACAAAATATCTCAATGATCTTTAAATGAAAATATTAAAGTCTGTCAGTATCCATAGCAGGAAAAAAGTTAAAGAATTTATATGTTACATTTCTAATCAAGTCCAAAGAATAAATGTGTGTTTTTTTTTAATCCCATGCCGGCCCTAACTGGTTTGGCTCAGTGGATAGAGCGTCAGCCTGCGGACTCAAGGGTCCCAGGTTTGATTCCGGTCAAGGGCATGTACCTTGGTTGTGGGCACATCCCCAGTAGGGAGTGTGCAGGAGGCAACTGATCGATGTTTCTCTCTCATCGACGTTTCTAACTCTCTATCCCTCTCCCTTCCTCTCTGTAAAAAAAAAAAAAAAAAAAAAAAAAAAAAAAAAAAAAAAAAAAAAAAAAAAAAAAAAAAAAAAAAAAAAAAAAAAAAATCATAAAATCCCATGCCTTAACTACATTACTTACAGTTAATATAACAAAGAGTTGACAAATTTTATTCACAGAAACATTGTATAAAACTCAATGATGTATTTCACAAGTATTAGTTATTAGCAACTACTAATAATCAATGGAAATATAAGACATTAATATGTATAAATAAACTAAATGGGGTTGGGATATATAAATGAAATAGATGAAAACTAAAAGCTTTGCTAATTGGAACTAACTTTCTAAATGGGAATATAAAGAACATACAATTTAGAGTTCTCAAAGTTGTATCAAGATGAATAATTATTTGACAGTTTAAGGATAACAATAACTTTTACATGAAAAATTTGTTAAACAAATGAATGAATTCCCCACCATAGAAGATGACCTGGCACATAGTAGATATTCAATAAATGTATGTTGAATAAATGAATGAGTTAATATTGAGTCTCATTTTGAAAAATAAGACCAAAAAAAATTTTAAGCTCTTGAAAAACACATTATTGACTACTTATAGGTACAAATGTTTCAAATGAGAACAGGAAAACAAAATGGAAATATAAAGAACAGCTCTAGTCAATGAACCATGTCAAATGCTCTCTTTGTCAAAATCTACAATTAATTATATTCTGCCATTATGTCTTTAGACTGAAATCATGCAGCCTTAGGATTCAGTTTAAGATACAGAAATGTAAATGAGAAAACATATTCATTTATTTTCCCCTTCATTCACTGAGCAGATATTTCTTGAACACTCAGTGGTAACCGATACTTATTCCTTTCCTTTTTAGGTTCATGAAATGATTAAGTCAGAGACATATTAGCCAAGATTATATAAAAGAAATGTTTCTGTATGTAAATGGTCATAACTCATTTTCCACTTAATTCCTATTGTTCCATGCACAATGTATATTTATTATACCCAGTTCAATTTCATATATTTCTTTTAAAAATAAAACAATTTCTATCATTTTCACAACAATACATTAAATTGTACCTTAATTTTTTTCTCTTCCATTGACTTATGGATGCGTTCTCTTAGTGGTTTCACCAAAGAATTATTCACTTGTATGGGAGATCTATGTCCAAATAAAGCAAAATTTTATAAACCAAAAGAGCTTTCTAAAATCTAGTTTTCACCCTCTCCTACACAAAAGCAGTTACATAATAAAAGACTACTGAATCTATATAATACTATATAAAAATATCAGTATCCATATTCTGACAGTTCTAAATATTAATAATTTGCTTAATTAATTCAGTCACTAGATATTTGAGCTTCTACTATATGTAAGCCACTGTATAACATCCTGTGAATAGAAAGTTTATTCATTCATTGGCCCTGAATTCAGGACTCATGAAGTCTAAGTAAAAAAAACGACACCCACCTAACTAAAATTCAAAATGAAAAAGGCTAAGTGTCATAGCAGAGGAATTCAAAAGAGAAAAGCATAGTTTATAAGAAGAAGGGTTAGAGAAGGCACAATGGAGAAATAGATACTGGAGCTTTGGAGCCAGAGAAACCTGGATTCCCCAATAAGTTCCTGTTTGGCTCCACAGAGCCAGAGACATAACCCCTGTGACTCAAAAAACCATTATATAAAACTAAAGGATAGTTAATTCTAAGCAAGTCTAGTTTATAACCTTATATTGACTTTATATTTATACACATTGTCCTTAATTTTATCATTTCAATGGAGACCATTAAAAATTTACTTTACCATGGAGGGTACCTGTGCACACAAGGACAACAGCAGTGCCAAGGTAATTGCAAACAATTAAAATGTGTTTGGCCACATGACTGAATACAGAAAAATACCTCCCTAAAATGGATGTGGGATTAATATTGTTTTAAAATATTCTATTAACACAAAATAGTAAATGGTAGAATGAGAGAAAATTTAAATCATTTATATTTCTACCTAAAAAGTAAACCTTGTTAAACAGAGGTAAAAGGAGAAAAAAACAAAGATTCATTTTCTTTATACTCATTTCTGGAATTCTGACACAGGGTGAAAGCAAATCACTGATAAAATAAATTTCCACTGTTAGGAAAATATTTGGGCATTTCTAAGGTAGAATGTGAAAGAATTATATTATGCCCAATAGTAAAGAATAATCATGGGAAGCTGGTGAAGAAGACAACATTTAAAGGAATTATAGGACAAAACTGAAATATAGATCATTAACCTTTCTCTTCAAAGACAAAAGACAGTGAGGCACAAGAGAGAGATTGCATGAAGCAATCACACATGGATGTGTATGAACAATTTTAGACTAAAATTAGATTTCTAAAAAGTAGCTCAAGCAGAAAATAGAAAAGATCAAACAATGGGATGACGTAAAAATTCTCCACAATGCACTAAATACAATTTAAAATGGTTGTTCTAAAATTTTTAATGTTTTTATAAATGAACACGCATTAATTAAAAATATTATCAACTTACTGGATTTTGATCTAACTGTTGTCAAAACTGGATAGTATCAATGTCTTGCATGAAATACCAACACTAGTTTAGTATTTTTCTTCACAATGTGAGGAAGAAACAGTAAATGCCAACTCCAATGGGAGTTTGGTGCAATGCTCTCTCTTTTTCTCAGGCAGAATAGCACAGTCCTTAGAGCAGAGACCCCAGGCTTCAGAGAAAGACACGTTTGCTGCTTGCTAACTTAGCTCTCTTGGGCAAATTACTTAACATACCTCTCAAGCCTCTAATTCTTCACTTAAAAAGTGAGGATATTATTAAAAGAGGTTGCTATGAGGGCTGATATAACATAAATGAAAACATTTAGCAAAGTTCTTGACACACATAGCAAAGCAAATAAATATTTCCAAAGAAAAAAAACAAAAAATAAATAAATAAAAGAACACCTGGCATACTCTTACAAAATACACCTTTTTATATATAACTCACATTCAAGTGTTCAATTTCCTTTTAACTAACTTCAGTTTTCTCTAATCATACTTATCTATAATCTCCACATTTCCTACCATAGCATGCACTTGTTTTATAATCAATGAGGTGCTTTTTCAAAAACTCCTCAGAGTTAACATTCACATACATATAGCTTCCACATGACTTACCTGAAAAGTGTAAGAATAGAAGTGCCATTGTGATCAATGGTGTATTCATCGTCATATAAAAGCTCTGCTTTGTTTTTGGTAGGAACACTGGCTGCTTCTTCATCCAAAAGAACTAGTAAAAGTTTCACGGTATCTCTGCCACAGTATGCAGTGCCATGGTTTATGGCATAAGATTTTGGCTTGAACAAAAAATAATTTTAAGTAAACATTATAATCATCCCGGCTGGGTCAATCAGTCACTTTTCCATTTCATGCACCACGGTTCTCTTTCCTGCTCTGTTGTTTAATAAAAGATCATCCATAAGAAGTGGCTTTCAGGCATGAGAATATTTCTCCCTCAAGCCATACTAAAATCAATCTTATCAACTTCCAAAAGCACAAAAGAATACAAAAAATAGTATCATCAAAAAGGAAGACAATAGGTTCCGGTCAAAATAACGTTGGGCTTTTAAGTCAGAAAATTTAGCGTCTACCTTCCTATGCGACCTCCCTCAGGATTTAACTTCTCAGTATTTTTCTCTCTTATACCAAAGAGAGATGAGGTTCTGGTGATCTAAATACCAACCCCACAAATGGCTAGAAAGATCTACTGAAATGCAAAAATAAAAAACTATAGTTGATTCTCATTCATTCAGTAATCATTGATCAGTACATACTAAGACCCAAGCACTGTGTTTGAAGCTAAGACCACCAAGGTAAAAACCACTGCCACAAGGAACCCACATTCTCCTTAATAAAATAAGTAAGCAATAATTGCATTCACAGTGCTCAGTGCTATTTCTAACATAAGGTATACATGGTGCCTTGGGAGCACACAAAAGATAGTGATCAATTTACCCTGGAATCAAGAATGGCTTCATAGAGAAGGAGACACAAAGGCATAGGAGAGAGCAAGGTATTTTCAGGGACCGGGGAGTATGATATGGCTGAAGAATAGGATAATAGAGAGGGAGTTACATGACATGAGCCTAGAAAAGCTTTGTGTATCAGGCAAAGAGGTTATAAGTCAGTCTGTTAAAAATCTCTTAGTTTATTAAGCAAGGAAGTAAAACAATACTATTTAGATTTTAGAAAAATGATGGCAATGTGTAAAACATACTCCAGGGTAAGAATGTTATTAAATCTGAAGACAGAACAAATTAAGAGACTGTAATAATCCAGCTTAAAAGTGAAGAAGATAGTAGCAGTGGAGATTAAGAAAAAGCAGATTAAAAGAGGAGAGCTGGAAAAACTCAGTGACGAGATAGAAGAATAAGCAAAAATGTATGATAAAATATAATACATAAATACATGTAAACACAGACCCTGAAGGCATTTCTGTCTGCTTTGATAACAACTTACTAGTTGTATGTGCTGTGTAAGTCTGGGAAAGTTGCTGAACCTTAATGTGCTTCAGTTAAATCACTGGTAAAACACGGGTATTTAGAGTGCCTAACCAATAGGGTTGCTGGACATTATACCTCGATATCAAAGCTGCCCTTTCTGGGACACTCCTCAGCTTTCACCAACATGGTCTTGGCCTCCTTTCTCTACTTGGCTGACTCAGGCTCAGGTTCGGTGAACTATAATCCACACCCATACTGGAACTTTAACCAATTATCTATCAAAACCTAGTGCGTAACATATATATTTTTCATTAGCACCAGATAAGTCCATATTGTTTAATATTAACCTCACGGAGGAATTATTGAATCGCATTTTTCAAAGATTTCTGATTTGGTGAAAAACATACAATTAAGAACCAGGTTGTTTGCATTTTTATTTCTTGTGACTGGAAATGGGAGAGGTTGATGCTCTTAATTATCTGAGTTGTGACAATTCCTGATTTATACTGATAGTAATAACCTGGCTGTCATTTGAGCCAAGCCAGTCACAGGAACTGTTAATATACATGGGATATATGGAGAACAACTCAGAATCTCCCCCATCAAATTAATCTAAAAACATGCAGTTATTGAGAAATATCTAAAAATAGTCCCCAGGGGATGTGAATAAAATAAATAATAAAAAATAAGCAAAAGTCCTTCTTCATACACTAGCTGTCACAATCACAACTAATGAAAAGGGGCTTTTGTTACTTGAATAACTAAACTGTAACAAATGGATTTTAACACATACTCCAGAATTGTGTTTTAGAGCTAAAAGCAAGGTAGAAAATTTTTCCTATAATACCATAGTTATAATACTGCATAATGTTCAAAAATCTCTGTAAAAAAAAAAAAGAGAGAGAGAGAGGTGAATGTTCTAGGAATATATAGTTAAGAGATTTCTAAGTATAGGAGAAATTCTGAATGTTCACAGTACGCTGCAATGGAAGTAGAAAATAAGACATCACAGAAATAGGAAAATTCTGTAAAAGAAAAATAAACTACTGAATAGAAACCATTTTGTTGCTTTTCTATTAAGTGCCTAGTACTGAGGTCAGAGCCAGAGAAACCAAAGGGAAAATAATTGCTTTGAAGAATAATTATTAAAAAATATGACAGAACACCTTAGTATCCATCAAGAATTATAAATTGCTAGTGCTCCAAGGGATACTGAAGATTATCCAATGCCCTACTTTAACAAATACAGTCAATTTGGTCCAAAGATGTTAAGATTTACCCAACTCCAACATAATCCTACATAATCCTATTGAGAACTTAAATTGTCAACAACGTAACACAGGAAACACATTCTTCTGACTTAAGTAGCAATAGTAAACCACTTCTACAACAAATAGAAGAGGAGATGTTTTATATAGAAGGATAATAAAATATAAAAAGCTCATTACCCGTGCAGGACTGATGTCAGTGGTGCTAACAGCTAAGTCTCCTTGTTGAGAATTGAAAATATTTTTAATCCTCCAATCCAAATCCTGAGCAACCTCCTCTACTGCTTTACAAAAAGGATCCCTGTTGTTCTGGCCTTTAATCACCTGCATCTTTATCACGGAGAGTATCCGACTCCCTGCAATGCTGAAAATGGAAATAAGATTGCCTTTATAATAGTATTAGAAATGACAATGTGTGTATAAGCTTGACAATATAATTCTCAGAGTTAATCAACACTTTTCAAAGATTATGGATTTGTTCTTAAAAATCAAACAGGAACACATTTAAGAAAAGGATGAGAACCATTAGAAGCAAAATTACCAAGTAAGTCATTTCAACAAGGTAAGTTACTTCTTTCTTTATTTGAAAACTAAAGGGAAATAATTTAGTTATATATGATGACAGATTCAGATGCAGTTATATATACACAATATACTTAAAATATGTACCTTTCGACACAACTAAGGTAACAAAAGCTACCTTTCACTGAATACCTAGAATCCTACATCACTTTAATCTTAAAACCAATTCAGTAAGTATTATTACCCTTAAATCACAGATGAGAAAATGGTTAAGTAGCTTATTCAAGAATACGCACTGTTCTGGGCTAGGAAGGAGGTGGTGGGGAAGGAGACTGACCTGAAACACGTAATATTGCACTATAGTATGAGAAGAGTGATTACATGAAAGAGGAAAGCAAGCTAGTTAATACGGATCAAAAGCAAACCAGAGACTCAACCAACTACGGCCCACAGGTAAGGTTTTATAAAACCTCCTGAATCCAGGTTTCTTTATACTAAGCCTGAACCTGAGTAAATTTGGGTTGCAGTTCCTGCTCCAGATAACAGACCTAAAACCAATGTGGGAAATGTGTAGAGGGAAGGATTTGGGTCCATTACAAGAAAGAAATTACCAGTGTCAACAACAGAAGGGAGCTTTTTTTGAGGTCAGGAGATCTCCATCCCGGGTGGAAAGGCTGCACTGTGCCAGTTGAGAAGGGGGTGTGGTCTGAGTGTGGAGTCAGACTACCTGAGCACAAATCGTAGCTCCCTCACTTTCTATCTTGAGTAAGCTGTTTAATCTCTCCGTGAAGTTTATAGTGCCAGAAAGGAAATTAGGAATTAAAGTTTTCATCCTCACTGCCTCATTGCCAGACTTTATGTTTTAGGAACAAGCCAGGTTCCCTAACGATCATTGGAAATATAATTCTTCACATTTAAATAGATGGTCCAAGTAGAAAAGGGAAGTTAGAAAAAAACTGCAGAGACTTAATATGCAATAGTACATTAGACCAGTGTCTCCCAAATTTGCCTGATCATCTAAAGCAGCAGTTCTCAACCTGTGGGTCGAGTCCCCTTTGGGGGTCGAACGACACTTTCACAGGGGTTGCCTAAATACATCCTGCATATCAGATATTTACATTACAATTCATAGCAGTAGCAAAATTACAGTTATGAAGTAGCAACGAAAATAATTTTACGGTTGGGGGTCACCACAACATGAGGAACTGTATTAAAGGGTCGTGGCATTAGGAAGGTTGAGAACACTGATCTAAAGCAAACCAGAGACTGGACCAACTATGGCCAAAAACCTGAACTCAATTGTTTCTTTATACTAAGCCTGAACCTGAATAAATTTGGGTTGCAGTTCCCCCAAACCTCCAAGTACCACCCACTCTCCCCCCACCCAAAAAAAGGAAAAATATTCAGCATTAGTTTAAAAGATTAATTCCAGATCACACCCTCCAGAGAAGGACTTAAATAGTTGTATTATTGTAAAAGTACCACAGGTGATTCTTATGACTAGACAAGCTTGGGAAACATTTTATGAAAAAATTAGCTCCTTGAGAAAGGAACCGTATTATTTTTTATCCTCGCCCAAAGATTTTTATTGATTTTAGAGCGAGGGGGTGGGGGAGAGAAGGAGAAATATCCACGTGAGAAGGAAACATCGATCCATGCCCTTGACCAGAATCAAACCTGGGACCCTTCAATCTGCAGGCCGACTCTCTGTCCACTGAGCCAAACTGGCTAGGGCTCTTTGATGCTACTTTTTTTTAACATTTTCTATTTGGTGATGGTGTAAGAAATAAAATATGAAAGATTGGTATTTGTTTAATAACCTTGTGCCCAGAAACACTGTGATAAACTCTACTATTAATTTTAATCATTTTTCTTCTGATTCTTGGAGTTTTCTACATATATAATCATATCATCAATTAGAGTTTTACTTGTTCCTTTTCAATTGTTTTATCACCTTTTTCTTTTTCTTGCCTTACTATAGTGAAATGGGCACCTAATACTATGATAAAAAAAATTATGAGAGCAAGAACTCATTCTAAGTCTTAAATATAATGCTAAAATATTTTACCATCAAGTAGGTTTTCACAGAAACCCTTTATCAGGTTAAAACCCTTAGTCTTAATTCATTTTACACTGAAGGGGTAGCCGTGAAGGATGGGTATGTCCTAAGATGCTCCTCACCTTGGGAAGTCCTTCGACTTTGTCATCTGTCCGGCAGACATTGGTGGCTATAAGAACAGACTCCAAATCACCAAATTCAGCAAATAGTCTCAAAATAAATGCTGG
Source organism: Myotis brandtii (assembly GCF_000412655.1). Classification (NCBI taxonomy): domain Eukaryota; kingdom Metazoa; phylum Chordata; class Mammalia; order Chiroptera; family Vespertilionidae; genus Myotis; species Myotis brandtii. The sequence goes on from NW_005370516.1 coordinate 702,931, forward strand.
CTTCCCTTTTTGACTTCCTTTCTGGCTTTCTTCCTTCCTCTAGTTTTTGTCTGCATTTTCATTGAAATTGCCTGCTCATCAATGTATTTGAGAAGCATTTAAAAAAATATGTTATCCAGCATTATTAATTACTGTGAAAGGAAGGGTCAATCAGCTGACCTAGTCTGCCATACAACCGTAATCAGTAGACTCTAGGAATTATTTTAAGCATGCAGGCACTTTCTTTTTCAGCTAATTTTTTCTTAATTTTCAATTAAAAGCACAGACATAACTGGATGAAATATAGCCAAAATGAATACACAATTAACATTATGTGCTTTTTCTGGGAATTAATCTCGAATGGAAACATTTTGGAAAAGATTCAAAAGGGTAATAAAATATGAAAGATTGTCTTAGTCAATTATAAGAACAACAACAAAAAAACATCACACCAAAAAACAAAGCTTTAAATATTAGGTAAAGCCACCTTTGCCTCCCTTTTCTCATTCTTTTCATAAGAACAAATATGCTAAATTTTAAAAATAATATAATTCACTGATTGTATTTTATTTAGAAAAAATATATATATATTAGACCTGTACTTAAGATACTTGTCAAAGTCATATTTTGACCCCTGGCAAAATACACCAAGCACCAGTGTCATGCCTAGTCTGTTGCTATGCATTCACTATGCACTAGCCAACCATTAACTCTTCAAATATCTGCTCAACAACACAGAGGATTATTATTTCAAACACTTACTTCTAAAGCCTAGAAACTCCTGAAGTTTTAACTCAAATGACATCAGGACAATTGTGTTAGGCACTAGAAATACAAAATGAATAAAACCTGTCTCTTTAAAAGGTCAAAATTGATCATACGATAGGAGATACTAAAGGAATAGAGAAAGTTTGAGTGAGAAGGGCAGAGAACAAGGAAGTATTCAGGAAGGCTTCCCAGAAGACACATTATGACTATGCTGGATAAACATTAATAGAATTTAGGTGAGAAAGGTAAACTGTAGCTCCTGACTACTAAATGCATCACATCAAAGCTCTGGAGCAGAAAGAGAAAAAAAATGAAGCTAGTGGAGAAAAACACATTAAACCCCAAGCTTGTATCAAAACATAGTGACTGAAGGAGAACAATAAGCAATAATAAAGACAAATGATTGGTAGGCAATACTTTAATGTAATTGCCAACTCTCTACCATAAAGAGTGATTGATTGGCTTTTCCTCACCATCTTCATGAATTTGGTAACTATTTACTAAAATAAATTATATCGCCAGCCCTGGCCAGGTGGCTTGGTTGGTTGAAGCATCATCCCATACACCACAAGGTTGAGGGTTGGATTCCCAGTCAGGGCACATACCTAGGTTGGAGGGGTTTCATCCAATCAGTGTTTCTCTCACATAGATGTTTCTCTCTTTCTTCCTTCCTCTCTCTCCAAAATCAATAAATACATATCCTCGGGTGAGATTTTTTAAAAATCTATAACAATCCTATATAATAAAAAGCTAATATGCAAATCGACCGAACGGCGGAATGACCGGTCACTATGACACGCACTGACCACCAGGGGGCAGATGCTCAATGCAGGAGCTGACCCCTGGTGGTCAGTGTGCTTCCACAGGGGGAGCACCGCACAGCCAGAAGCCGGGATCATGGCTGGTGAGCACAGCAGCGGAGGTGGGAGCCTCTCCCACCTACACGACAGAGCTAAGGGGAGCGGGCCTAAGCCATCAGTCAGACATCCCCCCCGGAGGCTCCCGGACTGCAAGAGGGCGCAGGCCGGGCTGAGGGGAACCCCTTCCCCTGCCCCAAGTGCACTAATTTCATGCACCGGGCCTCTAGTTAAATATAATCAAAGGTGCTACATAAAAATGTATCAAAATGCTTCCAAAATATATTTAAATGAAATTCTGAACTGGAAAATTTAAACCAGATTTAATATTCTATAAATGCATAACATTTAGTCCAATATATATATAACTCAGGTGTGCCATTGAAGATTTGTTGTGTAATAAACTTGAAATATAGAGTTTTAAACATTTGAACAACTATTTTAAACATTTGAACTATGAAACCTGAAACCTCTTTTTTTCAGGTGAAAGTACAGTATGCATTTTATGGTGGCACCTACTGGCAAAGGGCAGAAATGCAGCCAAACTATAGCCAAATGAAAATCTGGCAGTGGGGAGATAAGTGTGAGAATGGATTCTTGGATTTCTTCCCTGTCAGCCTATTTATTCCCCATCATGCTTTGGACTCAAAGATTATTGTGATTCCCTATCACCACCACCCTATTATAAGACAAGTAGTACAAACTTATCCTCAGTTACAAGAATTAAATACATTTTTATCTCTAAGTTTTAACATTGAGACACAGAGTGATATGCAGGCAGGAGTTAAAGTGCATAGAATTTATATACCATACTGAGGTTTCTGGAGTTTTATCCTCATTTGGAATCTTTAAAGGGTTTTAATCCTGGAAGTAGCATTTGCTGTTTCAGAAAGATCACTGGAAGCAGTGAGGACACCAGGATAGGGCAACTCAAGATTGGAGGCAGAATGAACAAGTCAGAAATAAGGGGAAAAATCCAGGCAAGAAAGAATGAAAATCTGAAAACGGACAGTATAAACAATGTAATTAAGGTAGTAGCTACAGAAAGAACATTAAAAAAATGTTAATTAAGAAGCATTGATGGATCTTGGTGACTGAAGGGATAGAGAAAGGAGAAAAAGGAGTTTAAGACAAGTTTCAGGTTTCTGCTTGGGTGACGGGAGGGAGAGAGGCTTCATCAAGTCAGGAGGAGAAGCAGGTGTTCAAGGAAAGATGAAGATTTAATCTGGAACATGTTAAATTTGACTTGCCTTTGAGGTAACAAACCCATATATAAATAAAGATATATTTTTGAATTTCAGGAAAGAGGTTTGAATTTCACTGAAATATAGATTTAGAATGGGGAAAAGAGAGAAAATGATCCAATTTGAGGACTCAAAAGAACAAAGATTACGATAACTTGAAGGATGAAGGAAGTGTGTGTGTGTGTGTGTGTGTGTGTGTGTGTGTGTGTGTGTGTGTGTGTGTGTCTGGTGGGAAGGAGTGCTGGGAAGTTGGTGAGTGGGTTGCAAATTCTTATCTTCCAGGATAGGAAGTTAATACATAACGTCTAAACTGAAAAATCAAAAATAGCTGCATTAAAATGTCATTTAAATTAGTAAATATAAAACAGACACACACACACACACACAAAAATTCGATGTTTACAAGTCTGTATTATCTGACTTTACTATAATATACATATATTGCTTTGCTTAAAATAAAATATTTTTTAAAATTATCTGCTAACTCAGAAGAAATGATCAGCCACACATTATCTGGGAGTTCAGATGATGTCACTGATATTGACTGCAAGTCATATCAAAAGCCTCTTCCAAATTTACTTCCTTGTAATGGATAGCCATATAAAAAGAGAAAAGGATGCAATTCAGAATAAAATCATAAAAAAACAATTCTTCCCAGAATTTTGAATTGGAAAGAAGTTTCCTGGAATAAGATATAGTGTTAAGGGAATGGTTCCAGAGTCAGACCTGGCTAAGTTCAGACCCCAGTTCGGCTAATTGATAACCATGTAATTAGGGTAAATTACTTAATCCCAGTGTTTCGGTTTTTTCCTCTCTAAATTGGGTACCTATATGGTATCTACCATGGAAAGTTGTTGTAATAATCAAATGATAATCCCCATAAAGAGCTCAGTACAATGTCTAACACATAATCAATATTCAATAAATACCAGCTATTTTTATTAGTACTATGCAATGGCATAACAACTAAATTGACAGTGAAGTACCACAATTGCTAGCATAAACAATTCACCTCTGCCTCACCCAAATTAATCTAAAAATTACACACCATCCAATTACACAGCATCGATCTATGAACATGGTTGGATTCCAAGTCAGGACATCTATAAATGAATCTTAAAGATTATAAACATAATCTCTCATTTCCAATATCACAAAAACAGAAATTTCAGATGAATCAAAAACTTATGCCAAAAAAAAACTAACAGAAAATAGAATAGATAATTCATATCTCTTCATAAATTTTCTTATTCATTCTTGATATGGGATTCCTTTATTGCTAAATTAAAAGTTGAGCCTGGCTGGCGTGGCTCAGTGGTTGAGCATCGATCTATGAACATGGTTGGATTCCAAGTCAGGGCACATGCCCAGGTTGTGAGCTCAATCCTCAGTGGGGGGCGTGCAGGAGGCAGCCAATCAATGATTCTCTCTCATCATTGATGTTTCTATCTCTCTCCCTCTCCCTTCCTTCTCTGAAATCAATAAAAAAAATTTTTTTAAAAAAAGAAATTTTGAAAAGTATTATCTATTAGGTTTTTTCCCAGGCCTCAAAAATCTGTTTCTTTCAGATAAAGACAAATGGTAAACACTCTTCTCTAAACAAATTTAATTTAAAGATGTCTTTTGACTTTGGCAAAAATTTTGTAATCATAGAGAAGCAAATTTTAGCGAGAAAGGTCACATGATTATATTTTATTCATCTAGATATTTATTCTTCTCCCTACTGTTTGGTCTGATGATTGACCATTTCAATAGCTCTTATATTTCTACCTCTGATTCTATGAAGTTTTAAAGATAGAGTAATAACACACATTAGTAATTTATTTAAAAAAATCATTACCTTGGATTTGCTATTTCTCCAAGAATCTCATCTAATTTGTCAATGAAATTAATAAAACTAGACAATCCTTTCACATGTGTCCTTAAAGGATCAGAAGGTGATGGTGCATATCCTTTCCCTCCAAGCTCCATTGATCTAATAAATGATGTGGCCACCTATGAATTAAAACAAGTGATTGTTATGTTTAATGATTAATAAGTTAAAACAGCAATTTACTTTATGAAGCTGAGTATATTTACATGATTCTAGTTATACAAATGAAGTGCTTTTGTGACTCATACCACACAGTGATTCAGAAGCAAGTAATCAAAGAAACAGGTGCCATGCAGAATTCATGCCAGCAAAGGTTAGGGGACAAATTAAGTATGTTCATAAGAGTATATCATTGATTATAAATAATTGGTTTATGAATATGTTGTTATATAGGCTGACTACTGGCTACTGGAATTGTTGCACAGGACAAAGGGGTTTTCAGTGTCCACTATGTTGATTGGGCAATTAATTCAACTCTCCCAAGTTATAACTTCTAGATATGTAAAATAAAGATTTAGACTAGATAATCACTCAGTCCCATCTAGTTTCATATCCTAGGATTATTTGATCATGCGTAGTTCAAAAGGCCTTGCCTTTACAATGATAAATATACACATATGATGACTAAACATAAAAGCATCCCTGCCAAAACAATATTCTAAAGCAGTATTTTCCAGAGTGTTCCCTTAGAAAGACAAATTCTATGAAATTTCAATAATCTGAGTAAAAGTCCCACAGTAAAATAACTTAGAAAACAACAGATTAAATAACAAGGTTAACTGGAAATTTCTTTATGGCAGGACTTCCCAAAGGTTTTTAAATACAAACATGAATTTATGTATATCCAATAAAGACATATACTATTTCCAAACGGTTTGCTCTTGGAAACGTTAATTCAAAAAGCATGTAACAGGGGCATTCTGCCTTTGGCTAGCACTCTAAAGAATACATGTAGGAAAACACTGTCTAGAGAAAATCTCCTTGCCAAATTGGAAAGATATGACAAAAACATAAAAACACTATGGATTTTCAAAAACACCTCAAGGTAGGACATAAAGTAACAATTTAAAAGTTATTTTATCACAGTTACAAGAATTCTACATCAAGGTACAGGGATCCACTGTTCAAAGAGTCTGTATTTTAAAAATCCTGAAAATGGAACATATCCATACCAAAAAGATAGACATCTGTTTCTCTCGAGCAGCATGTTTCAAATCAGTGAAGGCTTCTCTTCCAAGTCCTCTATCAGGAATATTGAGAATATGAGCCAGAGCCAGGTCATTCTTTGAATTCACTAGCAGATTCAAATATGAGTAGATAATTTTCTTTGCCAGTAACTTCGCCTACGCAATAAAATAGTATTTTCTTTATTGAAGTTGTTCTAAATCCATAAATTTTTTATATGTAGTAAAAATACTTACGATCATTCAATGACAATATCTCACTCAGATCTTTGGGAAAAAGAATTGCCAAATAAACCGAAAGTTTGGGTTGGACAATTAATATATCTTTGCTCATAAAAACAACTTGCTGCAATGAAAAGCTGTGAGTAAATACCAACTATCATAATTATTGGAAAATGGGTGTTAGAAAATAGTATATAAGATACAGCCCAAAAATCTGCATTTCTGATGAGACCTGATCTCATTCCCCCACATAGATTTGCCACTATACAATAGCCAATAATGAAGCCTCCTGTAGCCTAGGCCGTGGTCGGCAAACTGCGGCTCGCGAGCCACATGCGGCTCTTTGGCCCCTTGAGTGTGGCTCTTCCTAAGCCTTAGGAATACCCTAATTAAGTTAATAACAATGTACCTACCTATATAGTTTAAGTTTAAAAAATTTGGCTCTCAAAAGAAATTTCAATCATTGTACTGTTGATATTTGGCTCTGTTGACTAATGAGTTTGCCGACCACTGACCCAGATCAACAGAGGTGTAGAAGGTGAGGGGAATGTAAAATACGTAAGGAGAGTACTGATTTAGACAAAACCAAATAAGTATTAAAATGAAAAGATTCAACCAAATGCTAAGCAAATAATAACAAATAGTTGATGTCGATGTAAACTGGCCAAAACAAAGCTATAGAGTCTAGTACATTCAAGCACAAGATGCATAATATTTGAGAGCACTTGATATGGGCATCATTTCTTTCATATTTCTTCAGAATAGTTGATGTTGATGTAAACTGGCCAAAACAAAGCTATGGAGTCTAGTACATTCAAGCACAAGATGCACTTGATATGGGCATCATTTCTTTCATATTTCTTCACAGTCAAATGATAAAACAAGGCATAAAGAGAGTTAAAGAGGTAGCAATAAAAAATTACAAATTGTTAGGAAGTCTCTTAAATAATTATTACGGACGTCTCAAGTTCATATGCATCTTAAAAGTACTTTTAAAAATAGCACCCTTTTGAATTATTTAAATTTCATGTGAAAAACAATTCTTGAAACATGGGAGGCAGTCAGAGTCCATTTTTTAAAAACCTCATCAGACAGGATAAGATTACTTTAAATATGGACTTAAAATATAATTTAAGCAAAACTGATTTTTAAAAAATAAGGCTATTAACTCTATAAAACTTTTTTCTTAAATATTAAAGATACAGCACATTTATTACCTTTGAAGAGACATTCCCTAATTTCCCAAGATAAAGTAACCAGCCATTCACATATTCCCTTACCACCCTGTTATAATTCTGCATATCAGTCAATTATATAATTCTCTGCAAGATCTTAATACTTTCTGACACTTTATTTTCTTAATATTTCTACTACTTTATGAGGTCCATGAGAGCAAATGATGTATCCTTAAGGTACAAAAGAATGATTGGCATTATATTAGGAAATGAATGCATTTTTGTTAATAGGTTCTTAGTAAGTTTTTGTTCAATGATGAAAGAAAAATTATTACATGTATTTGGCCCTTTTAGATAATTCAAAATTGAAACTATGGATAAAAACGTCTGTGGAATCAAATAAGTGTTCATATGTTTTTATTGCATTGCCTTAAAAAGAAAAGTTCTTTGTAAGTTCAATTAAATTAAGATCATCTTTAAGATCTGTCATAAAGTTTTATAAACTAAGGCATAACAGTTTTCTGCTTATATTTCAAAGGGCCTTTTATCTTTACTTTCATAGAAAATCACAATACTTCATGCGAATCTATAATACAAAAATTTCTATTTTAACTTCACAGTGCAACAGTGTGTCTAAAATATATATCTTCTTTATCCCTTTGACATTGGGAAGAGGAACACAATTTGGCAAAAATCAAGGCAGAGAAAACAGTGATATTCACATTGTAGTCAGAAACTTTTTTACTTTTCCCACATTTAATTTTGTAAAACTACAATTTAGTTTCACTGTGTTTCTACTGTGCCAAAATAATGAGGATTTACCAGTATGTATATATCTAGTCCTCACTGGGTACAAATCCAGGTCTTAAATTGGCACATCTACAGCTTATTCTTTAAGTCTAGCAAATTTTGTCCTTCTGATGCTAGGCAAACATCAGGAGGAAACATCTTGGCGTCCTCACAGTTAGAGTGTTTCTTTTAACTCACAGATGTAATTAGAAATCTGTCCCTATCATTATGGTCAGATAACATGGCAGTTATGGTTTCCCTACTCTTATATTTGCAAGTGTGTTTTAAAGAGGCTCTCTGAAAAAGCACTCCACATAAATACAGTTATGATGTCCAGGAGCAAGGGCCTAAATTGAAAAAATCCACAAGATTGAAGCTTTTACCAAGACACTGAAAATCAAGATAAACTGATTCAATCCATACCACAAAGTATTTTTGCAATGCTTGTTTAGAAGTTGAACAATTTTAAGCTTTCAGAAAATTCCAAGTTCCTTTTCCCATCCCTTAATTATTACTGAAGTGCAGATATTCAATCTCAATTTGAAGTCAGTTTTTCTAAATTAAGAAGATTAACATTTATACAGGTATTTTTTACTTTCTTCGCCAACATATCACATTTAATGACACAAAAAATGTGGACTTAAGCTAATATACTGGTAAAAATGTTTAATTGATTACTTTTTGGGGGGCCTTTATTGTATTTTTCCCTCATTACTTCATAATTTCTAAAGCAATAGTTTAGTACCATAAGGAAAATAAAATGAAGTAAAATAAAAGAATGAAACAAAAACATTGTTTCTCAAATTCATTCCATTCATCTATTCGAGGACTCTTGTGTGGTATTAGTAAGCATATTTGGTGATAAAAATAAATCTTTGCAAGACTGCAGCCCAAAAAGTTACTTTGGAATTTTAAAAGAAATATGTTGCCTTCCAAAAATACTTTGTAAAAAGAAAAATTAGAAGTCTGCAAGGAACAGAAAAATGGCTTAGAGGATGGCTGCTACTTTAATAGTCTTCATAAAATCTAATCCATCAGCTAACTAGTAGATAAAATTCTCCTGGAAAATACAAGCCAAGGAGACAAAAAATATAAAGTAGAGGATTAATACAGGGTAACTATCATTGCTTTTTAAATGAGGAAACTATATGCTTATAACAAAGATCCATTGGTTTCTATAAACTAAGAGCCTTTTTCATGGGTATACCTTTAAGATAATGTTTTATATCTGTAAACCAAAACTCCTAGCTTAGGTCATTTTACATGTACAAATTAGTTCATTCCTTTTAATTAAAAGGCACAATAACAATTATTGTTTCCGCCCTGTAGAACTTGTAAGATAGATCAAAAAGAACACGTCTGTAACGATTTACCCTCTTGATGTATGAATGTACTCCATAAGTACCACTGAGAAAAAAACCAGGTAATTTAGTAAGTGTTTTGTCACAATTTAGGGCAGGAGAAAAAAACAAGCAGGATGTAAGTGAAACATTAATGTCAAGCAAGAGAAAATAGTTACAAATTACTAAAAGGAATCACAACTCTTAGCAGAAAACATTCAAAGGTGGACTTGGGATATTTTCTTGTACCAAAAAGGGTAAGTGCTCAAGAGTTTAAAAGAGCATGTAAAAAAATACAGAAGGCAGCTTGAAGGGGATCTCTCTACTTTTGCATCAAAGATTAATGACTCTAATTAATTTTAACTCCAAATAAATAAAATTCCATGAGTCCTTAGAATATAGACACAAATAAAAAAGTAGGAAGATACATAGAAAAAATATCTAATTTGCCTCCTATACTACCTGTAACTATTACACCAACTCTTAAACTGGTAATTAAAGAGAAAGAATTAAGTAGTGACCCTATCATTTTTAGGGAACTGAACTTCAACCCAGTTGATAAGATAAAGTTCTTCTTTATTGAGAAATGGCAGCTAATTAATGTAAAGACATGATAGAGTAAGAAACTCACCATTCTATAAATTCTAAAGAAATAATTGACTTAGACAAGACTGGACAATTCAAGACAACTGGAGTTTGCATCTCCTGATATGATACAAAATGAAATATTCAGCATCAGTTATAAAGTATTTGTTAAGAAATGTTAAACCTCAATCTAAGATAGCTTTTAGGTGTAACTTCCAGTTTATTGGAAATAGAGAAACAAGTAAAATAATACCAGTAGGAGTTAATCAGATAAATAAGAAGTAAAAAAAAAAGACTGGGGGAATTCTTCTAGGTTAAGAGTATAAAAAAACACAGAGGACAAATAGAGAAATGAGAATAGAGAAGATAGCATATTATATTAGGGAATACTTAAGTTTTCTTACATAGGATAATAATATCCCCTTATTTGACTGGGGGATTCTTCTAGGTTAAGAGTATAAAAAAACATAAAACCCACTTAGGGGACAAATAGAGAAATGAGAATAGAGAAGATAGCATATTATATTAGGGAATACTTAAGTTTTCTTACATATGATAATAATATTGTGGTTATCCCCTTATTTTCAGGAAATAATATGCTGAAGACATTTAGGTTCTAAGTATCAGGATATCAGCAACTTACCTTTCATATAGTTAAGTTGGGCCAAGGTAACAGGTTTAATTATATTAAACCAAACCTGTACTTTGCACTACTTTCCTGTGATGTTTTTGCATAACAAACCCTGCTATCGGAACTCATGATGCATCAGTTATTCTACTGCAAAGGGTGCAGAACAGATTTTCCCAAGAAGCAACAATACTGTTTCCGAACAAAACAGTAATGTGAAGTTTACCAAATACAGTCAGCTCTCAGTGGCCACAGGTTCCACATCTGTGGATTCAACCAACCACAGATGGAAAATAGTTGAAATTTTTAAAAGGTTATATTGTTGCTGACATGTACTATGAGGCCTATGATGACTGCATCTGCACTGAATGTATACGGATTTTTTTCTTGTCTTTCTTCCCTAAACAACACAGTATAACAACTATTTACATAGCATTTACATTGTATTGGGGATTAAAAGTAATCTGGAGATGACTTAAAGTATATAGGAGGATGTGTGTGGGTTATCTGCAAATACTACATACATTATTTTATATAAGAGACTTAAGCATCTGTGGATTTTGGTGTCCAAGGGGAGTCCTGGAACCAATCCCCCACAGTGACCAAGAGACACCATATAAAGATTCAAAGAAATCTGGCAATCTGGATCTTCAACCATTTTTCTGATACTTAGAGTGATACCTATTTTTGTACAGTGCCTGTTACATTGGCCCAAAACCATGAAATAACTTATTGTTATGATCTCACCAGTCTTCAATGTATTACTCTTTGTGAACAGTATTATGTAAACAAAATAAAACTTTAAAAAAAAATAGTAACTGTATGTATAGTCAAATTCATAGTGATTTGAAGGGGATCATATCCTGCTTTAATTTACTCACAATTTATCAGTACCTTTTCATTATCCTGTTTGTGTTTACTCATTGGCGATGTCGGTACAGAAAGACCAGTTTCATCATCTACTGTGGACTGTCTGCCACACAGAAAATCCCGTAGTTGACTCTGTAGGAAATACAGGACATTACTAATAAAATGATATGCCAACTATAAAAAAAATTTCACACCTAGGACTACCCAGTGTCACTGATGTTCTAGTATACAGCATTTTACCTAACCTTTGTTGGCAGTCAACAATATGTAGACATGGAATTACACTTCTGAACAAAAGGCTTCCATTACTTTCCAGTTTAGAGTTAAAAGATGACCTTGGAAATTTAATCTTAGTCTTTTATTTTTTATGGAAAAAAATTAAAAAGAAAGAAAAGTCTTGTTTCTCTCTTTCCCTTTCTTTCTCTCTCTCAAATCAATCAATCAATCAAAAGAAATCATGCATTTGGGACTGATTTCTTCATTAAAATTTTTCTTCTGTAATAAGAAGCTATTCTTACATTTAAACCAAATAATAATAACCCAAGTTCAACAAAGTTTACCACCAAAACCTTTCTTCCAAGTAATGACTAGCTAACTTTCAGGTAGCAAAAGTCTCCATTTTTAACATGATCCAAAAAGCAAAAGCATTATCAAGTTACTATAAATGCTAATACCAGAATTAAAAATAAACCTTGTCAAATTTTAATTTGATTAGTCTAGAATTGCTTAAAAATACTTACGGGAGATATGTTGGCATTATTTTCACCATTAGAAGTCAAAGCACTACATTTTTTATAAACATCAATCAGATCTAACATATTACTATTTTTTAAGAAATTTTCGTAAGTCTTCCTAATGTCCTCATAATGGTCAATCACTTCCATATTTTCAACTGGTAAGTTCAATTTCTCCTGTAGTAAGCGTTTCCAGGTCAATAAGACATCGCTGAGAGAAACTGTAAATTCTCCACTGTGCTGAAAAAGATAATGTCAAAAATAAAAAGATAAAGTCGGTTGAATTTTGTATTAAATTCTTGTGAAATTGAAGAGAACATACAAGTTGACTTATGAAATCATTTTAAAACCAGATATTAAAAAAAAGATTTTTATGACTTTATAAAATATGAACTATGGGAAATTATCACATGACAAAACTGGCAAATATAAAGACATTTTCTATTACCTGAACTTCACTAAATTTCTACTCAAAGTGGGGCGATAGGAGGGCAGTGAACTGTAGCTAAGTACTATTGATTAGGGAAATATTCGATTCTGTTAATATTTGTTCCTATTCATTCTTTTAGCTAATATATTTTTAATCTCTTATTTAAAAACTATCAGTGTCATAGTGAATTCCCACATACCACATATACCACACACTATTCCAAGAATTAATCTTAAAATATGATCAGAAAAATTAAATTCTTAAAAACTGTGTTTCATTTCATTATTCTTGTAGAGAAAACAAAACACCAGTGCTAAAACTTTGGGTCAAAGGAGGATTTTTATTCTTCCCTATTCAGGGACACACTAAACTATAGGCAAATGAGTCAGGTTTCTTTCTCTAAGCTGTCAGATGTTACTTATTAAGCAAAATTGTTCAAAATTGGGCATATTAAAGGGTTTTTTTTTCCAATTGATTGCATTCTGCTCCCCCTTTATACCCCCAGTATTAATAACGGTGTCCTCCACAAAATACCAACTCCAATTCAGTAAAAAAATTCTAACTGCTCCTCTTCAATGCTTCATGAATAAGAAATATTTATAAGCATCCCTATGTGGTTTTGTGAAATGTATCAATGTTGCTGTCTTCTACAGTTAAGCTCCATTAATATATTAGTAGTTTCTGCTAACAACTAGATCTTTCCATTAATTGCATGTTAAGATGGGTGGATATTTAAATAGAACTATAATTTACTGGAACTAAACTGTAACATCATATTTAGCCAATGAAGAATAACAGAAAGAAATCAAATAGAATCATATGATGTAGTACTATGTCTAAATATCTGACTCTTTCAAATATCTATCTTTATATGTTTTATAAAAATCAGTCACATTTTCCAATTACTATCCTAAAAATTTAAGACAAAGTGTACAACCTGCCTTAAAATAATTAACTGTCTACTCATCCATATGAAAGCAATTAAGAAAATCATCCTTATTGTCCTTAGAGTAGGGACCTGTTATATCATAGTTATGAAAATTAATTATATTTCATGAAATTAGTTCCATGAACAAACAAAAAGATCAACTCTCAAACCATAGATCCATAATCCAAACATCGAATCAAAAATTGTATACTTTACTCCCCAACCCTACAAAGGTTATATATTATTAAATCTCCAAATGGTATTTAAGTTAAATAAATCCATTTACTTAGTTTAAAACTAAATTGTTTTATCTTAAAAATTCTTAAAACTATTTTGGCATAACGTCCTTCATGATAAAAATAAAGTTTTTGCTTTAATATAAATATATAATTTATTCTCATTCTGTTGACTGTAACAAAAGGAAAACTCTGCAAACTCTTGATCTTCTGAGAAAAGGCTCTGACTAGATTAAGTGTTTATACTGAGATTGTAAAAACATTTTAAATCCAAATAAAATTGCACTCCAGATATCAGTTTTCAGGATCAGGTGCCCACCATGACAGGATATTCTATTTTTCAAACTAGTAACAACTGATTGAGAGAGAGTCTGTGGTCAAATCAGAAAATGTTTTGCTAGGAAAACATGCCAATTGGCTACTATTTGAAGGAAGTTCAAAATGTTCAATGCTTTGATGGACAACCGAAGGATTATATTTCACAAGAATAAAATGAGAAAAAGCAAGAGTTACACTTTTTCAGAGCACTTGTACTTTGTATATTTTATCAAAGTTATTTATTATTCAAAATTTTAAATAAATTTCACATTTTTAACTAGCTGGAATTCTTATTATCTAAAGAGTAAAGATAGCAGGTCTACTTAAGAGCATTAATTGGTGCCCAGCCGGCATGGTGGCTCAGTGGTTGAGCATTGACCTATGAAAGAGGAGGTCATGGTTCGATTCCCGGTCAGGGCACATGTGCAGGTTGCAGACTTGATCCCCAGTTGGGGGCACACAGTAGGCAGCCGATCAATGATTCTCTCTCATCATTTATGTTTCTATCTCTCCCTCCCACTCCCTTCCTTGCTGTGTGAACTTGGGTAAGATATCGAAATCCCTCTGAGTCAATTTCCTTGGTTATAAAATGAGATTGTATGGATTAAATAACACCTTATAAATGGTAGGTAATCAAAAATGGCAGTTGCCCTTCTCTTTTTATCAAGTAAAATAACTGTCAGTTTGTTTGCTGGAGGAGGAATGGTAGATAATTATAATTCAACTAGAGGCCCAGTGCACAAAACATGCACTTGGGGGGGGGCGGTGTCCCTCAGCCCAGCCTGCTCCCTCTTGAAGTCTGGAAGTCCTCGGGGAGTGGGCCTAAGCCAGCAGTAGGACATCCTTAGCACTGCTGCAGAGGCAGGAGAGCTCCCACCACTGCCACTGAGCTTGCCAGCTGTGAGCCTGGCTTCTGGCTGAGCAGCGCTCCCCCTGTGGGAGCACACTGACCACCAGGGGGCAGCTCCTGCGTTGAGTGTCTGCCTCTTAGTAGTCAGTGCATATCATAGCAACTAGTCGACCACTCGACTATCTGCCCCCTGGTGGTCAGTGCAGGTCATAGAGAGCAGTTGAGCGGCCTTAGCATATCATTAGCATATTACTATGCTATTGATTGGTTGAACGGACAACCGGATGACTGGACACTTATTATATAGGATTTTAAATTCTGTTTCTTCTTGTTATGTCTCTGTTAGGTCATTTTCAAATCTGTCAGTCAACCACAGGTGCTGTGGTGGCTTTCCAAGAGGTTATAAGTTAATATCTTTGTCTGTTTCATTCAATAAAACATTTGTAATGTTCTTAAGGCTTTTTAAGGTGAAAAACAGCCTTTATAATGTAATTGCATGACAGCGTCAAACTATGAGGCCAATTCCAAAGACAGTAAAGGCTAAAATATTATTTGCAACCTAATGAAGTCATATATATTTGTCACATAATGAAGTCAATAGTGAATGAATCTAAAACAGGTAAATCATTAGCAGTATAAAACTACTAGAGAGGTATTACATGATTTAAGCTAAAAAAATCTTGCTCCTCTAAAAACATGTCAAAAACCTAACACTCAAAGATTATTTTAATATACCTTTTCTTTTTCCCCACTAAAGCCGTTAAGAAAACAAACATGCCAATCGACAGACTAACAATTCTGCTAGGTATTCAAAAGTTTTACTGCAGTCAAATTCAGTTTTAAGGATTATACTTTAGGGACTCAAATTTCAGAGAATTAAAAACCATAAGTAGACCACAAACACCGGGTGAAAAATAGTTGAAGGATATATACAACCAACTCCACCCTGTTATTACTGTATGCTACTTATGAATGCACCTGCAGGCATATGTGTGTGTTGTTTCATTCTGGGTGCCTTGGAAGTCTGAGCACAGTGAGGAATGCCTAAGCTAAGTCTGTACATAGAGAGTTAAAGTAAAACAGAACTGCAACCACCATCTCCACACGTATGCATACCTACACAAACTGTGAAAAACTCAGTTGCAATTCACCACTCACCCTTTTCCCACCCAGAGTCTGAACTTTCACAGGTAATAAAGTGAATTAGCAAGTAGAACATTAGCAACTAGGAAAAAAACCCCAAGTGAATGCTACACAGACAAGTCCTGAAGAAACACTGACTTGGACTGGATATTTTAATATGTCCAAATTTTTACAATGAGAACTAAAATTTTTTCAGACTGCATTTTATTTAACTTGTTGATATATCTATTTCTCAATTATTTATACACAAACAAACAAACAATAGGAGGTGATTTGAACATGCTCTGTATGCTCTGTTTGATTCCAGAACAACAGTTCTCAATCACTAAATAGCAATTCCTAATAATTGTCTCAATTTCTCTCTCTCCTCATTTCCCAGTGTATGGTCACCAAGGTTTAACCGTTCCATGTGTACAATATCCTCAGAATCTATTATCCA
>NW_005370516.1:720258-724542 GCF_000412655.1 Myotis brandtii
GGAGACATATGTAATACTTTAAACAATAAAGAATTTTTTAAAACGGAGTTGTTGTTTTTTTAAATGCTCAAGCAAGACTTAATATGGACTGCAATGGGAAGCAAAGAGACTCTACGATGACACTTAGGCATCTAGTTTCAGTGACTGAGTGAACAATAATACAAACATTGAGACTAAGAATATGAATATTAAGGTAAGCTGAGGGAGCAAATAATGTGGTTTCTTTTTAAAAACTGATGTGGAGACAGTAATGGGACATCAAGGTAAAATGTCCAATGAGTACTTGACCATACCAAAGCAAGACTTAGTAGAGAGGTCTAGCATAAGAATACTGCTGAAACAACTAAAGTGGGTAAAATCAAGCACATTGGAAGATAGCAACAAAATATAAAACAAAGAGTATCTAAAATACATGCAGAATTCTTTCAAAGAGTAAGAAAGTGATCAAAGCAATGCAACAGCAAAATAAGCAAAGGATATAAACACAGTTTAAGGAAAGGACATCTAAATGGTTAAATAAGCATTTTAAAGGAAGGAAGGAAGGAAAGAAGGAAGGAAGGAAGGAAGGAAGGAAGGAAGGAAGGGAGGGACGGACGAGGAAGGAATGAATCTGTGGAAGGGAGGAATAGAGGGAAGAAATTAACATTTATATAAACAGCTGCAATCGGCCTCCCTGTGGTTCCTTGAACATGCCAAGCATATTCCCACCTCAGGGCCCT
This sequence comes from Myotis brandtii, assembly GCF_000412655.1. Lineage (NCBI taxonomy): Eukaryota > Metazoa > Chordata > Mammalia > Chiroptera > Vespertilionidae > Myotis > Myotis brandtii. The sequence continues at coordinate 720,978 of NW_005370516.1, forward strand.
TGCATCTGCTGTCCCCTTTGCCTGGTAGTCCCTTCCCGCCTAAATTCCCATGACTAACTCCTCCTTTCATTCATTCAAATCTTGGCTCAAATGGCAACTTCTAAATGAGGCCTCTTTGATCACCCTATTTCAGATTGCAAAAACTCCTCCACCCCAAACTCTATACACTCTTTACTTGGAACTCTGTTTTGTTCTTCTCTGTGGCACTTATTATGACTTAAAGCACTAAATATCTTATTTATTAGAATGTTATCTCTCCTGACTAGACAATTATTTCCATAAGAGCAGGGACTTCCTTCAATATTATATTCCTAATGCTCAGAATAATGTCTAGCACATAGTAAAAACTCAGTATTTGTTGAAAGAATATCTACATAAGATAGAATTTTGTCAAAAATATCTTATGTTCAACATTTATCTTAAAGTACATTGCTTTAAACATGCAAAACTGCCAACTATTCATGCAGAGGAAAGACCACCTCTTATTTTAAGATCATACAATTTCTAATTTTTAGGTGTTAAAATAGTCTTCCTTTTTGAAAATGATAGCTCTATTAATTATTTTTCCTTAATAGCCTTATTTGCCAACATGGGAAATGTTCAAATCTGTCAATGTCTAATTCTTTTGGAAAGTTTGCTGATATATTAAATCTAAAATTCTGGGAACTACTGACATACAGGATTAAAATAATTCATCAGAACATCATTCAACCATCTAGCCCAACAGACCCATGGAAATCAACTTCATCCTTCAAAAATCTTCTTCTCTAGTCAAGACAGTCTCCTTACCATCTTCATGACTTTGATTCCCTGTGGATGCTTCTTCTGAGCTTTCCCCTTACTTCATCCCTTCTTTAAAACCTTCCCATCCAAAGATTTCCACTGCTTTAAGTATATTATCTAAAATTCTTTACCACTCCAGCCTACATTCATTCATCTCTCATCTGAGCACCTCTAGCCCTCTAGGTAGAGCTCATGTTAAACAGTAGTTTGGCCCAAGCCAACTATGTAATAATCACTTCAGGGAGATTTTTTAAAAAGACAATTTTCAGGGTCTCAGTGAAGATTGAGAGAATAGAATTTCAAGATTGGGGCACAGGATTCAATATATTTCAAAAGTCCTCCCAAATGATTCTGATCCATAGCCTGGTCTAGGAACAATTAATCTATAATATAACATCTTAAATTAATCATAAAATACTTTGGTTATATTTAAATAAACATTATCTATGTGTGCTTTCCAGATCTTCTTAGGGAAGGAAGTCTTATAAAATTAAAGTAATTTTAATCATAATAATCATAACAGTTGCAGGTTTAACTTAAAACTTCAAATTAAACATCAAATGTGTATGTCCTATGTTGAATTATACATATGAAGGCCTTAATTTTGAAACAAATAACTTAAAATCCAATAGTAATTTCTGACATAGGCATGCAGAGCCATTTGTGAAAAAAGTATATTGATATTATCATAGGAGGTCATCTATTGCAAAGAAATTAATGTAATGAAGTTTATTCAAATAGCAGCAACCAAAATTCACTGTTAAAAAAAAAAGTGAACCTAAATATAGCCTACTAACCTGTTTGTTGTTCTCTGCCATGGAAAGCTGCAATGCCAAGATCATGGAGTCTGCGCCACATACAGTAGTTCTCTCAGAGTCACAAAGATTGTGCCAATTCCTCCTGAACTCTTTAATCATTTCCAAGACAGACTTCTGATGAAGCACAGCCATCCTCCTAAAATAGGACAGAATGCAATATTAAAAAGCTTTATTTTCATTGGAAATTAATATCGAACATGTATAAGGCAAGCAAGAGTTAGAGAAAAATAAGTAATGAACAAGAGGTCACCTCATGTTTACAAAGATTGCTTTTCATGAAATTTAGGAGAACAGAATAAAAACAATTTCTCCCCAATCATATTTTCCTCTCCTTTAGCTTTCTTAAGCCAAATCATTTGAAATAACAAAATGCAACCTTCGATCTGAAAATTCATACAAAATAGATACACCAATTCTGCAAACTTATAATTACAGACACATAGCTAATTAAAACTGTGTTTAAAAATTTTTGTTTTACGAGAGATGGTAATATCTGTGGTAGATTGGGGAGGGAGGCAGCCAATTTCTTCCCATCATTATATTATCCCAAAAGAGATGGTCTATTTTTCCATCCCTTTGAATCTCGGTTGGCCTTGTGACTTGATTTAACCAATAAGATGTAGCAAGAATGGCACTGTGGGAGTTCCAAGCCTAGACCTCGAAAGGCCAGTGCAGAAAAAGAGTTAATACAGCAGGCCTGATTACTATCCTTTGAAAGTCCTGCTTACAAGGCTGGCCCTTGACTGACATCTGGGAACTTAGATTTCAAGAGGGTTTCTAGTAAGAGTGGCTTACTGTGCTTAAACTGTTTGTACAACAATATAGTTATGTTGAACACATAGGTTCCTTCCGAGTTTGGATTTTGGAACAAAATCTCAGATGTTTACTATGTATTTTGGGTTTCTATGATCAAGAAAATGGGCATATGCCATTTACAAAATAATAACTTAAAGACACAATCAGTGACGCAACTTAAATGTACAGGTATAAGACTGAAAATATCTACTTAAATACAGATCCTAGAAAATAGCTAAGAATTTTATTTCTCTTAAAAATATCACCCTTGCCGAAACCGGTTTGGCTCAGTGGATAGAGCATCGGCCTGCGGACTGAAAGGTCCCAGGTTCGATTCCGGTCAAGGGCATGTGCCTTGGTTGCGGGCACATCCCTGGTGGGAGGTGTCTTATAAGAAAAAAAAGAAAGTGAAGAAGTAATGCTTCTGTAATGATCAGTTTGCCTGAAAGAAATCTTTAGTAGTAAATGACTTACTAGTGTTATTTAAAGGCCAGTGCAGAAAAAGAGTTCAGATTGCTAGAATGAAGATGAATCTAGAATTACACTGTTCTGAATCCTGGCTTCACCACTTGCTAGCTGTGAGATCTTTGCCAAGTTATGTCACCTCTCCCAGCCTCAGCTTCGTTGCACTGAAAAATGAAAATAATAACAGTTACTATCTCATAGAGTTTTGTAAAAAGTAAATGATAAATATAAGTGATACTGAGTTCAGATTGCTAGAATGAAGATGAATCTAGAATTACACTGTTCTGAATCCTGGCTTCACCACTTGCTAGCTGTGAGATCTTTGCCAAGTTATGTCACCTCTCCCAGCCTCAGCTTCGTTGCACTGAAAAATGAAAATAATAACAGTTACTATCTCATAGAGTTTTGTAAAAAGTAAATGATAAATATAAGTGAAACTTTTAGATCAGTGCCTGGCACATATAAGAGCCAACAATCTTATCTAGGGGTCAGCACACTTTTTGGAAAGGGCCAAATAGCATATATTTGAGGAGTGCAAGCCATACAGTCTCTGTCACAACTACTCAACCTGACCTTGCCATGAGAAAATAGCCACCAACAACCCATGAACAAATGAGCTTCATCAAAACTTAATAAAAACTGAAATTTGAATTTAATTTAATTTTCACACATCCCAAAATATCATTCTTCTAATGATCCACTTA
>NW_005370516.1:724696-729491 GCF_000412655.1 Myotis brandtii
CCCCCAACCATTTAAACATGTAAAATCCATTCTTAGCTTGGGAACTGGATGCACTAAAACAGGCAGTGCCATGGGTTTGCCAACCCTGATCTAGTCTCAACTCTCCCAGTAGCTAGCTGGCTGTGTGAGCCTAAGCAGCTTTTAACCTGACTGCCTAGGTAGAGGTTTCATCAAAAAGAAAACAGGAATAATATTTTCCAGCCAGTTATGAGAAGTCAGTGAGACAACGAATATGCAAGCCCTCTGAATGTCAGTCTGCATTACACAAAACCAGTAGTAGAAGGTGGCAGAGATCATAAACACTTGTTTAAAAAAAAAACTGGATTCCAAGGCGCACTGAAGCAACTAAACATTGTGAGACAGGAAACTGTCACTGGGGAGGCAGTGTGAGATGATTAAAAGAACTCCACTTTTGCGTCAGAGAGATCAGGGTCCACATGCAGGCTCTCCCATTTATTAGCTGTATGCCCTTCGGTATTTAAAATATCTGATGAGCATATATTTCTTCATCTGTAAAGCGGAGAGGGTATCTCCTATCCCATAAGATTATGAGACGTTAGACAAGTAAATAATCCACCTAGTGCCCGGCACTTAGTAGGTGCTCAATAAAAAAAATAAAAATAAAAAAAATGGCAGTCGTTGCTGCAATCACTGTCAGAATGCAGGTCCAAAAAGTTCCTCGGGAGGATGTAACAGGGAGAGGGCGAATGCAGCAGAACTGGAGTCTGCGTAGGTTTGGGGACTAGAACCCCGGTTTGTCGCCTAATGAACCTAAGTAGCCCTCAATGGGCCTCGGACTTCCAGCCCCACCCACCCGTAGATACTGTCAACTCCGTTCAATACACCCAGACCCAACCTGGCTGCAGAACGAAGCCACCGCGCAAATAACTTAAACGATCACTCGGCGCTTTTCTGTCACCGAAAAACCCGCGGCTTGAATCACCACTTACCATGCGACATGCGGATGGAGAAGAGGTCAGACTCACCTGGCTCGGGGGAGACTCGGGAGGTGCAGGACCAGCTGAAGCAGGGACCTTCCCAGCCGCACAGCCTCTCCGCTGTTTGAATCGTCGCGGGTTACATTTTAAATCTCGCGGGAGGGCCTGAGAGCCAATCGCCGCTGCCGCCCTCTGACCCGGAAGCAGAATCGACGCGAGCCCCTAAGTGCCCTCCGCGCATACCCACTCTTCTCTGGCGATTCCCGGTTCCCTCCGGTGCGTATCACGGAGCCCAGGCGGCCGCGCTGCTTTGCTACCCACCGCCCCGCCGTCCCCAGGCGGCTCTCCACCCCTCTTCCCTCCGACCTCGGGCTGGGGGAGGCGGTAGCGGGGTCTCGCGCGATCTGCCTGGGACACGGGGAGGCATCTGGGCTCTAAGTAGGACCGCCTCTTACTCCCTCCCCGGTGCTCTTCCAGTTTTTCAGGCACGTGTCCCGCCCGCCGTGCACTGTGAGACCCCGATAATGTAGCGAGACCGGACACTACTTTAGACCGAGTGTCCTGTCCGCGACTCTCCTGCCTTCCCGCACCTCTGTGCCTCCGGGGGCCTTTCAGAGGGCTGGTCGCCTTAAGCTAAATGCCCAATCCCAGATGCCCGCTTGTAAGGTCACTAGTGCATTGGCTCTCTGAGGTGGGACTCATCTGATTCCCAATAAGTCCTCATCGGGTACTTCATATGTTTGTAATCGAGCCCAACTGTTTTCAGGATAACTTCTGCGTCCAATAAAAAATAAATAAATAAATAAAATAAAAAACCTATAGAATCCATGTCTCTTTCGGGAATGCTACATCCAGAGTGCATACCAGGCCACGACAGCTTAATTGACGTTTTTGTGCAGGTTATGTGAATATTATTTTTTATAATACATTTTGTCACTCCTTCCATATCCCATATTTTGTATCTGTTTGTAAGTGCAGCACTTTTCACGCTGAACCATACCTGTCCCGGATTGTGAGCTCCTGCGAAGCCCAGAGCTGTGTTTTTCTTCTCTAGCACTGGCGTCCAACACGTGGTAATGTTTTCAAACTCTGACTCATCTTATGGCCTTGGAAAGCTCATTTAAGTCCCGAAGCCTTGATTTCCTCATCAGTAAAATGGGAACCATGGGCAGTACCTCCCTCTAAGGCAGTGGTTCTCAACCTTCTGGCCCTTTAAATACAGTTCCTCATGTTGTGACCCAACCATAAAATTATTTTCGTTGCTACTTCATAACTGTAATGTTGCTACTGTTATGAATCGTAATGTAAATATCTGATATGCAGGATGATCTTAGGCGCCCCCTGTGAAAGGGTCGTTCCTCCGCCAAAGGGGTCGCGACCCACAGGTTGAGAACCGCTGCTAAGGTTTATAGGAATAGTTGATGCTATATTGTCAGTAAAATGGTTAACATGGCACCTGCAAAAAGATGCTCTGTAAATGTTAACTATCTTTAATTTGTCATAAATATGTTTACTAAAGTGATTTCCTCTTCAAATGTTATATCTTTTAGATAATGTAAACAAAATTATAGTGATTCATGCTGCTCGGTATCATTCACAAAGTATCTAAGTACTTTAAATTTCTTTTTGCTGTCTGTGGCATTTGCAATACTCCATTCTTATTTTGCTCATTTGCTGAAAGTGAATAATATTTTCGACCGTTTCTATCTAACTGTGTTTGTGCTATAGTTCACAGTTTCATGACCTTGTCCAGTAGAAGGCTACTTTATTGTTACAACTGCTCAAGCTTTGACATACAAGATGAAGCAAGATGCCACAAGGAATGCTGCCTACACCGTGGATTGTGAAGATTATGTGCATGTGGTAGAATTTAATCCCTTTGACACCGGGGATTCCGGAAACCTACTTGCATATGGTGGCAATAATTACGTGGTCATTGGCACGTGTACATTTCAGGTGAGTGTGTGAAACTACAGTGAATGACAGTGAAGATATTTCACTAATAACAAAGCTTCTGCAAATGTTGGTAAACTTTTGCTAAACTTTGAAAGTATATTGCTTCCCTTTGAAGTTACTTTTCTTATCTAGTTAAACAGTATTAGACATTGTTCTTAGTCTCTCGTGTTAGAAGCTTCAAGTTCCATACTACCTAATTTCATGCCTCCCTCTTGTCTTGAGAGAAAACTAAGGTAAATCCAACTGGAAGATTTCCTCATTCCTATCAGAAAGGCAATCTTATTCTAACACTGGTGAAAAAAAACCACTATCAATATCTCGAATTTGAATTTCAACAAAGCATTTTTCAGAATCTGATCGTGTTCTTTTGAAAGATGGAAATTTAAGCTGAACGATGTATTGATTGATGTCATATATCTGTCAAATATTTACGAAGTTCAGATCTGGTGTGGGCACTGGTAATACATGTTTATAAAAGCAAGGACCCTGCCCTCAAGGAGATGTTTAAATGTAAACAGTGTAATAAGAAAACTTCTATAAAAGTCCTATTTGTAGACGGGAGAGGGAGCGTGAAAAGTTCTAAGTCTATTCAAAGGGTCATCAGTAATGAATTAAGGCCTCTACTGGGACTTGGATGAGAACACTTGACTCAGGCAAGAGCACGAAGCTGAGAAGGATATCTAATGTTTTGGGTGGCAGAGTTCATTTAATATGCTGTATGTGCACATACCGTATGTTAGACTCTGCTCACAATCCAAATACTATATAATATATGTAATTAATGGGTCAAGTTGAACAAGCTAAAATTTAATAAAGATGAATATAAGTCTTAATGTGATAGATTACTAGAGCTAAAAGGGAGAATTGTGACTTCCAGTTTTTAATCACCTGGATGTTCACCATGAATCAGTACAATGATTAAACTGCCAAAGAGAGCTAATTCAGTGCTGTCCAATAGAAATATAACGTGAGCCACAAATTTAAATTTAAATGTTGTAACCACATTATGGAAAGTGTAAAGCAGGTGAAATTAATTTTTTACCTAGCATATCCACAATATTTTATGTACAACCAATATGAAAAATTATTGAGATATTTTATAGTCTATACTAACTCTGAAATCTAGTGTGGATTTTGCACTTTATAAAGTGTACACGTCTCAGCTTGAACTATACATATATCAAGTGTTTAAAAGCCCCATGTGGCTAGTAGCTACTATATTGGACTGCACAGCTCTATATTCTCTATAAAGTGGCAGTAATGTTTATTTCAGTTCTCAGCACTGTGGAGATTTAAAGGAGATAATGTACTTGAAGACAAATTTCAGAGTGGTATTCAAATATTTAAAACTTTGCATAAAAGAGGGATTAGACTCAGAATGGTAAAAGTATTGTTATTTGTCAATTCTATTTAAGAGTGATGCCAAATCTTCTCTGAGTCTGTTCCCCTAAGGCAGTGGTTCTCAACCTTGGCTGCACATTAGAATCACCTGGGAATCTTTTTAAAATCCTGATTTCTGGGCCTCATCCTCCAGAAATTCTGTTTCTTTGTTATGGGGTGGGCCACAACATTTAGTAACAAAGAAACAGAATTTCCGGAGGATGAGGCCCAGAAATCAGGATTTTAAAAAGATTCCCAGGTGATTCTAATGTGCAGCCAAGGTTGAGAACCACTGCCTGAGAATATCTTAAAAGGGGAAGCATAGTTGGTGGGAAACTAACATGCTTGCTTGCTTCAGTGACGGAGGAAACCAACGTTCCCCGCCTGCCTTGCAGGCCTCTGAGCCTGCAGTTTGAACATTGTAGTAAACACAGAAGCTAAAAAAAAGCCCAGAAACCAGCTTTCAGCGAGCTGGGATCTCAGAGCTGGAGTCAGAGCTGCAGTTATACATTGTTTCGAAC
>NW_005370516.1:729976-755150 GCF_000412655.1 Myotis brandtii
AACAAAGAAACAGAATTTCCGGAGGATGTGGCCCAGAAATCAGGATTTTAAAAAGATTCCCAGGTGATTCTAATGTGCAGCCAAGGTTGAGAACCACTGCCTTAAGGGGAAATCAGCTATGGCTAGGTATTTGCCACCACTGAATTAGACTTATTACTCTGTGTGGTTCCAGAAAGCAGAATTTGGAGTCATGAGTAGAATTTACATGTAAAAAGATTTTGTTTCATGTTAAAGAGAACTCTTCTAATAATTCGATCTATCCTAAATGGAATAATCTCCCCCCAAGAAGTAGCTAGTTCCCTCTCACTGAAAGTGTTCAGAAAAGGGTTGTGCACTCTTGTTTTCAGATGACGTACCAGGGATTTAAGCATTCAATGAAAGAAACAGAGTAGGTAAACTTTACAGTCTCCTCTAACTAAAATTCTATACTTGGCCTTAAATGGGTGTGATAGGAAAGCCTGCCCATTTCAAATCCTTAGAATAGCCCTTTCATCAACCTGGCTTTGCTCCAACCTCAAATATGCTGGAGCCTTGTATAATGATATGTATTATGGCAAGTTTTCCACAAAGTATCTTAATTTCCTGCCTATACAATATTGCCTACACCCAAAATAGCATTTGTCTCTGCCTATACCACACACACACCCTGGCCTTTTAGTTGGCTCAATGGCAGACATTGCTGCCAGGAAAAAAACATTTCACTGGTAATACATAAAGCTCAGACTGTACATTCCCTGGGATTTCTTTATCCCCATGACCACCAAATAATTCCATATATGCTTTGGATAACAAATTACAAGACCTAATTGTCAGCACTATTGTTACAGTAGCAAAATAACGTCTGTTTTGATGGTAAAAACTTCATTTTTAGAAGATTGATTTGTTGAGTGTAGAAAAATAGATGTAACCCAAACTATGAAGTCAGCTATGATTAGGCTTCTAACCTTATTTTAAAATTGCTTAGTGGTTGCTGTCTTGGTATATCTGGCTGTTAGCCATACAGTTATACACACAAATTACAAAGTAATAAAATTTGACAGTGTTTTCCTTTCCTTGATAAATACATTTTTAGACTTTTTTTCGTTTATGGACAAACTTTTTGCTGTTAACTCTAAGTTCATCTGAAATTTAAATTTATTTTCAAGGGACATCTGAATTATGTAGAGAAAGAGATGTGTAATGTATTTATGAAATGACTTTGTTAAGATCTCAAAGGCTATCCTGGAAAAATCAACACATCCACTGGGATTCAATTAAAGTACACATTATACAACTTTGCATTTAGATTCAGGATGATTGGAATTCTTAGAACAAGTCTTCAGATAATTCCCTTCCATAGAGACACACATGTCCCATTAAATATCAAGTTTCACCTGCTCTAGATTTTTTCCTGCTATTTTATAATCCTATAAACTTTTATAAAAGATAACTAGTCATTTAACATAGAAGATTCCTTTGGAAAATTTTGTCACGAAAATTTTTGCTTTTGCCCTGGCCAGTGTGGCTCGGTTTGGCATTGTCCCGTGCACCAAAAGGTTGCTGGTTTAATTCCGGGTCAGGGAACATGCCTGGGTTGTGGGCTTGATCCCTGGTAGGGGGTGGGAAGGAGACAGTCGATCCATGTTTCAGTCTTACATCAATGTTTCTCTCTTTCCCTGTCTAAAAATCAATAGAAAATATATATAAAAAGGAGCAGAAAAAAAAACAACCATTCTGCTTTTGTCTTCAGACACAGGGTATTGATTTAAATAATAAAACCATGGTTTATTTATTTTTAAAATCACAATGTTTTAAGCTTATAAAATGTGTTTTTAAGTATATGTTATCAATATATGGTATAGAGAATAATAATAAAATAGATTCCTATCTACCTAGCTTAAGAAATGGAATATTAGCAATTCTTTTGAAGCCCCTTGGGTATTCTGCCCTTATTGCCCTTCTCACCCCCAAGAATTAATTCCTGGTCAGGGAATATGCCTGGGTTGTGGGCTTGATCCCTGGTAGGGGGTGGGAAGGAGACAGTCGATCCATGTTTCAGTCTCACATCAATGTTTCTCTCTTTCCCTCTCTAAAAATCAATAGAAAATGTATATAAAAAGGAGAAGAAAAAAAACAACCATTCTGCTTTTGTCTTCAGACACAGGGTATTGATTTAAATAATAAAACCATGGTTTATTTATTTTTAAAATCACAATGTTTTAAGCTTATAAAATGTGTTTTTAAGTATATGTTATCAATATATGGTATAGAGAATAATAATAAAATAGATTCCTATCTACCTAGCTTAAGAAATGGAATATTAGCAATTCTTTTGAAGCCCTTGGGTATTCTGCCCTTATTGCCCTTCTCACCCCCAAGAAGTAACCATGTCTGAATCTTTGTGTTTTACAATTCCTTGTTTTTCTCTATAGAGTTACCATAGGTGGTGCAAATCAATATTTTTTTCATGTTTTAAACTATATCAATGAAATTATTCTGTATTGTGATCTCCAATTTGTTGCTATTGATATATTTGTTAGATTCCTCCATTTTTTACTTCATTTATTTTCACTGTTGGTTTACTTACAGTTTTTTACTATTGAAAACATTGGAATGAGGGGGGGTTGTCTTCTGTTTTGTTCCCCCCTCCTTTCATTTTTTTTCTCAATAGTTTATGTTTTACATGCCATTTTTCTTCTTTTATTGGTTACCAAAGACACTTTAACATGCATACTTAAACAAAGTCAAAATTAATATCTTTAACTTTATGAACAAAACAAGGACCTTTGACACATGAACTGTTATCACCCCCCCAGGCTTCTGTTGTCATATTTTAGCTATCATTTTTTTTTTAACCCACAAATTTGATGTTGTTTCATGTGGCTAACATTTGTTTAATTTACTCACCTGTTTGCTTCTTATTTTTTTTACTCACTGTTCCTTACATCTGAGGCCTTCCTTGTGGGGTCATTTTTCTTCACTCTGAAGCACATATTCTACTAAAGGAAACAGTTTATTAATAAACTTTTTGTAAAGAACCAGATAGTAAATACTTTAGGCTCTTACAATTAGGTATAGCTCACAGTTCTATGTTTAATATTAGAAGTTGTTTGGGTCTTTAGAAGTTTGGTGATGTTTTTGTGACCAGAAATAATGCCATAAGAACTTAACTCTTGTTTATATTAACTAGCCTCTAGAAAAAACTGTTTTTGTTATACATCATTTTGCCCAAAGTCAGGAACCTATCAATTACATTAAGTGAGGACTCACTGTACATAGTCTCCTGGTAAGTTCTTTATTATCACAAAATGGAGTATTACAGTGTTTGTTCCCATAACTTATTATAACATTGACTGTTTGCTTAGGAGGAAGAAGCAGACATTGAAGGCCTTCAGTATAAAACACTACAAACAATTCACCATGGAATCCGAGTTGGTGGCATAGCTTGGAGCCCAGAGACTAGACTTGATTCACTTCCTCCAGTAATCAAGTAAGTTTAAAATTATTATTAAGTGCAATATTAATTAATGTCTTTGTGTTAAGTGATCTGAAGCCTTTGATCATTAAGGACTTTTTCCCTCTATTTCCATTTTCTCCAGCTCTAGATAGTAAATATTTTAACATTTGCTATTATTTCATAATTTAGGCTTATTTGTCTGAATTTGTGGTTTAAATATGTAGTCATAGCAATGATGGCTTGAGTACATGGCTGGGCCTACGACAAAGCTCTCTACCTGAGATTTGTCTGAATCATTTTGTCTTCACAGATTCTTCACGAAGTTTACCACTTACTGAAAGTATAAGTCCGTTAAAAGAACTAAATTTGATTGAGTCATTAATCAACCTTACTGCCCTATACATAGTCCAAGGTCACATTTTTATGTTTAACAATACATAAAATTAATCTAATCTTTGCACTTCTGTTTTTGTGAAGGCATTTGAAAAGAATAATTGCTTTTTGAGAAAAACCATAACACTGCCTGCTAAGACCTTCTTCATCAGGGCCATAATATGTCAGAGTATTTAAGGTCTGTTACAAAACACTAACCTTGCTTCCACAAATACCACGGCTAAAAGATATGTCTTCTTTTAGTAAACAGTATTTAGCCATCCACAAGTTAGCATTTACTGAGCTAACCTAATTTTTTAAAATGAAGGGATAATGTACATACAGGGAAGCTCTCAACTCTAAAGGGTACAGTTTCATCAGTGTTGACAAATGCAGACACTTGTATAACCCACTCACTTAGCATTTCTGTCACCGTAAAAGATTCTTTGTGCTCCTTCCCAGTCAATTCCTGCCCCCTATTCCCTGCCAAAGCAACCATTGATCCAATTTCTTTTACCAGAAATTAGTTCTGCCTCTTCTAGAACTTCATATAAATGAAATCATACAGAATATATATTTTTGTGTGTCTGGCTTAATGTTTTTGAGATTCATCCATAGTGTGTATACCAATGATTCTTTTTCATTTTTGAGGAGTATTCCATTACATTGTATAAATATTCTGCAATTTATATGCATTCTCCTATAAGTGGAAATCAGACAGTTTGCAGTTTTAGCTATTATGACTAAAGCTGCTATGAGCATCTCTGTATACAGATTTATTGTATAAATGGCTTCATAGGGGTAGAATTACTGACTCAGAGGGGAGATGTGTATTTAACATTTTAAGAAAGTACCAGTTTCCATAATGGTTCTATCATTTTATGTTCCCACCAATAATCTAAGGATGTTCAATTGCTCTACCTACTCTCCAGCATTTATTGTTGGCAATCTTTAATTTTAACATTCTGGTTGGTACCACAATGACATTTCCTGATGACTAATGATGTTGAGCACTTTTTAGTGTGCATTCTATTTCCTGCCTTCAGAATCTTCACCTACAACAAGATTGTGAACATGTTCTATGATTTGTTCTAGAAGCTTTTACAGGTATTAGCTGCCTGAATTTTGAATAATCTACATAACAATTCTTGTCAACATACATATGTCATTGTTAATAGCCAGTGTGCTGTTCATTTCCTTTTATATTAAAAGGAAATGTTCAGAGCCTGGAGCTAAAAAAAAAAGTCAGTCATCAGTCTCTCTGCATTCCGTAGGAGATTTTGAAAGCTATAGAAACCATCTCCTTCTCGTGGTTTTGTTTCGTATCTGCTCTCCTGTCCTTTTTTTAATGGATTTGCTGTATTGTTTCATCTTTTGTGTTGTTGTTGCTTTTTTATTAGCTGCCTCAAAGCTACTTCGGATCTATAGCAATATAAATTATAAATTCAAAATATTAACCAGCCATTAATTTTAAAAACAATATTTTTTAGAGCAAGCTGACAGCACAGTTTTGTTTTCAAATAAATTAAGTATTTTTATTATAAAAATAATACACACTTACTATATCAAGTTTAGAATATACAAAAATTTTTTTAGATGCCAGGTATACACCTAATACTTTTTCCATTTTTGTTGGTAAATTTATACAATTCTAATTAAACTGTATATATAAGTTTTTATACTTTTTATTTTCCTTTACATTTGTTTCATGGCATTTCACAATATGTAGTCTTTTTTCGTGACTAAATAGTAGTCTATCAAGATGACTGAGGTGTAACTTTATATTTCTCTTATCATCATTAACTTTTATCCTACAGTTATAATCTCTTCATAATATTTTATATTTTATCTTTAGCATTTAGTTGCCTTAAATTCTGTTCTCTCTCTCCCTCCATCCCTCCGTTTTCTCTTTTTCCATACCTACTTGATGGAGAATAAACTGTTCATCTTACTTCAGTTCTCTGAGGTTTTCTGGTTTAAAGAATGATATAAATGCCCTAAACATGTTTAAACTAAAGCAGCAAAGATTTAGAGGAAAGTGGAACAACACAAAGTTGACCACAAAGTTTTGTGATTTGTTTATTTTAATTATTTCTTTATTTTTTATTAAGTAAAAATGCTTTGACTTCTATAACTTTTTTGTACTCATGTTTTTACTGAAGTTGGCCTCATAGTTATACCTTCTTTACAAACACTTTTGCTTGAGATATTTCTTTTTAAAACCTTCTGAAATAGACTTTATCTGTTTTAGAAATGAATTTTGAACAGACTTTTCAGTGATTTCTTTATGACATAACTATGAGAAAACCTGCTTTAGGAAAGACCCTCACGTTAGTAATGTTGTAGCAAATTTGTTCTAGAGTTTCCTCTGTGTGGGAAATAAGGAATACCCAAAACAATAATGGGACAGATTCAAAAAGGACAAGTAGGTAGATTAAGTTTTGTTTTTTAGTTTTTCTTACCTTCTATTTGTATATATGAAATATAGCATCCATTCCCAAAAGAGCTATGTGCAGGGTGGGGCAAATGTAGGTTCATAGTTGTTTGGATGGAAAACAATACAATCCTACATAATAAAAGGCTAATATGCAAATTGACCAAACAGTGGAACGACCAGTCGCTATGATGCACACAGACCACAAGGGGGCAGACAATCAACACAGGAGCTTCCCCCTGGTGGTCAGTGTGCTCCCACAGGGGGAGCACCACTCAGTCAGAAGCCCTGAGCCAGGCTCATGGCTGGCGAGTGAAGTGGTGGTGGCGGGAGCCTCTCCCGCTTCCACAGCAGCGCTAAGGATGTCCTACTGATGGCTTAGGCCCATGGGGAGCAGGCCTACACCATCAGTCAGACATCCCCCGAGGGCTCCCAGACTGCGAGAGGGTGCAGGCCAAGCTGAGGGGAGTGCACAGATTTTGTGCACCAGGCCTCTAGTAATTAATAAATAAAAATACAAGAATAAATTCTATGTTTCTTATACTCACAACTGTAAACCTACTTTTGTTCCACCCTGCATACTACTGAGGTCCTCCGTGTGCCCCTCCCCAATCACTGAGAAGAGATGGTAACAGGTGTACCAACACATTAGGAGCCTTTTATTTTATTTAAATGTTGTTGAGTAAGTTTATTAGCTAAGAAAAAAATGCTTAACTTTAATGTAGTCAGAACTAAGGAAATTTAGGTCTGTTTGATACTCATTCACCTAAGATAATTAGAAATAAACTTTTTAAAAATATATAAATATAATTTTTATTTTTCCCCCAGCCATAATCTGACATACTGAGAATCTAATAATTTTAGGGTTAAAGGCAAACTAGTTTAAAAAATAGTTATTGCTTAGATTTTGTTTTTTAGTGTATTGTGCATTGATGAACTACTAAAACAATACCTTAGTGTAGGGTCAGTATAAATAATATTCTAGTTTTTATCTTCTTTCATCTGATTTAATTTATTTAGAGGAATAGAACAAGTGAGAAGGCTTATGGATAACTGAAGAAGCCAAAGACTGATGTTTTTAATGTCTAATATTGACTTAGCTAAAATGAGGATACTTTTAAATCACATCCTTTTATTCTCTTAAGAAAAAGTTAAAAGTTAAGTTGATATGTTGATTTTTAATAAAATTGAACACTTTTGTTTTTTAAAAGACAAATCAAGAATATACTAAATTTTGTGTGTTTTCTTAAATTTAAGTACCTTCTGCTTTCAGTAATGGCTATGTAACATTTTTTATAACAAAGTCACAACATACTCCTTCTGCCCAAAAAAAAGCATGACTGAGTGATGAAAATAGCTTTGGTGACTAGAAGGAATTTGGAAGGTACGGATGAGAACTTTCATTTACAGAGACTAAAAGTGGGTTTGTTTGTTTGTTCTTTTGCTTCCAGATTTTGTACTTCAGCTGCTGATATGAAAATTAGATTGTTTACGTCAGATCTTCAAGATAAAAATGAATACAAGGTATGCTAGACAAGTATAATTTCTAAATTTATAGTTTATTTTAAAACATTATTTCTTGCTTTTTAAAATTAGATTTATCCTAATTTAAGATGATTTGTTATGGTCATCTTTAAAGAATGTGATTTAGGGTCTCGTTTACTCTATTTTAGGCTAAGTATCTAGGTTCTTAGTAAGAACTGCAGAATATTAATCTGATATCACTGATTAAATTAAAATATTAGGTTGGCACAAAAAATGAGGGAGAATTCGAAATTCACAGTTGGTATATAGTAGGAGTATAATGGACATGAAGACACATAGAGTCCCAGTCAAACTTCAAAGAAACAGTCATTACAGCATAGTGCAAGGCAGGGTTACATCGTATGCTAATTACCATGTTTCTCTTTTATTAGTGTAGATTTTTCCCCCAGCCATAATCTGACATACTGAGAATCTAATAATTTTAGGGTTAAAGGCAAACTAGTTTAAAAAATAGTTATTGCTTAGATTTTGTTTTTTAGTGTATTGTGCATTGATGAACTACTAAAACAATACCTTAGTGTAGGGTCAGTATAAATAATATTCTAGTTTTTATCTTCTTTCATCTGATTTAATTTATTTAGAGGAATAGAACAAGTGAGAAGGCTTATGGATAACTGAAGAAGCCAAAGACTGATGTTTTTAATGTCTAATATTGACCTAGCTAAAATGAGGATGCTTTTAAATCACATCCTTTTATTCTCTTAAGAAAAAGTTAAAAGTTAAGTTGATATGTTGATTTTTAATAAAATTGAACACTTTTGTTTTTTAAAAGACAAATCAAGAATATACTAAATTTTGTGTGTTTTCTTAAATTTAAGTACCTTCTGCTTTCAGTAATGGCTATGTAACATTTTTTATAACAAAGTCACAACATACTCCTTCTGCCCAAAAAAAAGCATGACTGAGTGATGAAAATAGCTTTGGTGACTAGAAGGAATTTGGAAGGTACGGATGAGAACTTTCATTTACAGAGACTAAAAGTGGGTTTGTTTGTTTGTTCTTTTGCTTCCAGATTTTGTACTTCAGCTGCTGATATGAAAATTAGATTGTTTACGTCAGATCTTCAAGATAAAAATGAATACAAGGTATGCTAGACAAGTATAATTTCTAAATTTATAGTTTATTTTAAAACATTATTTCTTGCTTTTTTAAATTAGATTTATCCTAATTTAAGATGATTTGTTATGGTCATCTTTAAAGAATGTGATTTAGGGTCTCGTTTACTCTATTTTAGGCTAAGTATCTAGGTTCTTAGTAAGAACTGCAGAATATTAATCTGATATCACTGATTAAATTAAAATATTAGGTTGGCACAAAAAATGAGGGAGAATTCGAAATTCACAGTTGGTATATAGTAGGAGTATAATGGACATGAAGACACATAGAGTCCCAGTCAAACTTCAAAGAAACAGTCATTACAGCATAGTGCAAGGCAGGGTTACAAATTTGTTAAGAGCACAGACACAGGGTCAAACCACCTGAGTTTGAAGCCCAACTCTACCACTTTAATAACAGTATGACTTTAGTCACCTTCCTAGTCTCTATATTTATTCCCTTACCTGTAAAATAGGGATAATCATAGCATCTGCTTCATAGAATTATGGGCTAATTCGTATAAAACACTTAGAACACTGCTTTGTACACTGTAAGCCCTATATGTGAGTTTTCTATTGTTGTAAGAAATAGTTCTGTAAAATAAGTCAGACAGAGAAAGACAAATACAGTTGACCCTTGAACCATACAGGTTTGAACAGCACGAATCCACTTACAGGTGGCTTTTTTTCAGTAAATATCTGTACTATTTTCGATCCATAGTTGGGGGTGCACTGATGTGGAGGGCCAACTGTTTGCATTGACCTATACCATTTTATATAGAGGACTTGAGCATTTTCAGATTTTTGTATCCACAGGGGGTCCTGGAACCAACCCCCAACAGATACTGAGGGTAGTTAAGTTTTGGGGGAGTCAAGATTTTTGACTGCTCAAGGGGTTAGCACTCCTAACCTCCACATTGTTCAGGGGTCAATTGTACTGTATGATCTCACTTAAATGTGGAATTTTAAAAAGCTTAACTCATAGAAACAGAGTAGAATGGCAGCAAAAATCAGGCTAGGGAGTAGGGGAAATGTGGGCATGATGGCAAAAAGGAACAAACTTCAAATCATAAGATGAATAACTTCTGGGGACTAGAAATCATAAGATGAATAAGTTCTGGGGACTAGTGTATATCATGGTGAGTATAATTAACAATTCTGTATTAGATACTTGAAAGTTGTTAAGGGTAGATCTTAAATGTTCTCACCACGAAACAAAAGTGGGCCCTGGCCGTTGTGGCTCAGTTGATTGGAGCATCCTGGCTTTCGGGATCAATCCCTGTCAGTGCACATATGGGAGGCAACCGATCGGTGTTTCTCTCTCACATAGATGTTTCTCTCTCTTTCTCTGCCTCTCTCTCTGCCTCTCTTTCTCAAAAATCAATAAAAACATATCTTCAGGTGAGGTGAGGATTAAAAAAAAGTTAATGTACTAGGATTAATAGACATTAAAATTAAATATTAATTTAGTTTGTCTTATACACTGTGGCATAAGCTTTGAAGAATGTTTAGAGGATTTGAGTTTGTTAAAGTTACACAAAAATATTTAAATCAAAATTTTTTCTTCATGATATATTTCTAAATAGCAGTTCAAAATAGAAGCACTCTATTAAAACTAAGATCAAATTTGAGCTTTTGAAAGAATGGAGGGAGAAAGAACAATAGTCATTAAAATATTGAACCTTGCTGGCTCACATAGTGCTCCACCTTGTACCTTCCCCTTTGTTCCTTCTGTAGCCAGAAACAAATCTGTGGGTTGTTGTGATTGTGGGCTGGTAATACTGCTACCTCCAGTGCTGGCAGTCACATTGAACAAGTGAATAAAGACCTTAGAATGTGAAGTTCACCCTATGTGTTTATTAGGCAGCAGCAAGTGTGCAGAGCAGTAGGTATGAAATAAATAGTTGAGGGGGACTCTTAACTCAAGCCCCTAGAAAGTTCCAGCTTTAATTTTTATTTAAACTTTATGTAATAAGTGAGAAAGGAGGTGACATGAGGACAGGTACAATAAAAAAAAAAGTGGTGTTTTTGTAAGAAATGCATACTAGAAAAGAAAGATTAAGCTAATAGCAGTGTGTTGAATAATCAGCTTCTTTCCAAGAAAAACCTTCAGAAAAGTGGGTGTATAAATCATGCTTTAAAAATAGCAGATTGCTAAGAAATATTTATGGAAAAGAGAAGCATGCAGTGAAAGCTTTTAAGGCAGTGAAGTAAAAATATTAGGTAGGAATAGTGTAGATTTTTTTTTCCTGTGTTCTTATTAATTTTTCCCCTTATGTCAGGTTTTAGAGGGCCATTCAGATTTCATTAATGGTTTGGTGTTTGACCCCAAAGAAGGCCAAGGAATTGCAAGTGTGAGTGATGATCATACCTGCAGGTATGTTGCTTATGGTGCAAGCACATTTTAATGTTTACTTTAATAAGAATTATATTTTAAAAATTAGAGAAAATATAACTTCTATAGATACTCCAGATACTTCATTTAAATTGTAAGTATGACACAAATGTGAGTTTCAAAACTGGTGAGTTAAGTTCTCATCCCAGTTTTGGAAACATCCCTTACTGATTCATGGGTGCCACTCCCTCTTATTTTATATCTGACCATTTATGAAATCTAAATATATAGGATCAAATTCTCCAGTTATGGACAAGATCAGTAGGATAATAAAAGGCAGTTGCCATATTGTGACATTATTTCACAGATCCTGTCCGGTAAGTCATAGTTTAATAATTGCAAATTTCATTTGCTAAAACAAGACTCATGGGAAATTAGTGTTTTGACAAATTTGAAAGTCTCTATTTAAGCTTTTCTGTATATATAGCACATTTCAGTGTCACATTCTTCCATCCCACCCCCGTTTGGAACAGATAAAGTAGCTATAGCATTTTAATAATGCCTAAAGCTGGAGAATATCACAAGTAAAAAAACAAGACGAAGAGCCAGAGTAGGAGGTGGAAATAGGCTGTGGAGGCAGGAGTGAAATAAGTGAATCAGTCATGACAGGAGTGCCAATTGCTTCATTCTTTCAACAGCACTGTGAGAAAAAGAAAAACACACTGTGCTGCTGTTCTGCATAGTTTTAATATTTGATCAGGCTGTGACAAAATCAGTAGTATTTATAAGCACTTGTACACAGACAAAACTATTAAATATGTGTCCTTTCACATTGGAAGTAAAGCCACTATCTACTTTTTAAATTTTAATCTTTGTAATAGCTCATCTTTTTAAAGTTAGAGTCAAAGGCCATTATTCTTTTTGATCTGCCTGTTAAAATTTTCACATCAGAGATATCAAAGATTTACATGACCCCAAGTATTACAAAACCAAGTTTATATATAGATCTGAGGAGTAAATAGAACTATTTTTAAGATAAAAGTTAAATCACTAGAAATAAGTAGTGACATTTTAGTTCTCTAAAACTAGACTTTCCTAATCCCAAGCATTTGGGGTAATGATACCTGAGAAGGGAGAAAATGAGTGTCTTTGCAGGCCAAGGAGTAGCCTCTGAATAGTGAATAAGAGCCAGACAGACCTGGGATTACATTCAGTGGTCTGTGAATTTTTTTTTTCTCTTGTAGACTTTTAGATTTTTTTGGACTAGTAAAATTGTCCTAAAATTTTGGGGGACTGACACAGGGTTTCCACCTTTTTATTTTTTTAAGTGATAAGAATTTTTAAAGTTCTACTGCCTTCAATTACCATAATTTTATGAAAGAAAGAACATTATTACTTTAAAAAGGACAAAGGGCTTAACTTCAAAGTGAAATTAGACTTAATAAATTTAACTTTTTGAAAACTCACTATGTTGCCCCTAATTGTCGTATTTTACTGGGCTGTGATTTATGGTGTTACTGTTCAGCAAATACTTGCTCCCCTTTCCCCCGCCCCCATGGAAGGAGGAGATTTTTCCCATTCTATTGGGTTTACACATGTGACTTGTTTAGGCCAATATAATATTAGCAGGTCTGACACAAGCAGACACTTTAGATGTTTTATTTGGTTTGTCTTGACCTTCTGTCCTCTCTCTTTGCTATAAGATGAGCATGTCCTAGATAGCTACTGGCCCTAGAAGAGAAACACATGGACCAGATATGGACCCCTCTGGTATTACGAAATAAAGTTTCCCACAGACCCAGGAGCAAGAAATGTATGCTTGTTTTTGTAAGCCACTAAGATTTGGGGCTTGATAACATGATTTTATCTAGCCGGGGAGCTAAATTTAGAATTCATTAACTTAGTTTGCCAAGTAGAAGTAAATGACAGTCCTGATTGACTATTAAAGTCAAACTTCTTGGGCCAAAAGGTAAGCAATATAGCTAAGATTTTTAAAAGAAAAAGAAGATACAAGTCAAGGAGTTTAAAGTAAGGAAGAGAAGTATCATACACTCTGACAGTAACAAAGGAAAGAAGGTATTCTGACGGGACAAACTACAATAGAAAATTGTTTCAGTACAACTATCTACATTAACTCAAAGTATAGAATTGCCAAGTTACAAGTAAAGACACCAGCCAAATGGCAACTGCAATTTGGGCAGAGGAAATAGCCATTTTCATCCCAGGAATCATTCCTATCACTGCACTAAAGTAACGCCTCCTGCCCTAGCTGGTTTGACTCAGTGGTTGGTGCGTCAGCCTGCAGATTGCAGGGTCCTGGGTTTGGTTCCAGTCAAGAGCACATACCTGGGTTGCAGGCTTTATCCCTGGCCCCAGTTGGGCACATGTGGGATGCAACCAGTCGATGTCTCTCTCTCACATTGATGTTTCTCTGTCTCTTCTCCAAAAAATCAATGGAAAACATATCCTCTGGTGAGGATTAACAACAACAACAAAATAAAGTAATGTCTCCTACAATCTCAGTCTGCATGTTAAAATGGAGAAATGGATAAATCCTTACCCAATCATAGTCAGAGCCTGTGTCATCTTCCGAGTAGTTTTATATGCAGGTGATACAATGCTTAAAAAAGACACGCTAAATAGAATAACTAGACTGAAGGTCAGTAAGGAAGTAGCCACTGTGGTAAACAGTTTGGCAGTTCCTCAAAAACCTAAGCATGTGGCCCACCAGTTCCACTCCTAGGTACAGGTGCATACCCAAAAGAATTAAAAACAGATGTTCAAACAAGAACTTGTAAAGGAATGTTTTTAGCAGTACTATTCACAATAGCCAAAAAGTAGAAACACCCCAAATGTCCATCAGTGAATAAATGAATAAACAAAATGTGGTATGTCATTGAAATATTATTCAGCTATAAAAATGATTGAAGAGTACATATATATATATGTATATATATATATACACACACATATATATACATATATATATATATATATGCGTGTGTGTGTAATATATATATGCATATCTATTACAAGATGGGTAAAACTTAAAAACATTAAAGTAGCTAGACAGAAAATATTCTATGATTCCATTTATATAAAATTTGCAGAATAGCCCTAACCGGTTTGGCTCAGTGGATAGAACGTCGGCCTGTGGACTCAAGGGTCCCAGGTTCGAATTCGGTCAAGGGCATGTACCTTGGTTGCGGGCACATCCCCAGTAGGGAGTGTGCAGGAGGCAGCTGATCGATGTTTCTCTCTCATCGATGTTTCTAACTCTCTATCCCTCTCCCTTCCTCTCTGTAAAAAATCAATAAAATATATATATATATTTAAATTGCAGAATAAGCAAATCCATAGCGACAAAACAGATAATGGTGCCAGGAACAGCGGGGAGGAGAGAATAGGCATGACTGCTAATTGGGTACGGTGTTTCCTTTTGGGATAATAAAGATTTTCTGAAACTAAGTTAAGAGCCCCTGAATTATACACTTTAAAATGGTTTAAATGGTAAGGTAAATGAGTAAAATAAGTGAATAAAATTTTTTAAGTACTAAGCTATATTATATAAAATATTATAGCCTGAAATAGTACATTATCACATATATGTAACATATAAACAATCCTGCAATATAGAGTCTTAACATTTTGTGCTATAAAGAGCAGAATGAATAATTTCTCTCTCTGAATTCGTACCAATTTTAAAAATAATTTTTAAAATACAGAATTTTGATCAATACATGTTTTCTGATGTTTGACTTTGGCATTTCCAAGAGAGACACAATATAATAATCAGCTAGGAGATTTCTGGCCTTAGGAACACCATTTCAAAATGATCTGTCCCCTAACAGATCATAAAGTTTATGTGTTTTATTGAAAATTGTCAAATTCTGAATCGAACAGAATAAAGATAGTTCTCACTTGCACTCATATATCAGTCTATCCATTAAAAAGTAGTTACTTGTTTACCTTTTGTTATAGAGAAGAAGTAGATTTGTAGAAAATAAATTAATAAAGTAGATTAGTTTATTCATTCAGCAATTATCAAGTATCTACCTTGTGCCAATCACTGCACTAGGCACTCAGTAATCACTGATTTATTTTTAAACTGAATAATAGTTTCAGAACCATTTTAGGCTTCTCTAAGACTGTCAAAGGTATTTATTTTCTACATATAAATTGCAATATTAATAAGTAAATATTACTAAAAATTTTATTGAGTACTTTACTGTATGCTCACCACACTAAGTGCCTTTATCTCTGTAAATCTATTTCATTTTACAACTCTGAGGTAGGTACTATTTTTATCCTTATTTTACAAGATGAGGAGTTAGGTATAGAGAGGCTAAGTAACTTACGGAAAATGACATAGCTGTCAAGTAGAGGAACAAGAATATCAGGCAGCCTGGCTCACCTGCACTCTTAAATCACTCACTCTTCTGCCCGAGTGACAGTTTTCAGCTTTATCCTGAGGAAGTGGTATTTCTATCTAAGAATATTTTAGATCTTTCTTATTTCTCTACATTCTGTAACATAGTTTTAAAACTATGAACCAAGGTGCTACTCATCATATCAAATGTAATTCTAGACTATGATAGATGAAATTTTATATAAAGTTCATCTACTTGTAGTATTCTATAATCTGTGCAAGTTCTTAAGAAAATTGAGTTCTCATTTAAGTCAGTGGTTCTTTATCAGTCCCAGTACCTACTTTTTTAATGAATGTTTTATAATGCCTACTATATAATCTTAAATGAAATTCATAGAAAATATAGCCTATCAAAATATATTAAAAGTTATAGTACTTTAATTGTATTAAACATTTCTATAAAAAGACAAAACAGTGCATATATATATATACATATACGTATGTATATATATATACACTCAAATATCTAAGAAGACATAAGACATAGTGAGACAGTCTTTGTCCTGTTTTACAATGAATAAATTTGAATATCCTAAAAATAAGATAACAGAAAAATGTAAGGCAGAAGCAAGGCTGCCAAGTCACATAATTCCAGGGCTATGGTTTGATGGAGCACAATGTAAATAGTGCCATCTGGAGTTCTGCAGTGTCATAGCCCTGAGTAGAACTTGTTATTAGGATAAAAAATCATGTCCATAGTAACAAAATTACTAAATGTGGTGCCTGGACAATGTGGCTCAGCAGTTGAGCGTGGACCCAGAAACCAAGAGGTCACTGGTTCAAAATCAAAATAGAGATAATATGGAAAAACAAATTAAAGGAAGGATAGTACTCTACAAATCAGCCAGTGTTCATATAGATATTATCAAAATTCACCAGTATGCCATAGGATGGAGTACTAACAACGATTGCAAAAAACATAGTTCTTATCTTGAAATGTGCCCACCTTTTGAGCTATTTCTAAATTTCATTGGGACATTCAAAGGTCATGTAGAATGTCTAGTATCCCTGTTTTCCCACTAAATGCCTGTAGCATCCCAGTTATTAGAACAATAAAAAGTACCCTATACATGTTGGAACCACCATCTGTTGAGAATCATTGATTTAGATAGTAGTACGTGACCAAGCACTATTCTAAGTGTTTTATATGAATTAAATTAATCCTCAAAAACCTTATATGGTGAGTTCTCATTACTTTTACAGATGAGGATCCCAGGCAGTCTGATTCTGAAATATCATCCTATACTGTTTCTCCTTGAAGGTTCTTTAAGAAGCTTTAGTCTTTTTCTTTTATTGAAAAAGATGTTCATATTACCTGTGTGTTCTAATCAAAATCAAACATGTAGGACTTAATAAGGTTGATAGAATTGTCCTTAGAGTCATGTCTACAAAGTGTTACCTTCTACTTGTGAAGAATTTGTAATTTTTGAAATACTCTACTACTACCACCAATTCTTGAAATGAAGGCATCATGTTCCTTCTCCATACTTCATTAATTCAGTTCTCAGGTGAGGAGGAAGATTAAAGAGAAACAAACTTTTCTCGAGGATGAGGAAAGTTATTCTAGAGTAGACTGCTCTAGTCTTTTTTCTAACAAGGTAGTTGGCAGAATCAGCCATGCTTTACTACCTTAGGGTCATCACAGCATCTAGAAGAGTGCTCTTGTAGGTACCAGTGAGTGGGTGAAGGAATGAATACGGCTTTGTACCTGTTACCAGGTGTTTAGGGAAAAGATGTTGTTACCAAACAAAGCACCTGACAAGAGGTGTGTTTGGGGAAAAAATTCCAAGTAAGTCACAGGTGGGGTTGCTAGTGATTCAACCACATGTTCTACACCATTTCTTTTATGGTTCCTTATCATGTCCAACATATGCAAATACATATGCATACATACGTGTACAGATATCTACATAAATATTTGTTTATGTGTATGCATATGCACAGGAAAATGTAACTACTAGTGTTTATAATTAAGACCCAGCATCATAAAAAAGAAAGTTAAAGTTGTTATGATATTTGAAAAGCAAATACGTGCTTGTTCATGTAGGAAGATTTATTATCCCCTACCTACAAAGAAAGTAAAAATGGTACTTTAAGTATTTATTGGGTTAAACTTATTATTTTAAAAACTCACTAATACAGAACATCTCATTCCCAGTCAGTGCCAAAGAGCAGATGTTCTTGTATATTAAAAACAGTACCGTTCTGTAAGAGCAATTCAGATCAACAAGTAATTATTAAACATGTTTAGTATAGCCAACATTTAGTACTCTGGGGATACAAAAGAAATAAAAGAACCAGTACTCACTGTAACTACAAAGAATGTCAGAAGTAAATCCTTTCCTACTCCTCCCTACCAATAATCTTTTAAAATATTACATAAAATTTATGGTGAAGGAAAATTGGCTTCTAGAAACTAAGGAATTCTTAGTTTAAGATGAAAATAATAGAGGCAAGTAATGTGCCATTCACTTTAACTATGAAACATGGGATATTAGTAGTTGTCATGTTCTAGCTGTCATCATTTTTACAAAGAATTGGAGGAGTGGGATATAAAAATTAAAGAGTAAGATTATTTTTTAGGAATATAACCAAGTCACTAGATAAGGGAATACTTAGTTACCTAAGATATTCACTAAGCCAATAGTAACGGGTTTTGAAAATTTTATAAGAGGAGAAAATGTTTATCAACTCTCTCTGTGCACCCCATGCTAACTGAGTTCTTTCCACATTACCTCTGTTCATATATATTTGAAGAGTTTTCAAGATCCATAATTAAGATGGAATGTTCCTTCCCTACCCTCACCCCAGTTGGGATCACAAAATATGTGATTTATTTAAAAATAGTACTTGTGGGAAACAGAGGGATACTGAAAGCCTTCTAAAGATAGGCCAATGAAGCATCTCTTTGGTGATTAATCCCCATTTAGAAGCAAAAATAAACCATGCCTAAATAATTCTAGATACAAAGTGAAATCAGGAGAATTTATATTATTCATTAAATGTTATAGTTAAATAATTCCAGAAACAAAGTTCTCTGTCTGTCTTCTAAAATTCCCTCTAATTTTTGTAACATTTTTAAAATTATTGCATAGTTCTAAGAACTTTAAGAATGAGATCAAATAGTTTGTGTTGAGTTTGGTAATTACTTCCAGCGAATGGAATATAAGGATTCCATGTCTTTATAAGAACTATCCAAAATTTATACTAAAACCTGTTGATCACATTTGCAGACATTTTAATTTTGTGAAATGAAATCATATGTTATTGAAAGATTATACTACAGTAAAAGTAATAAACTGATGAAAGAATTTTCTGAAATGTTATATAATGGTGTATTGGTAACACCATTCTCTCATATTCAACTCTTTGTTCTCCCTCATGTGCCTGTGTAGATGAAATACAAAACCAGTACTTCTTATAGTATTACCATATCAGTGATTGCAGTAATTTAAGCCTGCTTTATGGGGCCCTCATGTGGTTGCAGTAAGTGAATTATATACGTGAGAATAATATCCATAAACATTTTTTAGGGTTATTCTGAAAATCCATTTATGTGACTGATAAGAGTCATATTTTAATTGTAAAATATATCAAAATTTTTCTTAGAAATAATGAAATGCTAATTTTTCTGGGTAATATTACTGGTATTTGTATTAAAGTTTATGTTAGTTAAAAGAAAAGTCCTTTTACTCTGAATTTCTTGAAGATGAAATCATTACATAGTATCTGTTTGAAAACTACCATATGGTATTTTTTGCAGTTGAGAGTGTAATGTTGAGGTTTACTTTTAAATGTGACAAAATTTTCCACAATTCCTATCCTTCAAAAATCTGTTCAACTCATAGATACAGAGGTCTGATGGTTGCCAGAGGGGAGGGGTCTTGGGAAACCAGGTGAAAAGGTGAAGAGATCAAGAAGTACAGATTGGTAGTTACAAAATAGTCACAGAGATGTAAAGTACAGCTTAGGAAATATAGTCAATATTATAATAAGTATGTATGGTGCCAGGTGGGTACTAGAAATATCAGGGGAGCACTTTGTAAAGTATATCATTAACCACTGTGCTGTACACAAAATAATATTGAATGTAAACTGTAATAGAAAAATAAAATTTTTAAAAATCTATTTATCTCTAAGTTAAATAAGATGTTAATTCTCCTCTGGGGTGGCCTCAGGTAGTTTCTCACCTCTGTGATAAGCTTGTAATAGTTGCTGCTTAATTTGTTTACAATTTCAAGAAAACAAATGAAGCAACAACATGTAAGCTATAAGTTTGTTTGTTTTTTTAAGTTCTCCAAGGCTTCATGAAGATATACAGTAGTCAATTATTTTTTGTATAGTAAAGTTGGGTTATTAGCATTAGTTTGAATCAGGGCACTTCCTCTCCCCTCCAAAACACTAATAGCCTTTGATTGGATTCTATCATTAGACTCTATCAATGGACTCTATCATTGACCCATTTTTAATTATTGAAGGGTAATATATACAGTTACTTCTCATTTTCTCCCTTATAAATCTTCTTAATCTCAAATCAGTAAAGCTTCTGATAACCCATTTCTTTTATCATGAATACTACTAATACATTAATACTACTTGGTTAGTAGTATGGAGTATTAAAAAAAGCAGAATTAGTCTAATCTTATTTCTGAATATATTTCAAACACTGACATACTAAAGCACTCTTTACAAAATTCTTAGTTCATACAGTTGTGCCATTAAGCTTTTTGCCTAGATACCAAAGTTCTTCATAGTCTAAGCCACAGGATGACAACATTTATTCTAGATTTTTGCTTTTAATTATATGGTCCCCTACGTCTGAATTCCTTTTGCACTTAAAACCAGATATTTTAACACCAAATTATTTTGTAATTTGTTTATTTTTCTAATTGTATGTTCACTGACTTAGGAAGTACACCATATCTCTTCCTTTTTCGAATCATCCATAGCATGATGAGTAACTTAGTTACTTGGAAATGAGAGGGGGGAAATCTTCATTTTGCTATCGCAAATTTAGTGAAAAATGTTTTTTGTCTATAAGTGTCAGAGGTCCCTTTCCTACACCCAGTAACATTGTAAAGTGCCTTCTCATCCTTATAACTACATCTCGGTATTACTTTTGTTCTTACTTTCATATTTAATTAATGCAGAGGCTCATGTGATCCAGCCATGTCTTTTAGATTGTAGTTTGTATTTTTTGCTTTATCATTTACAGAAGACCAAATGGATACAGATGTGCCATTTAATGTCATCTGTTCCTTCTTTGTCTATGTTCTTGGTCATAAACATTTGGTAGCAGAAATTTCCTTATATGATGAACTTCCTAACAGACGAGCTGCCAATTAAAAATAGAGAACAAACAAATAAAAACGATGAACTTCCTAACAGACGATGAGCTGCCAATTAAAAATAGAGAACAAACAAATAAAAAGAACAGAGTATTACCCAGGAAGTTTCCTTTTGAATTCTCAGAGGGAACATCTCCCTCTAATTTTCAATTTAAAAGGCCCTAGAGAATATCTACAATATCCTCAATATGCCAACAGCCAATTTGTGATATCTTTTTATTAATTAAATGGAACAACTACATTTAAATAATATATGGTAGGAATATGTAATGTTCTCCTGAAAAGTGCTCAACCTGAAATGATTTAACAATAAACTACGAAATCATTTTAACTATAAACTACCAAAAAGTAAAGTAATTGTAATTCATAATCTTAGCTCTTTATCCATACATTTTACAGCTAAATCTAAGAGTTCTGCTTAGGACTACAGAATGATGAGGGGTTGGAGATGTTTGTTATAGTCAAATTGGATCAAAAGTGTTATTTTACTTGAAGAGTGATGCCTTTTAATTCAGTTTATATTATTGGCTTCTTAATATGTCAGCTGATTAACTTTATCTTAAAAGCTTTTACTTTGAAATTTCCCTTGCAAACATTTAAGTAGGTACATATATATCCTTCATATAGCTCCTGATTTTTTGGTCAAGGTAGTTTAACTTGGTAATGTTATATTTTAATACTTTTATAAATGATCTATTGTCTTTACATGTGTTTGATTGTGTGTATTAAGGCTATGAACCCTTACAGCTTTTCTGTTTCTGTAATGTACCACTTCTCTTAAAAATTATGTTTCTGTGGTGATAATTAACTTTTAGGTAATTTTATTTATACATAAATGTGTTAACAATATATTTGGAAATATTAAAATATTAATTTCCAAAGTTATGGATCCTCCCCCCCCCCCCCCCCCCCCCATTACACTAGAAACTCTTATCTGACATGGTCTAAATCTGTCATTCCTTAGATAAAAAGAGTCAGTAAACTCAGGAAATCTTTTTTTTTTCTTTTTAATCTTTACTAGTATTGTTGAAGGTATTACATAGGTCCTCCTTTTTTTCAGGAAATCATTTTAATGGACTGTCTACCTACCTTATTTTCTTACACAACATACATATGAAAATTTTTCAACTTTGCCAACCTTTTGACAAGAGGGCAAGGCTTTCTCTTTCCTTAAGTTATGAGATCATTGACTAGTGTTAAGGACCTCTTTTTTACATGATCCACACCCATGATACAGTGCCTACAATGAAAACACTTGCTAAGCAGTCTTAATTCAAATATATATAGATTTTTATAATATTTATTGCTTAATCTTCTGTGACTGTCACACATGCCTAATTTATGAATGCTTTTTAAATTTAGATACCATTAGTTAGTTGTCATCAACTTAGTTTCATTGAAACAGCTCTTTCACATTCATATTATGTCAGCTTATAATATTACTTAATTACATTAATAAACATGGGTTCACATCACTTACAAACTGTTTTGCTAGCAAAGAACCCATAGTCCCTCTTGGTAAGCCTACAATATGCATGTGCAAGAATATTAGAAGAAAATTGTCTCTTTTCCTCTTCAGTTCTACAGAGGGACAAAGGAAGAGTGTCAGAAGGAGCTCAATTAAGAGAGCTCCTACTGTATAAATTGTGTTCACTACATTTTAAAATGGATGCAAATCTATCCGTACATAGATACATGAAAATAACATAAAATGCAAGGAAAAAGGGGTGCTTTGAGAAATCTACCTTAAAAATAAGACCAACTAAAAAGTTGTGCTTTTGGCCATTCAACAAATGATTGTTTTAAGATTATTTTTGTCAGAAAATGTGTCAGAGAAAATGTAGGCCTTTTCAGTTGGTCATTAATAAATGTGAGAGAGGAAAAAAAAATGAGGTAAGAGTTTGGAAACCTATTTGACGATACCTGCTAAAGTTGAACATATTTGTAAGCTATTACACAGCAATTCCATGCCTGAGCATGTACCTGGAAAGTGGGTTGGTATGTGTGTTTTGTGTGTAAAGGGGGGGAGGGGTGTCTGTCTGCACTAAAAGATGTACAAGAAGGTTTATAGCAGCATTATTGGTAATGACCCAAATTTGGAAGCAACTTAAATGTTTATCAATAGTAGTGTGAATAAGTACATTGCAGATTATTTAGTTAATGGAGTAGTACATAGTACAACCTGCAGGAGTGTGGGTAAATATCACAAAATCTAATGTTGAATGAAAGATACCAGACCAAGAAAATCCATACCATAGGATTCCATTTTTATGATCTTCAAAAGAGGCTAAAGTGTTAAAAGTCAGGATAGTGATACCTTGGTGAGAGCAAGAAAATATGACTGAAAGAAAGCGCAAGATGACTTTTAGAGTTCTGAAAATACTCGGTTTCTTAAGTTGGGTACTGTTTTCTTTGAGTGTGTTCTTTGAACTTTATGCTTAAGATTTGTGTATTTTTATTATGTATGCTGTGCTGTAAAAATATTTTAAACAAAAGAAATGTGACTTTATGTGATGGAACTGTTATTAACTAGATGAGCCATGTAGTAAAGACACTGAAAAATGTGTTGAGCTCCACAAAAGGATTTGAGAAGAGCTTAATTATGGAATCTATCAAAAAGGGAAATAAGACTTAACAACCTAAAGTGTACCATCTGCAGCTAATTTGGTTATGATAACTCATTTCATCCCAGTTCGTTGTATTGTGCATATTTGGTACTTGGAGTATGCAACCACTGAGAATTATTTAATAAGCATATAATTATAAACCGTAAATCATTTCATCCTAGTCCTGTAAAGTAATCTGGATTATCATCCTCATTTTAAATCAGTTTTTATTTTTAAAGTGTCAGGTTCTGTTCGGGACAAAATACTGTGAAAAAATTTGATTTCTAGAACAGAAATACACTTCATTAATTGACCTGTTTTATCAAATATCTTTATCCATATTTTCTGTCTCTTTGGTTTCCTTCATTGGAAAGGGGAAAAAATCATGAAAATGTTCTGGTATGTATTCAATTTATATAATTGCAAACAAAAATCAAATAAATATTAGAATGAGATCAAAGGAATGGAGCCTTTCAATCATTTTCTCATGGGACTCGCTGAATTTGCAAGACAGACTCCTACTATTTCAATCATGATAAAATACATGCCAGCCCAGTGCTTTATTATACAAAAGGCAATGGAGGAGAAAAAAATATTCAGTTGCCATAATTAATTATCTTCTTCATTGAGGGGAGTGAAACGCAATTGCAAAAACCCTTGGTAAATGTGATTCACCTCTTTAATTAAATTGTAATTCTCTCCCTTATACAGTACATACAGATATAAAGTGTTGATTTGGCAAGAGAAAAGAGTATGCTTCTAAATTAGCTAATCAAGTAAATAATCATTTTGAAAAATATTTATATTAGTTTATATGTTACTATAATATTTCAGTATTAGAGACCCTGTAATTTCTCTGAGGAAGAAAAGTGGTTTGGTACAGAATAGTAACATTGTTTAATAAATATGTCTTCTTTCATTGAAATACACTTTTGCCTAGATTTTAAAGATATATTCTTTTATTTATGGTTCTTAATGAAGTGTGAACTCTAAAACCTAGAAGGAAAAGTCCAAGGCATTCTAATTAGTGAGTTCAATGCTTAAGGACCAGAATTCTGTGGGCACTTTGCCAACAACCCACCAATTTCTGTCTCCTGCCTTGCTAACTCTATGCCACACTCTGTACCAGTGAGACATAATAGTGGCTGCATGTGAAGAATGAGCTGGAAAAATTATCAGTCTGGGTTGGGGATAGCACTTCTGACAACAAAGGGAGACTTCTGAGTTTTGATCTCCACTCAGGATAGGAAAGAAATTGAAATAGAAAGCCATGTCATTGATTAGCTTGGTTCTTGTTACTCTGGATTTGGAAAAATTTAAGAGAGAGAGAGGAAGGAACCAGGTGTTTTTTCCTCCAATCACCTTTAATGTGTTAGCTATCAATCTAGGCCACCTTTGAGAAAGAGAATTGGGGAAGTAAGCCAGATCAAAAAACATAAGATAGTAATTGGTCCCTGACATGGAAACCCAAAGGCAGAAGGAATAAGCAGCCATGGAAAATTATTTATCTCCCTAAATTCACATCACCTCATACTAGCTTCTTTATACGTTATTTTGAAAATGGGAGCCACTGGG
>NW_005370516.1:755183-833119 GCF_000412655.1 Myotis brandtii
TGGAGAGTGAGATACCCTTTGTAGAAATTATTGTTAATTGAAATGTCTACTGATGCAGGAATGCAACCTGATTAGTTTAAGATTTTGCCCACAAAATAAGGAGTATACGAATAATTTGGTTACAAGTGTTACGGTGTTAAGTTAATTAATGAGAAAATGTATGTGACTGTTTTTCTGTGCTTCAGTATGATAAAAGTTAAATTCTTCATACTGCTTTCACAAATTTCTAAAATAATTATATTATCATTTTCCTTGAAAGATACACTTTAAGTACAAATGTCTACCTTGTAATCTTTAGTTAATGGCTTTGAATACATTCATGGAAATTGTATTTTTTAGTAGTGATATATCAAAAATATTTAAAGTTATACTCCTTTTCTTTTCTTAGGATTTGGAACTTGGACGGAGTACAGACATCTCATTTTGCTCTTAATTCCCCTGGAATGAGTGTGTGCTGGCATCCTGAGGAATCTTTTAAGGTTGTTATTTATAACTTAGTTTTCTTTTATCAAGCTGAAAAGATATATACATGTGTAATACTTGCACACATAGAGGAGAAAAATCAATGACTTTTTTCCATCTCAGGGACAAATGTACTTGTCACAAATGTGTTTGTCACAAATACATTTACTCTAGAAAGCCATACCTTAAAAGTTCTGTATAATTAAGTTTTTATTTGACAGCCATCATCTCTAAATGGCATTCATTCAGAAGACACTTACAGTCTAAAAACTGATACCCAGATTGCCTAGTAGCAATATTTGTTTAAAAATAAAAGTTAAATCCATGCTTGTGAGCCATAGTGTATAAACAGAAAGTATCTGATATAACTGCAGTGATAATCAATACCTATTCAAAATAGAGCGTTCTAAAATCCTAAAAGTATCATTTGGCCTTAACTCTTACTTCATTGAGAAAGTGGGAGCCATTCAACAAGAGTTGTCTTATTTGCCAGTATCTTCTCTTGGGCATCACTCTGTTTCATTGTTCCCTAGAATCTGAGAAGCTACCACATTCATCTTAAAGTTAATCCTTCAGTTGTTTAGAGCTGATGCCAGTTCCTTAAGTGCCAGGGTTCTTGTCCCAGCATCTAGAAGGGTTCAGGAATCTGGAAAAGGCTGTGCGTAGATGACATAGAAATCCAGAGGCTAATAAAGAGTCCGGAGACGAGACATAATTTTGAAAGGCATTGGGGGTCAGAGGACCTTCAGCTAAAGGAACTGAAGACTTCCTCCTTGTCTAGGACCCTTGCTTTTATTAACACAATTTGTCCTAAGGCAAGGTGGAGATAATACACTGCAAAGGGTAAGGTTTCAAAGGGTACAGAGGCATTGTCAGTTTGGGGGATAGCCTACGCCTTGTACAGGTGTTTGGCCAGTAGGAGGCAATAACATGTAGATTAAGATGCCCTTTAACTGTCTGGCAGCCAGCAATCAGTATCCTACTCAGGTTTGGGGAAATGCTTTTAGCCATTCCCAGCTGGTGACTACATGTGTGACTCAACCTTGTTGAGTCCCCAAGTCTCATCAACCTTTTGATGAAACTCTTGAAATTATGACATGCTGGAATTGGTCGCTGGCACTTAAGCATCTTTTGCATTTTATCTTCCATTTATAATACATATATGCAAATGTTTAAGTTTTACTACATACATTGAATCTCTGCCTGCTTCTCAAATTTGGTGAATGACGTTATTGAATTTTCTTTATTTTTCTGTCTCACAGCTGATGGTTGCAGAGAAGAATGGAACAATCCGATTTTATGATCTTATGTCCCAACAGGCTATTTTATCTCTTGAATCAGAACAGATACCATTAATGTCAGCACACTGGTGTTTAAAAAACACCTTCAAAGTTGGAGCTGTTGCAGGGAATGATTGGTTAATTTGGGATATTACTCGATCCAGGTACTTTCTTAGTTCATTTATTGCTTACAAAAATCAGTCATTGTTTTTAATGATCCACTGAGCCATTTTTATATCGCTGGCCCTCACAGTTGAGCTAAGGCAAGTCTATTTTGAAAGGGCCAGAGCTATGAGTTTAGATAACAAAGATGGGCATTGGTGCTTTGCAGATTCACTTTGAGCACAACCCAGAAAGAGCAATGTGAGGAGGAAATTTTAGAGCATTGTTTACTTACATTGAAAAAACAAACACTGACCCTGTTGAATAATCGTGTTTTATGATGGTTCTGCATCATGCTTATGTCTTTATCATATTTCATCTATTTCAATCCCATGCTTATTTGGAATTTTGTCACAGTTTAAGTATATTGGCCATTGTGATGTTTTGTTTTGTTTTTAAACAAGTTATCTCTTATTATTTTTTATTATTATTATTTTGTTGTTGTTGTTAATCCTCAACCGAGGATATTTTTCCATTGATTTTTAGGGAGAGTGGAAGAGAGACAGAAAGACAGAGAGAAGCATCAATGTGAGAGAAACACATTGATTGGTTGCCTCCTGCACAAGGCTCGACCAGTACCTGGCCGGGGAGGAGCCTGCAACCAAGGTATGTGCCTTGACCAGAATCAAACCCGGGATCCTACGGTCCGCAGACCTATGCTCTAACCACTTAGCCAAACTGGCTAGGGCTTGGCCATTGTGTTTTTTAAAAAGAAAATACCTCCCGGCCAGTGTTTCTCAGTGGTTGAGCATTGACCTATGAACCAGGAGGTCATGGTACGATTCCCAATCAGCATACATGCCTATGTTGTGGGCTGGAACCCCAGTAGGGGGCGTGCAGGAGGCAGCCGATCTATGATTCTCTCTCATCATTGATGTGTCTATTTCTTTCTCTCCCTACCTCTCTGAAATCGATAGAAATACATTTTTTAATTTAAAGAAAATACTTTTTAAACTGTAATTTAAGTTCTACTTAAGATCAGTACATAATTTATAAAATCCAAAATACTGTCTTTTAGTTACCCTCAAGTGAAGAGACCTGTCCACATGGATCGAGCCTGCATATTTAGGTAGTGTACCACTTCTGTTGGAGTTATAATTTTATTTTTTGAGTCTGGTTACTTTGTTCGTGCAGTGCCACCATCTGGAATACTTTCTCAATCCTCTTCTTTGCTCTGGATTTATGTTTGTTTGTTTGGGGGGGTTGTCTTAACTAAGGCTTTGCTCTTGTCTTTTGGTTTAGGCGAGGGAGTGATTTTTCAATGTTGTTTTTTAATTTTGTAAGACACATTGCCACTGTACGAATACCACCACCCCCACAATCTGGAGCATATGCTTCCTTATTTTATGTACTGATCAAGCTATAAAATGTAGGTGGAACCATATTTTTCCATATAAACTTCATTTTTGTGCTAAATGAGAACATGCTAGATATTATCTGCAACTTGCTCTCTCTTTTCTTTTTTTTGCTTAAATTAACATTCACGTCTACCTTGTTTTTCATTCCTTTTTGCATAATATTCCATTGTATAGTACAGTCTTTAGGGCTCTTTCATTTTCAAGTAAAGGAGAATTTACTGACTGAGACTAAAACCAATAAAACCTGTAATATTTGTATATGACTTGAAATCTAAGATTATAGTCAACTAAATGTAAGAATGTCATAGATTGTGAGATGCATCCTGATTTCAGAGATGTAAGCAAATAGTATATGGTACCTAACAAGAAGTCTGGAGAAGGCAGTGTCAGGATTAGTTTAGTAGCTCAACAACGTCATCAGGAGTTTAGACCTTTCCCTCTGCCACCTTCCATGGCAAGGCTTTGGACTTGTTGCTT
The DNA here is from genome assembly GCF_000412655.1 of Myotis brandtii. Lineage (NCBI taxonomy): Eukaryota > Metazoa > Chordata > Mammalia > Chiroptera > Vespertilionidae > Myotis > Myotis brandtii. Next base: position 758,923 of record NW_005370516.1, read on the forward strand.
CACAGTCACAAGATGACCTCCATTGTTCCAGGCATCATAGCCTCCTCATTGGCCAAAGTAAGGGGAGAGGAAGAGCACTCCCTTTTCATTGGGAATAGCTATCTTTGCTATTGTGTCTCAACTTTTGGGGTTGGACACACTGCCAGAAGGTAGTTGGGGTTCGGTTAGCATGGAAAAAGGTCAGAAAGGCTGTTGAATAAGCAGCTAATGTCTGCCACGAATTTTGTCTGTTTTTTTGGTCAGGGAATCTTTTCTTTTTTTCTCTTATCTTTTCTACTTATTAAAGTGTTGGGCATGTTGCTGGAGCTCCATTAACATTCGTTGATTCATTGATTCATTATATTCCAATGTGTAGGATGTCTTAAATCTTAAATATTTAAATATCTAAATATTCTAGGTGTTTGTATCATCTCCAAGAATTTAAACTTGTGAGTTTATCACTATTTCATAACGAGTGTCAGTAAGAACATTAAATGTATTTCTGTGAAATAGTTTATATTTTATATCAGTCTGATACCTTGTTGATATCCCCTACCACACTGTTAGCCCTTTGGTTATAAAAAAGGAACTGCTAACCTGTGTAACTTTGGAATGTAACAAAGTGGCACACCACAATAAGCACTTAATAAATATTTACAGAATGAGAAAATATAGTTAACTTCCCTGGAATTTCTATTCTAATTTTAAAGCCCCACTAACAAATTCAGGGTTATAAAATTATTGTTTTGTGCAACAACAAAATATAACCTGTTTTAGAAAAGTTTATAGTTATCTGTAAAATACTGAAATTATTTTTATCCTTTCTTTCCTTAGGTGGTCCACAATTAATGAAAATTTGTTTGCAACCACTGGTTATCCTGGCAAAATGGCAAGCCAGTTTCAAATTCATCATTTAGGACACCCTCAGGTAATATAGAAATGTTTTGTGGCATATGGGTTTTTAATTTGTTTTTTACTTTTGCAGAGCCCCCAAATTTGTAATGTGTATCTAGATATTTATGATTTTTTTAATTTGTTTTTTACTTTTGCATTTATAGCCCCCAAATTTGTAATGTGTATCTAGATATTTATGAATGTCATCTGCTTAAATTGGAAAAGGAAGGCATTTTTTGATGCTTAAATCACTAGTGGTAATAGATGTTTTGTCTATATACATATAAGAAGCATTTTATTTCTTCTGTTATATTTTCTCCTTGATTTATTTTTTTTAATCCTCACCTGAGGATACTTTTTTTATTGATTTTTAGAGAGAGAGGAAGGGAGAGAAGGTGGGGGAGGGGTGAAGAGAGAGAGAGAAACATCAATGTATCGATGTGAGAGAGACATATTGATCCATTGCTTCCTGCACATGCCCCAACTGGGGCTGAGGATCAAACCTGCAATCCAGGTGTGTACCCTTGACTGGGAATCAAACCCGACACTCTTAAGCACTGAGTCGCACTGGCCATGGCTGTCCTTCATTTAAATATAATAATTTTGCTTGCTTGGTTTGTTTAGACTGCAAAAATATTTGACTTTGGGTTGCACTAGAAATTCATAGATTATTTGTATCCTTCCTTCCAACCAACTGCAAACAAATAATTCCTATTTCACCTGTGAGGAAGCATATTTTTTAATTCTGCTATAAATAAAGGCAATATATTAATGTATTTTTTATTTCTGAAGGGTAGTTTTTACTTACTAACTTTGATGATTTAGTAAGCTTCTTTAATTCTTCACTTATTTTATAGCCCATCCTCCTTGGTTCAGTAGTCGTTGGATCTGGCCTTTCCTGGCATAGAACTCTCCCACTATGTGTAGTTGGAGGCGACCACAAGCTGTTGTTTTGGGTAACTGAAATGTGAAATAAATTTCTGTCTAGCTTGGATCCATAAGTTTTGCATTTTTGGAGAATTCCTTATTTTTATATTCAATATACTGTAAGCTCTAGAAATATCCCAGTTGTTTTTGTTAAATAAAATATTAATGGTTTGAAAAAAAATTTTTCTACTCTGTTCTGTGTGTGTGCGTGTGTGTGTGTATGTATTTTAATCAACTCTTAAGAATATAATTGACTCAGCAGTTCCAGAAAAGAAATGACTAGGGAAACATAATGCTTTTGATTTTATTACAGGAGTATCCAAAGTATATCCTATCCTCTATACTTTAAATATATGTTACTTTTCTAATTCTCAGGGCCAAGTATTTACAAAAGGAAAAAAGAATCTCCTTTCAGTGTTACTCTGGAAGTTGTTGAGTGTGTGTGTGTGCATGCATGTATGCATGCACACGCTTATTTTCTTAGCAATCTGTGATATATAGGAATCTTAGGACTTTTTCAGGAATTATTAAAGGTTATTATTTAATTTAATATTAAAAAGATGATTAATTCCTTAAAAATGTGACCGATTATGTTACTCAACCCTGTTCATTATATGCAAATTCCTTTTGACTATACATCTCCACATTCTTAGAACATCTGGTATATAGGATAAAGCTTAACTTGAAAAATAACATCATTTTTAACAGCTTTTGCCTTTTATGAATTTTCACCATTTTATAGTAATTTAAGTGTTTTTGAGATGACATCTAGTGGCAAAAGAACTGTATTCACCATCTCAAAATTGAAGTCAGTATTATGTAAGGCAGTCACCATGTTTTTGTGACACACTATGATGTAATCAGAAGAGAGTAAGCTTGGGATTTGGCCTTCAGTCCATATGGAATTAAATAAATTCCTACAAACTCTGCATACCTGTGAGTTGAAGCTACATTTCATCCTATAAAATAGAGACAGGAATCAGTGTCTCGTGAAGTTACTGTAAGGATTGAGTAAAGGTGAATAAAAATACTTAATAAGTAATAATTTCAGAGATGTATAGTTCTTATTTTTGAATAATTGAAAGTTTATTTTAATTAATGCTAATAAATATTTTTACTCAAGTTCTCTATTTATATGATTTCTTATAGCATCTTATGGAATCAAGATAATTATCTTTAGATAGGGAAATGTTATATATTCAATATACTGTAAGCTCTAGAAATATCCCAGTTGTTTTTGTTAAATAAAATATTAATGGTTTGAAAAAAAATTTTTCTACTCTGTTCTGTGTGTGTGCGTGTGTGTGTGTATGTATTTTAATCAACTCTTAAGAATATAATTGACTCAGCAGTTCCAGAAAAGAAATGACTAGGGAAACATAATGCTTTTGATTTTATTACAGGAGTATCCAAAGTATATCCTATCCTCTATACTTTAAATATATGTTACTTTTCTAATTCTCAGGGCCAAGTATTTACAAAAGGAAAAAAGGATCTCCTTTCAGTGTTACTCTGGAAGTTGTTGAGTGTGTGTGTGTGCATGCATGTATGCATGCACACGCTTATTTTCTTAGCAATCTGTGATATATAGGAATCTTAGGACTTTTTCAGGAATTATTAAAGGTTATTATTTAATTTAATATTAAAAAGATGATTAATTCCTTAAAAATGTGACCGATTATGTTACTCAACCCTGTTCATTATATGCAAATTCCTTTTGACTATACATCTCCACATTCTTAGAACATCTGGTATATAGGATAAAGCTTAACTTGAAAAATAACATCATTTTTAACAGCTTTTGCCTTTTATGAATTTTCACCATTTTATAGTAATTTAAGTGTTTTTGAGATGACATCTAGTGGCAAAAGAACTGTATTCACCATCTCAAAATTGAAGTCAGTATTATGTAAGGCAGTCACCATGTTTTTGTGACACACTATGATGTAATCAGAAGAGAGTAAGCTTGGGATTTGGCCTTCAGTCCATATGGAATTAAATAAATTCCTACAAACTCTGCATACCTGTGAGTTGAAGCTACATTTCATCCTATAAAATAGAGACAGGAATCAGTGTCTCGTGAAGTTACTGTAAGGATTGAGTAAAGGTGAATAAAAATACTTAATAAGTAATAATTTCAGAGATGTATAGTTCTTATTTTTGAATAATTGAAAGTTTATTTTAATTAATGCTAATAAATATTTTTACTCAAGTTCTCTATTTATATGATTTCTTATAGCATCTTATGGAATCAAGATAATTATCTTTAGATAGGGAAATGTTACAGGTATTTAAAAAATTTCAATACTGTTTTGTAATCATGTAGATGTTTGGTATGAACTGTTATATGCTTTAAAGTACAGATGAAAAATTACAAAGCATAGCAATTTCGATGTCAGTTATTTAATACAGTAAAATATTACTACCAAATAATAGAAATAGTTTCCTCTACCCCTTATAAGCAGGTTTTGAACTTACAAAGGAAAATGGCAGTGAATTTTGACATGGTTCCCATTAACAGTCTCTGTGATGGGACAGAGAGCCTTAAAAGCATCAGGATAGGCCAAAAATTTTGTAAGAGTTTGTCATTTCAGAATATTTAATAAAAATAAGGGATAGATCCTGAAATAATAAATGGGGCCAGTGTAGTTGAAAATTGTCTTATACTTAGAAAAGGTGGCTTAGGAATTGAGTGGGTTATGTTTAGGGGTGGAGATGAGAGAGGTGAGTTATGTTGGGCCTGGTATCTGGGATATGGAATCTCCGGAATAAGGGCTTACCCCAAATATAAACAGTGTCAGACGAAATTTCTAGTAGGACTACTCTTTGCTAGGGGAAAGATAAGTCATAGTGGTCGTGTAAATACAGTTATGCCAAGGAGAGACAGGCTGTGTTCCATTTGTATATTAATATGATGCTGTGAGAAATGAGAGGAATGCCTTTACGTCCAGGTTCCAGAAGTGGTATACATTTTACCTACTAAGGACAGAACTCTAACCTTTTTTTTTTAAACATCTTACATATAGAATATTGCAACCATTTTCCAGTTTCGACTTTGTTGTTAAACATTAGTATGTACAATTCTTTAAATGGTGTAATGATATTCTTTTCCCTTAGTAAACTTTGTTCTTAGTAAAGTATGTTTAAATTAGACTAAGGCAAGAAGAAATGTATGATTTGGAATTAGTTATTGGTCATCACGTCTAATTCCTGGTAAATAACATAAGAGCCGATTGTGTGTGTGTCACTTAATTTTAGTTTTTCCATGTTTATAAATACATCTAAGATGGTTTTTCTCTTGTTGAAATTAAGTTTTGCTCAGGATTGCTTCACTTACAAACATTGTGAAAAGAAAAAAGTTGTGCTTTTGTCCTAAAGCTTGTATTATTTAGGACTGTGAAGCAAAAGTCAGGATATCACAAATCTCCAAGATGTCAGAACTAAATCCTAAACTTTCAAAATGATGGAATCATAGCCCCTTTTATTTTTATGATTTGGCTTGTGCATTGTGAATATTTCAGTGTCTCTCCCGTGCCAAAACACAAAATCGCACACCCATGCACTTCAATTTGTTTCTTACTTTGGTAATTTGCAACTACATAATGACGCTGACTTAGAAATGTTCCTGTTACTGTTTTAAATCTCACGTCAGTGGAGAAGAAATCGAAATCTGGTTTGCACATTTGTGTCTGGTTTTTTGTAATTGTCCAAAATCTGACATTATCCCAGAAATGCTGATTGGGAAGTTAGGAGACAGTACTGTGCCCAAAACTAATTTCTGAGGAGAGAAAAAGTATTTGGTCCAGATTATCCCCCATGTTTTTCTGTAGCTCAAAAAGTTAAACTCAATTTAACCTAACTTTATGCCATACCAGTAATAACCTTAGTTCTGAACCCAAGTAAAATTTACAAAGTAAAAATGACCATTCTGATGGTCCATTTCCACATATTCCTTAGGCAACTGGTCAAGTCCTCAGCAGCAGCATTCCGTTCCAGCATATCATTATCAAGCTGTCAGTGTGCTCAGCAACAGGGACAGAGAGAACACTCTGTTTCTTTAATCTAACACCTTGCTCATTCAAAAACATTTATTTTAACAGGCATTGGAAAAGGTTTTCAAAACAGCTAACATGCATTTATAATTATACATTTAAAGAAATATGCCTTTTAAAACAGGTTCTTTTCTTTTTTTGTTATTAACATAATAACTTGTAATGTGTAGCAACCATTTGTTAACTAATCGCAGTGACACAACAAAATAATTAGGATATCAGCTTTGAGGATCTCATTTCACAGAAGAGAAAAGGAATACACGTTGGATGACATATCCATTACTCATTCTCAACATAACCAACTTCTTTTGCATCATGCATGGACACAGACTTCATGGGGGATACAAAAGCATTGAATCTTTCTGCCCTTTTCAGCTGTTCTTTGAACTACCTTAGTGAAAACAATTGTGGTCCTTATGTAGGATCAAGTTACATTTGCCTGGAAATTTCCCTGGATCAGCTTATTTCTGTTTAACTTATGTCTTTGTTATATAGCTATTTGCCTTCTCCACTAATTTTTAAAGAAGACTGCCGCAACCTTTTGCAGCAAGGATTCAGAATCTGGAGAAGGGGCTACGTGCAAATGGATATACTAGATAAGAAATATAAATTTAGAAGGCATGGGGAAAGCCAGGCAGAGGCCTTACCCTCTAGTGGAGTGGCTCCCTGAATCTCTGGACCCATAGCTTTTTATTTACTGGAATATACATTTGCCCTTTAGCAAAGCAAACACATATCAAAGGTAAGGTTTGGTAAACAGTAAAAGATTATCAAGTTAGGAGATTGCCCTGAGCCACCATTGTCTCAACAGAAGAATCAGTGCATAGCTTTTAGCCCTTGCTAAAGCCCAAGGTTCATCAGCCTTCTAAAGGACCTTTCCCGTTTATTATGCTAACTACTTGTTGGTCTTTGCCTCCAGCCGAATACTCTACCTAGGGGCTTGAAACACTTATCAGTATATAAACATAAACTTAATTTGAACAATGGTAAATTAAAGGGGAGGCCACCAGGTTTCTCAGCCTTTGCAAGCAATTTGAGAAACCCAATAGATTTAAAGATACATGAAATAAGCATTTCTACCAACTGCATTTTTAGTGCTATATTGAGTTGAGTACCTATTTCCTTTCTCTAAGAAAAGGCAATGAATGTTGCTGGTCTCTTTGTTTCTAATGATGGTTAAACACAAAACTTTGGTCTTTTTTACAAACACAGCTGTTGTTGTCCTATCACTGAGCCAAATCCAGACAAGATTAGACTATTGCTGAAATTAAGGTTAATCTCTGCAACCATCTCTAGTAAGAGCTTTCTAATACTGTTTTAGGAAATCTCTATTTTTGAGACAGTGTATAAATGAAATAAGGCCCAGACAACTAACCCCTATAGTAAGCCAGAGGCAACTAGTGATAAATTATACCACAGAGATAAGGAAGATAGACTGTCTAAACAGCTTAGTTCATTTGGGTTCATTTTTACTTAGACTGTAACTGTAAGAAATGACTTTCTTCATTAAGTTTAAACCAGACCAATATTAAGTTATTCTTTAAAGAACTTTCTACATCTTTTCTTAATTTAATGTTTCCTTGCTAATTGCTAATTCTTTCTTCTACTAGTACTAATGAAAACTGGGTGTTTGTTTATTACAAATAGATTTTATTGTAATTGTTGTATAAGAGCTCACTTTGGTTTCTAGCCTATAAGTAGAAATTATTTTCATTAAGATTTAGACTCTCTAGAATCTGAAATACTTTGCCAAATATTCTGTAGGGCTGGCTCTCCTGAGAGTTGGACACTGGAGCCTCAAGCTGTGTTGTGAATGCCTAACAATGCCTCTCTCTCCAAAGAGCCTGCACCAAGGGGAACATCTGTGCATGCATCCCTCATTGAAATCTGTGAGATTTCCCTGGTGCCTGATTGTGAGCAAATCTAGGGCCTGGTGGTATGTACAGCTGCATCAGAGGTCTTACCCCACAAATACTTTAACCCCCAAGACCATGGAGCCATTCTGCAGTTCTTTCATTTTGACCTATTCCTTTCCCCATCATCCCACTCACCTGCCACAATAAGATGTGTTCACATGTGTATATGATCTTTACAAGACCCTGGGTCATTGCTTCCTACCTATTGAGGGCAAATAACTTGGAGAATGTGGAATTATTGCAAAGGTTTCTCAATATTATACACATCTTACCACTACCAAAATCCTCTTTTTCCTTTGAAGCCACAATTTCCTGGAGTCCTGAGATAACATAGCCAGCTCCAAAATCCAACTTCCCTACATGATGCCAGGCATCCTGCCAACTGCCTCTTTCCCCTCCCAAACACCATTAACAGGGAGGAAGAATGAATCTGCCAGAGAATCCTTCCCTCCAATTCAGAGAGAGTGGATTTTGAAGATCTCATTCAGAAATCTTGAGAGGGTTAAAAAGTTCTCATATAAGGTGTGCCTGTCATCTGGGTATCTATTATGTGACCCCAGGTTTGGCTCTGGAGTTCAAGATGAAAGCCAGAACCCATTAACCATTCCTGCCTATGTGACAGAAGAGGCAAGACTTTCTAAGGCAGGATGTATGGTAGGAAAACTAGTAGGACCCAGCCTGGAAAATAAAAGGACATGAAATACTATCTTTGAATTAAAAATTGGGGCTTTTAAAGATGGGTTTCCCAATATAGTTCACCATTTCCATTTAATGTTCCCATTTTAAATCCCCAACAATGTATGTGTTTGCTCAGTGAATATTAAATATCCAACTACAATCATCTAGGGATCCTCAAATTTTTTTTTTTTTCTGTGAAGGGCTTCACATACTGGAAAATATTGTGAACCACTTTCCTAGACTGACTGGCTCACACCTCCTGGCCCATTTTTTAAAAGGGTAATAGCAAAGGTTCTAGCATGATCATTTTGGACTCTAGAAACAAGGCTACAGGACCAAATGTTGATGTTGAACTTCCAGAGTAGTGTTAAGTGATTTTATGTGGTTGTGATTCAAAAAAACCTGACCACTTTAAGAAGTCCAGGTGCTGAGTCATTTACTGAAACAGCCAAAGGAGGTTAATTAGAAGCAGCTGATAGTGGCATCATTTGCTGCAAATTATTTTTTAATATATGGAGAGGGTTATTCTGTGCAGAGTGCTATAGAGTATATAAACCTAAGCAAAGACTCACGACAAACCTATCTCATTCATACCCCCACCAATGGGGGACAAATCTGATATCGAGAATTCAAGATAAAATAACTTGGCTCTATTAAAATGTCAATGGTTACTTCTAATAAGAGTGACTGTGACATTTTTTCCTCCTATACTTTTTTCTTTACTTTGTTTCCTATGATAAATATTTCACTTGCATAATAAATCCTTAACTTAAAAATAGGCAGCTACTAACTAGCACAGCTATATAATGTTGTTAGGGAATTTAAAGAAATTACAAAGAAGTTGGCAATACCACATGGTCACAAAAGGTAAAGGTAGCATGTACAAGGTATCAAACAAGTGATGAAAGCAAGGCTTGGTATAAGGATTAAAAGAGAAATGGCATCATCTAAGGCAGGAAAGTTAAGACTCTTGGATTTCTTGGGGCATCAGTTCTGAAGGGAGGGTGGAGTCTTTCAGGGGTCACTAAAACATGTTTGATGGACAGTCTGGATGGGGAATGATTAGTTCTCCCAAATGCCCTCCACCTCTTTTGTAGCCAGGCAGTTACTCCTTCCCTTGTGCTCACCTCTTGAGAAACTGAATTGAGACCCTACTCAGGAGAGAGGTATCTTACTGAACTCATTACTTGAAAGTCCACATATGCAGGGTGAGTGTTATGTGTTTTCTTAGATTTTATATTTGTCTTTTAAGCATCCATTCATTACAGGTCTCATTATATTGACTACTAGAGGCCCAGTGCACAAATTCATGCACCAGTAGGGTCCCTCGGCCTGGCCTGCAGGGTCGGGCCAAAACTGGCTCTCTGACATCCCCCAAGGGGTCCCAGATTGCAAGAGGGTGCAGGCCAGGCCGGGGAGGGATGCGGGAGGTTGGTTAGCAGAGGAGGGACCACGAGAGAGCTCCAGGGCATGCCTGACCCTTCTCGCTCAGTCCAGATTAGCCGGACCTCAGCAGCAAGCTAACCTACCAGTCGGAGCCTCTGCCCCCTGTCATAAGGGCTGGTTGACCAGTCGACTGTCTGCCCCCTGGTGGTCAGTGAACGTCATAGCGAGCAGGCAGTTGAACAGCCTTAGCATATCATTAGCATATTACACTTTGATTGGTTGAACCAACGACCGGATACATAGCATATTAGGCTTTTATTATATAGGATATTTATTTTCTGTATTTTTTAAAAGTACAGTGGGGCCTTGACTTACGAGTTTAATTCATTCTGTGATGGAGCTCGTAACTCAAATTACTCGTATGTCAAATCAAAAGTGAACGAGTGAGACACGTGATGCTGGGCTAATGTTGTGGCATTCACTGTGACGTTCGCTGCACCAACTAGCGGTGGGGTATCTGAAGCTGGCTTGTAACCCGAATTTTAGCTCGCAACTCAAAGCAAAAAATCGGCCGAGACGGCTCGTATCTCGAAAAACTCGTTAGTCGGGACACTCGTAACTCAAGGCCCCACTGTATTTTTATTGATTTCAGAGAGGAAGGGAGAGTGAGAAAAATATCAGTGATGAGAATCATCAATTGGCTCCCTCCTGCACACCTCCTACTGGGATGGAGCCTATAACCCAGGCATATGCCCTTGATCAGAATTGAATCCAAGACCCTTCTGTCTGCAGGCCAACACTCTATCCACTGAACCAAACTGGCTAGGGCTGTTTTCTGTATTCTTGAAGGACATTTGTGGCTAACTGATGCCTAAAGGTAATAAAACAACTTACTTGGAAGCACGTTTTCATATGCAAATCAACCAATCCCTAGCCTGTTACAAGTTTCCTCCTCTGTCCAAAAGTAGAGCATTCATAGGCTGAAATGGTGTGAAATGAAGCAATTACCATTAATTTATATGGAAAATATTTTGAGCTTTCTCAGTCTCAAAATTTAGTACATGCACAATGTCTTTATTTTGTTTACAAGGATCTAAATGTTTAATTATGTCCAGTTTTATGCTAACACCCTTAGGAGCTTAGGGTTTTGGATACCTTAGACAGTGATCAGCAAACTCATTAGTCAACAGAGCCAAATATCAACAGTACAACGATTGAAATTTCTTTGGAGAGCCAAATTTTTTAAACTTAAACTATATAGGTAGGTACATTGTTATTAACTTAATTAGGGTACTCCTAAGGCTTAGGAAGAGCCACACTAAAGGGGCCAAAGAGCCGCATGTGGCCCATGCACATTAGAATCACCTGGGAATCTTTTTAAAATCCTGATTTCTGGGCCTCACCCTCCGGAAATTCTGTTTCTTTGTTATGGGGCGAGGCCACAACGTTAGTAACAAACAATTTCTGGAGGATGAGGCCCAGAAATCAGGATTTTAAAAAGATTCCCAGGTGATTCTAATGTGCAGCCAAGGTTGAGAACCACTGCCTTAGGACATACCTTGCTAACGGATGCACAAAAAACTTGAGATAAAGCCCAGATGCGCTTTTAGTTCAAACCTGTGGTGCATTGATGCTGAGATGCTGAGTGTGCTTCCTGGTAAAGGAACTTGGTGGAGCCACTCTTGGATCAGAGGGTGCAGCTGCCTCTATAATGGTTCCCTGACAAAGCCAATACTGAACGCTATTTTCCCTTGATAAACAAGTGACTATTTGATTAACAAATGAGCTACTTAGATAACAGGACTAGGCAGGGAGAACTCAAACAGTCGCAATTTTTTTTTTGCCACGTTGTTAAGGTTTTCCTGCTGGAACCGCAGCCTCGCTCCACCTCACGCCCCCTGGACTGACGTTACAATCTGGAACTAGAACTACCAATCCCAGAATGCCAGGCGAGAGGGCGGACTCTCCGAGAACCGCTGAGTGATTGGCGTGCGAAGGCGTTTCCTTCCGGAAGGAAGGGCCCGGGAGGCGAGGACTTGGGGAGACGTTCTAACACTATTGCGGGGTTGGATGGACCACAGCGGGGAGGGTTTGTGGGTGATGCCTGGGTCCCCTGCCCGCTGAGGAGATGGATGAGGACGGGCTTCCTCTCATGGGGTCAGGCATTGACCTGACCAAGGTTTGTAAAAGAAGGAGCTGGACTTCCGGTGACCTGGGAGGAGGATGGTGAAGGGACGCCCGGTTTTCAGGGAGACCCCGTCTCCCATGCCTCCCGCTGTCCCTGACCGCAGGTCGCTCTTCTGCCGACCTCGGGTGGGAGAGTCCCACTGTCCACCTTCGAACGGGGTCCCTCCCGAGCTGCTTAAGAGGTTAGCGTGCCTCTCCCAGCCTTCGCTTCCCATGTCACGAGTCTGCCTGCTCAAGGGTGACGCACTGGCGACGTGAGCCGGTTGTGACCTCTAACCCTCCCTCTTGTATTCGGCCCCCAGGTTTTTTGTGTGTTTCTGTGTGTGGTCCTCACCGGCAAGTTCGTACTTGTGAATCCAGAGCCCATTATGAACTTTTCGGTGGCCTCCGTCATCTTGGGACGCCCCACCCCCACGGGGCAGGAAAGCAAGTTCAGGGCTACTCAGAGGACCCCAAGGGGCTCATACCACACAGCAAAGCACCCCTGGTCGCACACGCCAAAGGGATTGCTCAGTGTACGTTCCTCCTGTACGAATCACCTCTTTCTTTCACATAACGCAGGTGCCAGCTATCCAACAGAAAAGAACGGTGGCATTTCTAAACCAGTTTGTGGTGCACACGGTGCAGTTCCTCAACCGCTTCTCCACAGTCTGTGAGGAGGTAGGTCCTGGGATCCGGTCTCGTGAGCAGCCTAGAAATCACCTTGCACTTTTGAAGGCAGCAAACGAATAAAACGAGAATGATAGTCTGTTCGCATATCATGACCTGGTCACTCAGTTATTATGCTAACAAACTTTAAGTCCTCTTTGATTCTGTTCCATCAATCCTGTACCCCCTCTCCCTGCTGAATTTTCTAGAGGCTTTTGGGAAGTACGGTCAGTAAGGCGTATTGTGATTAAAGAGAACAGAAGGAATTCCAAAACATCACAGTTGAAAGCGTCTTTTTTTTTCAAATTGGCTGTTTCTCTTACCCCATAGATGTACATTTTTAGGTACACATTGTTTCAGTTTGCATTAAAATTACTTTACATTCCTTGACCCAAAAAAATGGTTAAGAAGATAGCCTAAAACATAACTTTGGCATCAAATCTCATTATGGAAATAAAAATACTGTCTGCAAATAAATGACTTGTGAAGTGAAGATTCAGTACCCAATTAAGCATTAGTTGCTAGATCCAGGGATCCCTGTCCTTGAAAAATAAAGGCTTGCCAGAGGGAGGGAGGTGGTTAAGGGGACCTAATATATGGTGAAGGGAGAAGATCTGACTTTGCATGGTGGGCACACAGTGCAATATACAGATAGTGTAACATAGAAACCCACACCTAAAAACCTATATGATCATATTAACCAATGTCACCCCAATAATTTAATAAAAAATAAATTAATCATCAAAATAAATAAATAAAGGCCAAAAAAAGAAGAATGGGGAGAAACATGGGTTGAAATTGGGTTTAAGAAAGGAGAAAAGGGTAAAATTTGATAATTCACAATCAGGTGAGCCGATTAAATAAACAGTATTCAGTTCATTCTGTCTTGTATTTCATATAAGGTATAACCTTAATAAGTGGAGTTTTTGTTGGGTGATTTATTAATAAAAATTGCATGGAGACAGGAAAACTATTTTCACTTATAGATTCCAGCTGCTGTTTTTGTCTAGTTATCAAAATCTCTTCTGTCTTCTCTCTAAGACAAAAAGAAGTGAAATGATTGTTGATAGATTAAGGAGCTCAATTCATTTTATCACCCAAAGACTAGGTGCTTGCTTCCCTGAGTTTTACTTTACACTGTTGCCTCTCTAAATGGGATATAGCATTGACTGGTTAAAAAGCAATAAGCCAAGGATTTAGTCCCTTATTTTTTTATGTCAGGGTAAGGTGAAGTATCTGAAGAGAGATTATTCCAGGATTGTTAGCAGAAAGGAGCAAATACTCCATCCCCATATTTCTCCTCACCAGTTAAAAAATAAAATAAACAACAACAAACAGACCTATGAAAGCAACTTGATTGACCTTCTCTGGGCCAAGGACAGACCCTCAACTTAGTAGTGCCTGACAATTTTCACTGAGGAGTGAGTGCTATTTATACAATAACCATCTCTTGTTTATTGATTGCTTATTAATCATCAGAGCCTCATGATCCATTCTTTTCTTTCCTTGTGTTTCTTTCTAAACTTCCCATCAACTGTTTTGACTGTTTCGATAGTCCCTTGTTCTTCCTTGAACTCTAGACACAAAACTAGACCAAAAACTCATGAAGTTTAAATGTTGTTTATTGCCTTTTTCTCCTTAATGGATGATCATCTAAGTTGATAGTAACTCATGTTTTATAATCCATATTTCAGCAGTGTGGATATATATGTAGGCTGTTTGCTTGGTACGATGACATTAACTAATATTTATTGTGGGCTTGTTCTGTGTTAGGCATTGTACTAAGTGCTTTGCATGCATTTAATCATCACAGCCCAGCCTTTTGGGAGAGATCCAGTTTTCTCTCTTTTAGAACTACAGAAACGAAGATGTAGAGAAGTTTAAACCATTTGCTTAGTCATCCATTCACTCATTCAACATATATTTGAGTGCATGGTATTTATAGCTGCAGTCGCTGCTCTAATTTGCCCACATACAGCTAGAAAGTAGCAGAGCTGGGATTCCGACTCTGAGCCAGTAACTGAAAAATGCAAAAATGTCTCACTGTTCTGTTATATTGCACCTTCTGTAATGAATAAGAGGTATGTTTACATCACTTTCAAGTGAGACTGTGGTGTCCTCTTTATAGCTGTTTCAAAATTTATTTATTTATTTATTTATTTATTTATTTATTTATTTAGGTAATCCTCACCTGAGGATATTTTTTCCATTGATTTTTTTTTTCTGAGAGAGAGAGAGAGAGAGAGGAACATCGATGTGAGAGAGACACATTGATTATTTGCCTACCACATGTGCCCCAAATCAAACCTGTGACCCTTCAGTGCACCAGCCGACACTTATAACTGTTTAGATTTGTATTCTCTTTTTTTGCTATGCCATGTCCATTTGATGTAATGTCTTTTTAATAGATGTAATATATGTATTTAAACATAAAGTGCCATTTTCTCTCCCACATTAAGATTGATGTGGTTTTTCGAATTATATTGTAAATTGTTAATAGCACCTACTAATCCTTGTTTAGTTAAAGTCTCAAACAGTAACCAAATGACTGTGTTTCCCTTCACAAAAAAGTGAACCTCGCGTGTTATTTTAACTGGAAGTGAACTGAGGGAGAGGGAGAATCTATTATTTTTGTTGTTTTTGTTTTTCACATAATCCAGTTTGAACTGAGCTGTAACAACTTCATTCACTGCTAAATTCAACCTGGAATTAAATTTCAAAGAAATTGTTGGGGCTCTCTTCATCACTAATACTAGTTTTTAGAGTTCTTTAATAAAGAAAAAAGTGAAGAACTAGATTTTTAAAAAAGTTTTTTGGATATCAGGCTACTTTGTAACTCTAATGATTGGAACCAGGGTAGGAGAGAAGTTAGAAGATGGAGAAAGGAAAGTAGTTGAATCAGAGTTACAGAGTTACTTAGGGTCATCTCTTCTTCCTTCACAGATCCCCTGTAAGCATTTCTATTCTGGCCCTAATCAGCAAAATCTTACTGAGACTGCAAATTTAAATGGGGGTAAGGGGGGGTGCGGGGCACAATGCAAGTTCTGTGCACATTGCAAATAAAACTCAGCAGAAATTTAACATTTTATAGTGAACTTTAAAGTCAAAGGTACCGTATAAACAGAGCAGTCAGATGTGTTATTTTGACTCAGACTTGTAACATGCCTAGAACACTGAGGTTTTAATCATTTTTAAATATTCTAAAATGCTTTTTTTTAAAAAAAAGCTTAAGTATAGGCAGAAGTGCTTAGAATTCTCACATAATCTAAAAAACTTTATAGTGCTTATCTTTTTTTTTTTTAATCCTCACCCAAGGATATTTTTCCATTGATATTTAGAGAGAATGGGAGAGAAAGGGAAAGACAGAGAGAAATATCGATGTGAGAGAAACACATCTATTGATTGCTTCCTGCATGAACCCCAACCAGGGGGGCTCAGACCAGAGAGGAGCCTGCAACCAAGGTACATGCCCTTGACTGGAATCTCACCCAGGACCCTTCAGTCCACAGGCCAACGCTCTGTCCACTGGGCCAACTGGCTAGGGCTGTAGTGCTTATCTTCTCCATCCAATTTTAAGTCCACCATTGGACTTAATCTACAACCAAATAATGTTTTGCTTAAAACCCTATGTAATGCTACATGTTTACAACTGCTTTTACAACTTTTACAACTTCTGAGCGTATGTGTCAGATGAAGCTTAATAAAAACAAGCAATTGCTCTTCTTTCTGACTTCTAGGACATGTGCAGTCCAGTGTGATATACCAAGAGATCCATTATTTTAAAATACTGTTTTTCTTTTAGCAGATTTAGGTATTTTACAAATCTGAAAAAATCTACAGGATTTTATTTTTGTTTCCATGTTTAACTATTCACTCCGTATTTTTTCTTCTCATCTTCTTTTGCACTTTAATAAAATGCACTAGATGGGTGATATCAAGATTCTATCATGCTATTCAGAATGGCATGCAATTTAAAACTTATGAATCATTTCTGGAATTTACCATTTAATATTTTCGGACTATGGTTGACCTGGGTAACTAAAACCACAGAGAAAGGGGGACTACTGTATTTCACAATTGTGGTTGTTATTAGATTAGATATCAAGGATGTTTAGATAAGAATATATTGATGTTTAGATCAGTGTCTTTCATGTCTTGCATGAATAAATCATTCCTATGATCTTGTATTGTTTTTTTAAAAAATATCATTTTATTTTGGTGAGGTTTTTTTATTTTAATATATATTTTTATTGATTTCAGAGAGAAAGGGAGAGGGAGGGAGAGATAGAATCAATGATGAGAATCATTGATCGACTGCCTCCTGCACGCCCCCTACTGGGGATTGAGTCCACAACCCCGGCATATGCCCTTGACCAGAATCGAACCTGGGACCCTTCAGTCTGCAGGCCAATGCTCTATCCACTGAGCCAAAGCAGGTAGGGTTTGGTGAGGTTTTGATAGAACCTGGGACCTTCAGTCTGCAGGCCAATGCTCTATCCACTGAGCCAAAGCAGGTAGGGTTTGGTGAGGTTTTGATAAAGTAGATGAGAGTAGGTAAAATGAGTGCTAAAGCCAAAGGTTAATATACCACATGAATCTGCATCCAAAAAAAAATGAGAATTATTGCTCTAGAACAGCCGTGGGCAAACTACGGCCCGCGGGCCAGATCCGGCCCGTTTGAAATGAATAAAACTAAAAAAAAAAAAAGACCGTACCCTTTTATGTAATGATGTTTACTTTGAATTTATATTAGTTCACACAAACACTCCATCCATGCTTTTGTTCCGGCCCTCCGGTCCAGTTTAAGAACCCATTGTGGTCCTCGAGTCAAAAAGTTTGCCCACCCCTGCTCTAGAAAGTAAAGTCATCCCTCAGTATCCACGGGAGATTGGTTTTAGGACCTGCAGAGACACTAATATCTGGGGATGCACAAGTCCTTTATGTAAAACTGGAGGCCCACTGCACCAATTCATGCACGGGTGGGATCCCTCGAGCCTGGCCTGCAATTGGGCCGATCGGGGCCGCGGGAGGTTGGCTGTGGGAGTGCACTAACCAGCAGGGGTCACCTCCTGCGTTGAGTGTCTGCCCCCTGTTGGTCAGTGCGTGTCATAGTGACTGGTTGTTCAGTCATTCTGTTGTTTAGGCTTTTATATATATAGATGGTATTGTATTTGCATATAATCTGCACACATCCTCCTGTACACTTCAAGTCATTTCTAGATTACTTAAAATACCTAATACAATGTAAATACTATGTAAATAATTGTTGTGCTGTGTTATTTAGGGAATAATGACAAGGAAAAAAAAGTACATATTTAGTGCAGACACAACCATTGTAGTCCATCTACTTAGTAAATGTTAGCAACGCATAACTTTCTCCTTAATATTTTTGTTCCTGTTTGTTTGAATCTAAGGATGCAGGCCCTGTAGGTATGGAGGGCCGACTGTATAACTTTTTTTGTCCAAGCCTCTTTAATCTTCCGTATCAACAAGTAATTTTCAAAATAAATGTTTTCATTCTCATTTCCTCTTTACTAAGACTTGTATTTTAATCCTTAGCCTCTCTGGTATGAATCATTGACTGACTACTCATTGAAGGACAATTTAGTTTTATGATCTAACCCTGAAAAAATTTAATATCGATTTTTAAATATGAATCATTGAGTATTAATTGAAGGACAATTTAGTATTATGATTTAACCTTGAAAAGAACTTAATACCAATTTTTAAATAATTTCAAATAAACAGCATCTGTCTTAGGAAATTTGATCAGAAAAATTTGATCCCCAGTGTTTATAGCACAGTAGCATCCTTTGTCTTAGTAAGAAAAGAATTTATTATTTATTAGCTTTGAATAAGAAAAATCTTATCTAGGAAATACTCAGTAATTTCCATCTTTTTTAATTAATAAGCTTTATTTTTTAAAGCAGTTTTAGCTTCACAGAAACACTGAGCAGAAAGCACTGAGTTTCCATATACTTGCTAACCCCTCTCCTCCACGCACAATCTTTCCTGCTAATCAGCATCCCCCACCAGCGGGAGGGATTTGTTAAAACCAATTTGTTACAATCTACATTGACACATAATCACCTATGGCATCATGTTTTATTTGTGTGTGTATTTTTAAAATATATTTTTATTGATTTCAGAGAGGAAGGGAGAAGGAGAGAGAAATAGGAACATCAATGATGAGAGAGAATCATTGATCGGCTGCCTCCTGCACACACACTACAGGTTATCAAGCCCACAACCCCGTCATGTGCCCTGACCAGTTATTGAACTGTCATCTCCTGGTTCGTAGGTCGACACTCAACCACTGAGCCACACCGGCTAGGCTGGCATCATGTTTTAACAGTGTAAAACTCTTTCAAAACAATGTAAAATTCTTTCAAAAAAGTACCTTGAAAAAAAAAAAGTACCTGGAATTGCAGTATTTGAGCTCAGATTATTTCACTTGTTTGAAGACTTACTATTTATTCTCAGCTAAAAATTATCATAATGATAATTCCTACTTCATACATTTGGTGTGAAATTTCAAATGATATGTAAAAGTCAGAAATTATCATTCATAAAAGTCAGAAATTATCATTCAGTTTACACATTAATTTGCTGTAGGATTTCTGCAATTGCTAAGCTTCTGTAATGAATTAAAAGATTGATTAAATTGACCAATATGTAATTTTCATGATTTTTAGGAAAACACTTATAATTTGGGGAGGAATTCATATATACGGTATTTTATAAATCTGTGTTACCTTTATATAAAAGCCTTCTGTAAACAAATCCTAGAAATCAAAGTTAAAGTTAGCTTTGAATGCCATTAAAACTAGATTTTGATGTTTTATTTGTGAGTTATATCTTTAAAAATATCAAGATGCTCATCTTAAAAATAAGTGAAAAAGCACTAACTACTCTGTGGTGGCTTTTAGTTTTTCTCTCTTTCTAAATATGGGCAAAATGACCAAATCTGCTTACGAGATAATATCCTAGAAAGCAGTCAAATTGCTGTGTATTGGCCAACTAGAAAACTGGCAAACTGCTCTTGCACTGTCACTAAATATAATAATGTTTAGGATTAGGGCACTTTAAATAAATGTTCTTATGGTTCATAATTTATGATGTTACTTTTGTGTGGTGATAGATGATAGGTAGATAGATAGATAGATAGATAGATAGATAGATAGATAGATATAGATAGATATAGATAATTTAATTGTGCAGAGTAACTAGAGCACTATAAGCCTATGGTTCTAGTTTATTTGGGATTTTGATGGTAGATTGATTCCTTTTGCTTTTTAAAACTCGTGTGTGTGTGTGTGGTTTTTTTTTTTAATTCTTTTCAACATGAACTGCTCACCTTTCAATTTCATCTCCTTTTACTTTTCAAACTTGAAAAGTTTGAATTTAGAACTAATTGTATATACTTACGTGTTAAAGTAATTTATAAAGGCAGATACTGTTCCAGGTTGTCTTGTGTTAATTTTTTATTACTGTTTTCTGTGAAGAATTTCTTCATTCATCAACAAATAATTACTAGGCTCCTAGTAAGTATCAAGTACTATCCTGGGCACTGGGGAAAAGCAGTGAACAGAAACTGTCCTGGGAGGAGTTTACATTCTGATCCCAGTATTGATTGTGGCTCTGATAATGAGTTTGATAAGGCTGTAAATGTAACTTCTTATCTGTGAAACAGTTTTATAAAATAATTGTGAAGCATGCTAATGAAAATAATAGGATACTTTAGTTCCTATTCCTACTCATGTAAATGAGAGAGTAGTATATTAGAAAATTACATACTTAAACCATAGTTTTTATTATTTTCCAATCTGCCCTTTGTTAACCGTAAGTTTATTTTAATCAGACTTCATTCTTTTGTTTCTAATCTTTTCCAGAAGCTGGCAGACCTTTCTCTTCGTATCCAGCAAATTGAAACAACTCTCAATATTTTAGATGCAAAGGTTTGTATTTCTGAATAATTTATGGGAAAAACTTTGCTGTACACTTATCAACTTTCTCAGTTATACTTCAATTGCACTTAATAACTAATTAAACAGCTCCTGCATCCTGAGGTGATACAATGTTCTTTGGTGTTTTTTTTAATTCATTATAATTTAAAAAGGAAAAGAAATTTATTATGAGCCTGAGTCTATTTAAATGTACACATGACCCTAGCTGGTTTGGTTCAATGGATAGAGCATTGGCCTGCGGACTGAAGGGTCCCACGTTCGTTTCCGGTCAAGGGCACATGCCTGGGTTATGGGCTCCATCCCCAGTGTGGAGCCTGCAGGAGGCAGCCAATCAATGATTCTCTCTCATCATTGATGTTTTTATCTCTCCCTTTCCTTTCCTCTCTGAAATCAATAAAAATATTAAAAAATAAATAAATAAATGTACATATGGATTGAGATTTCTTTCATTCTAGTCAAAAGTGTGAGTAACATGTTAACAAATTGAGCTATTACATAATTTGCTTCATTTGATGGAAATTTTTCAGTTTTCTTAATAGTAATCATTTGATAACACAGTAAAAATATATAAAACTTGAGATGTCTCCAGAGCAAAATTTGGAGAAAATATCAACTATTTCCTATTTACAAATAAATTAAATACATATTGGAGAATACACATTTTGATGTCAGAAATTACAAAAGATAACTAGCAAAAATGGGTGTTTTGATTTGAAACCTTGCAGATTTTGTGCGGTTTTTTCTGTTTATAAAGTAAGGGAAACACTAGTATATTTTTGTGACTTTGTCATTTTATCAAAAAAAATCTGAAAAAATATTACATATTTATTAGGAAGTAAAATGACTAATATTTTTAGCATAAGGATTAGGATGTCTAGTTTATACTTTCTATATCTTCTGATAGACTTCAGCCACTATATTTCTCTCAGAACATTTCTTTAGCTTGGAAAATTTAGGATACCTGGCCTTGAATATGTGCAAGAAATTGTAGCAGCCATGCCCACTTGAAACTATTTGGGCCATAGCCACTGTGCTAAGTCCTGTCATCAGTCAACAGTTCTCAATAAACACCACTGCTTCAGGTCTTATTAATATTTTTTTTCATTATTCTTTATTATAGTTATGTGTCTTGTTTTAATGTTTGGGGAATTCTTGAGTTAGAGTCCAAGGTCATAAATTAAGTTACTATGTGGACAAGTTAACCTTAATTATTTCAATGGTCATAGAGTTAATCTCCGAAACTAGCCAAACATCTGACAAATGTATATCATTGATATGTAGGTGATTTTGGAAAAGAGGTTTTGCATGGATTGTGCAACTCCAACCTGAAATGCTCAACCACTGACAGCACACCCATCTTTTGTGCATGAAAAATAAACACATTTTAGTAGCATTCAGTGGTAAATGTTTAAAGAAAGAAGAAAAGAGTGAGCTGTGTCAGACATTAAAATGTGATGACGAGTTTTGTCAGCCCTGGCCAAGTAGCTCAGTTGTTTAGATTCCTAGTTAGGGCACATGGGAGAATCAACCAATGGATGCACAAATAGATGGAACAACAAATCAGTATTCTCTCTTCCTCTCTCTAAAATCAGTAAATTAAAAAACAACAATATGTCTTGGAAGTTTTAAAAAAATAATAATAAATATCTTTAGAAAAAGAGTTTTGTCATTTCTCAAATAATGGATACTTAAAATGTGCTACAAAGCCCTGGCCGTGTGCCTAACTGGTTGGAGCGTCAGCCTACACACCTGTCTCCGGTTCCATTTTGGGTCAAGGGCACATACCTGGGTTGCAGGTTTGATCCCTAGCTCCCATCGGGGCAAGTGTGGGAGGCAATCAATTGATGTGTCTCTCACATTGATGTTTCTCTCCCTCTCCTTCTCCCACTCCCTCTCCCACCCTTCCACTCTCTCTAAAAATCAATGAAATCAATTGAAAAAATATCCTCAGATGAGGATTTTTTTTAAAAAAGTGCTACACAGCACTTTGTTTTTACAAAGTATGTTTAGTAATAATCTTTTAACATTTTAGTGAGGTAAATTTTTTTTATCCCCACTCTACAGGTGAGAAAATTGAGGCCTACGAAGATTTATACAAGGTCACATGCTTGTGACCTAAAAGCAGACACTTTGACTCCAAAGCCCATGCTCTCATTACTACACTGGGATTTCTTATATTTTCAAAGTAATTCCTGGGAAAAGAATGTTTATAATCTAAGTTAGATTTGTAAGAAATTGTTCAAAAATATTTTATTTGTGATTGCCTTTCCCGTTTTAAGTAGTTTGTGGCATGGCGAATTTCAAACACCAAAAATGAGATTTTATAAACTTGTTTCTATAGGCTTAAAAACATAACAGCTATTTAAAACACACACTTAGAGATTTACAATGTTTAAGCACCTATTATTATCCTCTTATACCAACATGAATTTTCTTTTCTCAGTTGTCATCTATCCCAGGCCTAGACGATGTCACAGTTGAAGTCTCCCCTGTAAGTGTCACTGGAGTCACAAATGAAACCACTTCAGAGCCATCACAGGTAAGTATTAACTTCCAAGAAACATGAGCAAATCTTCTGGTTGAACCAGGTAGACCTAAGCAGCAGATTTGATGGAAGAAATTAAACTTATAAGGCTTTGAATAGTAATATTTTAAAGCCTTAAGATAGAAAATGAAGTTTGAAAAAAAAATTAGCTGTTTTGTTATTTTGAAGGGCTTCCTGAAGTTTATATTTTCTTTGATCTATACAGGACTAGGAAGAGTCTTAAATATAATTATTTTCTTCAAGCTCACGATGGAAATTTTTTCCAAGTTTTTATAAAATTACTTTTTATTATGCAAGCTTTCAAATATACACAGTAATAGAACAGTACAGGGAATATCCAAATGCCCATTACTCAGATTCACTAGTTAAGATTTTGTGGCCAACCTTCATCTCTATCACTTGCTGTAGTGAGTCCCAGGCATCTTGTCATTTCACCTCTGTGTAAATCCTGGAGCATCTCTGAAAAGTTCTGACATCTTCTAGCAGAACCACAGTGTCTTTATCATGTACCATATAATTGACAGTAACTGCCCCGTATTATCTAACATCTTGTTACTCAGAGTGTGCTCCATGCACCAGCAGTGTGGTTATCACCTCGGGGTTTATTAGAAATCTCAGGCTCCACCCCAAACTTACTCAGAATCTGCTTTTATAAAAAAAAGATATTTTAGTGATTTCAGAGAGAGGAAGGGAGAGGGAAAGAGAGATGGAAACATCAGTGATGAGAGAGAATCATCAGTTGGCTGCCTCCTTCATGCCCCCTACCTGGGATGAAGCCTGCAATCCAGGCATGTGCCCTGACCAGGAATCGATCTGTGACGTCCTGGTTCATGGATCTATGCTCAACTACTGAGCAGCACCAGCTGGGCCAGAATCTACATTTTAACAAGATCCCTAGGTGGTTTGTAGGTCCTTGAAAGTTGAAAGATACTGATCTAAGAAATACTAATTGTCTAAAAATGTGTGTTTCTGGATTTGATTTGTTCAGATCTGTAACATAGTAAGGGTCACACTTTACACTTGGTTCTTATGCCATAATGTCCATTTATCCTCTGTGTAAGTTTAAATTCCTTATTACTTTTATTTCAAGAAATAAAAATTGATTGAGAATAATCTCTAGTGTATCTCAGTGAGGTATTAAAATTCCAAATAAAATCATCACTAAAGTAGTGGTCTACCAAGTAAAAATGAACAGGTAGACTCCCTATCTATATGGAATTCTGCATTTGTACATGGAGATACTTTTCACAGGATTTTTTTAGATCATTATTGTATTGACCATGATGATAATGAATAACACATAAAGGGTGTCAAGCATACTTCTAAGTGCTTTTCATAAATTAACTCATTTAATCCTCAAACAACTGTACAAAGTAAATACTCTATGATCACTTCTATTTTACATATGTGTCAAATAAAGTACACGGAGGATAAATAACTTGCTAAGGGTCAAACAATAAGTGTAAGAGCTGGAATTTTAACCCAGGCAATCTGGTGCCAAAAGTCCTAGCGCTTACCTGCTACACTACACTGCTTCCAGCAACTATGTTGAATTCATTTAAACATATTGAGCCCATGTGGTATGAGGCACAGTAGGAGGAGCCAATATATTTAATGTATTTTTATTAATTTCAGAGAGAAAGGGAGGAGAGAGAGATGGAAACATCAATGATGAGAGAGAATCACTGGTCAGCTGCCTCCTGCGTGCCCCACATTGGGGTTCGAACCCACAACCTGGGCTCTGACCAGAAATTGAACAGTGATCTCCTGGTTCATAGGTCGATGCTCAACTGGAGCCATATATTTAGATATAGGTGTCTGGAATAAATTAGATAACCATTTACTTAACAATTAGATACTAGAAAATTTAACAACCATTTAATATAGGAAATTCTATTATGATGGCCATTGGAATATATAATATATGAGAGGAAATGCAGGTGTTTAACTTTACAAGGTTCTTTCAATTAAATGTGGACCACCCTTTTCCTAAAATATGACATGTAAAAATATTAAGAAAGTGTTTCCACTCTACCTAATAGAGTGGACACTAGCTGTCATATGTTCATATAAATTTTTAAGTGGTATCTGTGTAACTTTGAATATTAATTTTCCAAATGTAATCATGAATGCCACCTATAATATGTCTTTTAAAACTTAGGCAGTTGTATTTGTCCTGCCTATTTAAAGTCTCAAAAAATTATTATGAGTAATCATAGCAAAATTTTCTAAAATTCAGAATAATCTAATATATCTGGCAATTTTATTTTTAAATTGTATATTAGTTCATTTGGAGAATTTATGAAGTTCTGTTGGACTCCTGAGTTTATAAATTGTGGTAAAGTTGTGTGTTGATTAGTTTAATAATATAATTGTTTATCATGTTCTTAATATCAAATCAAGTTATTTTGTCTTCATTGTTAATTGGTATGTTTTTGTAAAACATTTTGAAATGGACTTAAGTATTAAGTATTGCTTAATGCGGAATTTCCATTGGCATTACAGTCAACTCACTTATCAGATAAAGGACGAACATGCCTTTTTTCTTAATCATCCATTCCTTGCAATCTCTATATGAGTCAAATATCCAAGATTTGCATTCTGATTTATCTGCAACTTAAATTTCATGGTACGGATTTCATCATTACTCACAATAGAACATCCACTTGTGCAAATTGAGAATAAAATGAGGGGCAATGGAGAAATGTGATAGAAAATTTATTGGGTCATTCAATTAGGAAAGGTGTAAGACCTGACATAATTAAACCTTGTTGAGGTTCTTATTATTTGGCAAAAGTTAACGGCTAAGTTTTGAGATCCAGAGGGCCTGCATGTAATTATCATTTATTCAGCTGTAATATTGTATGAGTTTATTATTCATAATTTTTTAAGAACTTACTTGGGTCTTGTCTGAATCTTTTATTTAATTAAATGTTTTGGACTTTTTGTATTTATTTATTTTATACATGAATAAAATACACACACGCACACACTCCTTTTTGTGCACTTAATGGTGTCATATAACAGTAGAAACCTGAGGGATTTTTGGATGTTTTATTCACTTCAGTTTTTTTGACAGATTTAATTTATATTTGAATTATCTGAGGAAGAACCTTACTTTATAATTCACATTCATATTTTTAAAACTATGGATATTTAAAGATATTCCTTGATTTGTCTACATTTCAGCATAGACATAAAATTGATTTCATCCTGTTAAGGAAATTCCTCTTAATGCTGATATACAGATAATGAGCGAGAATTCGTAAAAGAAAACTTACTTTAAATGTTCAGGTTGATAGAAAAATCCATAACTTTATAGAGACAGGCCTACCTTTGCACTTAAGAGAGGGCAGGGTAGCTGTCTGGACACAGTACTGTGAGAACTGCTCGTAAGATAAAAGATCATTCCCCAGTATTCTTCACTATAAGTAGTATTTAGTCTTTAATCTTGACTTTGTGAAGAATGCTACCATTAATAGTTCCATCAGTAGCTGAAATACACAAAACCAGATAAATATTGTCTAAAAAGTGGGTTTTTCTTCCATAAATTTTCTGGGCATTGCTTTCTGAGATGTTAGAATAGCCATAGCTACTTAGAAAAAGATTGTTTAGTGAATGAAGAATTCAATTGTGTAGATGGTAGATACCTAGAAAATGAGTTCATTGTCCATTAGAGTTGAACAATAGACAAATCAAATAGTTTCATTAGCTTTGTTAGAAGTTTTATTAAAGTAATATGTCCACCTATAATGCATCTTTTTTTATCAGCACCCTGGGGATAAGTAAAGCAAAATTCTAATATTTTATTTCCATAAATATATTTGCATTCTTAAGGAACAATATAGTGTTTTTAAGTATAGCTTCCTCTGAAGTCATTTAAATGTTTATAAATATTTGGAAACATACATCTTATAATTAAATTATTGCTATTTAAATTTATAAATATGATTTTTCTGATATTAATTGCTTTAGAATTATAAAAAGATACATCCCTTTTAAGTAACATGATGGACCCCTTTTGTGAACTGTCTAAAGATTTACACGCAATACTCTCTACAGCAGAACAGTTTACAAGAATCTGGACCACAGGAAAGTGAAGTAACAGCAGAAAATATCTTAACTGTAGCCAAGGATCCAAGATATGCCAGATATCTCAAAATGGTTCAAGTGGTAAGCTGATTTGGTCTGTCTTCTCTGTCTAGCAGCCTCATTTGAAATTCTTAACCCTGGAGGTTTCATGTTATTTTTCAACCTGAACAACTGCTAAACCGAGTGACCCAAGTTTTCTACTCTCTTACTTATTTCTTTCCGATGTTCAATTAATGCACTGAAAAAAAAGTAAACATAAGTCAACTCTTTCTAATTAAAATTGATCTCACAGTTCAGACTAATAGTTTAATATAGATTTATATATATTTTTTTGTTTTACATAAGGTTATTGCAAATCTTGGATGTATTGATAGAGGAATGAAAGCAGACTATTCATAAGGCTTTAGCTTAGTTCCCATATGCTAGCACAAACAATTTTTTGTATATTTTTATTCTGAATTTTATCTGTCAGTGGTTTGGTTCATAGAAAAGAGCATACATCTCTTGGCCATGTAAGGTAATGCTTTTAATTTATTATATGATTTTAGAATTTATATTTTTTTTCCTAGGAAATCACTCCATGGTATGATATCAGAAATATCTGCAGCTGTCTATAACACCAAAAGCCAATTTCCTTTCATTCCTGTAGGAAGGCCTATTATAGTTGAAGGAGCTAGCTGCCCATCACTTTTCGGTCAATTAAAAGAGTAATGTTTTTGTACCATTCCATTATCAGGCAAAGGAAGAACTAATACTAAAGAAGAACAGATTTATTTTGCTGTCCATGCATTTTTTATCACCAAAATAATTTAAAACAAATAGTATCTGGCAACCAGAAAGAGTGGATGGGCTCATTTGGAAGCTGCAGTGGTCACAGTGGGGAGGAGAAAGTACCTTCGCTTTTCCTGGCTGTCAGAGCAGTGGGTTTGTCACTTTCAGAATTCTCCGTAGATAGTCAAAATCCTGGGCTCTATCCAGTCTGTAGGAAAAACTGAACCAGACTTTGGGATGAAACTATATGAAGTCCTTTTTTTTAAAATATATTTTATTGATTTTTTACAGAGAGAAAGGGAGAGGGATAGAAAGTTAGAAACATTGATGAGAGAGAAACATCGATCAGCTGCCTCCTGCACACACCCTACTGGGGATGTGCCCGCCACCAAGGTACATGCCCTTGACCGGAATCAAACCCGGGACCCTTGAATCCGCAGGCTGACGCTCTATCCACTGAGCCAAACCGGCTAGGGCTGAAGTCCTTTTATTAAAAGAATAAAGTAGAGCTGTTTTGATCTGAACCATGATAAATTAGTGTTGTAAAGCTAAAATCCACAAAAGCTTAAGCTAAGTCTAAAATGTGGAGTGTTAAAAACTGTGTTTGGCTCTCTCAAACAAAAGAGGAAAGAAAGGTTTCAGAGTGACTCTTCTTGCCTAACATATAAAGTATGAAATAGGAAAATCTACTGGATGGTTTCTATAAGAAGGCCCAGACATCTTTGTAAAAAGACTATGTCTTAGAATAACTTGTATTCTTTTTTTTTTTTTAAATGTATCTTCATTGATTTCAGAGAGGAAAGAAGAGGGAGAGAGATAGAAACATCAATGATGAGAGATAATCATTGATCAGCTGCCTCCTGCACGGCCCCCACTGGGGAGCGAGCCCACAACCCGGGCATTTGCCCTGACCGGAATCAAACCGTGACCTCCTGGTTCATAGGTCAACACTCAACCACTGACCCATGCCACCGGACATAACTTATATTCTTGATGCATTACCTCTGATTTTACAACAACTTTAAAAACACTTATTTTCTTTTTCTGTATAAAACACTGTCCATTTATTCCACAAGTGTTTATTAAACACTTACTTTAAGGTACTATACTAAGTATTGTCTAGATTTAATTTAGCCAGCTAAGGTTTCTAGATACCACTTGAAATTATTTTTGTTATTAATTATTTAGGCAAGTTCCATTACTTTTCAGAGCTATATATATAATATATGTGTGTATACACATATATATTTTTAAATGGCTCCTTTAGTATTCATTTTTTTATTCATATGCCTTCCTATCTCACTAGATGTAAAAGCCAAAGTCCTTCAGAGGCCCACAAGATACTGTACAATTTAGCTCTTTCTTTACCTTTTGATCCCTTACCTTGGCTTACTGTGCTCCAGCTCTGCAGGCTTCCTTGATGTCCCTTGAGGCCTTTGCAT
This sequence comes from Myotis brandtii, assembly GCF_000412655.1. Lineage (NCBI taxonomy): Eukaryota > Metazoa > Chordata > Mammalia > Chiroptera > Vespertilionidae > Myotis > Myotis brandtii. Next base: position 788,407 of record NW_005370516.1, read on the forward strand.
CTGCTGTTCTCTCTGCCTCAAACATTTTTTCCCAGACATCATCATGATGTACACCTTCACTTCCTTCAAATCTTTACCCGAGTAGTACCTTCTCTCTGGCCCCATTCCTTTTACCCCTTACCTGCTATATGTTTCTTCATATAAACTTCTGATATTATTTTAAATACTACATATCCTACATACTGTGTTTGTGTATCCCCCTGTACGAAAATACAAACTCCATGAGGGTAGGGGATTACTTGAGGTACTGCACTATTCCCAGTTCCTAGAACAATACCTACCACATAGTGCTTACCAACAAATGAAAATGCCTCTGTTTTTCTCTAGGCCATTTACCTTTTGATGGGTTTTGGAGATAGATTTCTTTTTTACACTGGCTCAGTGATTTTTAGATTGACAAGCTCTGTCAAAATACACATTCCTGGTCCCTACCCTACTGAATTAAAATCTCTGAAGTTGGGACTTCAAGCCAGAGCATATGTATTTCCAAAAAAAAAAAAAAAAAAAAAGCCCTTCTCATTAAGAACTATTTAAAAATATTCCAACCTATATTATAACATCATTAAAGTAAGTTTTATTTAGAAACATTTAAGAAAGAATAAATGATTATTAATTTTATTTTTTTAAGTTCGATAGTACTTTAGCTTCAGCCCATTCCTTTTGCTTCGTGTCACTGATTATGGGCAGGGGTTTAGTTTCTCCTGCCTTGGACTTTTCCTGTTTTTAGCCCAGTTTTTCTGATTTCAGTCCTTTGCCTCCTTTCCGCCTTTGGTACGGGTATTTCTGATTCCTCAACATTTCCAGGGTTCTGGAAGTGAACTTGGCCTATCTGTGCAGAGTCATCAATCATTCTTTTACCTGCTTTCCTGCTTTTAATTTCCATGTTATTGTGGTTCATATATACCTCTGAGTCATTAAAAGTGGAGTTTGAGCCTCACTGTTTGGGGGTAATTTTCAAGAGGAAAGGGGGAACAACATCTTTACACTGCCATCTTTAAACTCCAAGTTCATCCAAGTTAAATTTCATTTTATTGTTTTCAGTTTATTGTGCCAGCCTGGATCCCAGAATCTTATTTCCCAACTTTTGTTTCCTACCGCTCCCTGTCCTGAATTCCATTCTTCATACCAAACCACAAATCCTTCCCAATATATGCTCCATGCTTTTCCACCTCTGAATCTAAATTCTCCTTCTCTTAATTACTGCATGCCCAGATTCTACTCATCTAACACATTCCTGTGAACACGTCCACTAAATCCTCCCAGATTCCTAACCCACCAACACATAAAACTTAGGCAGTATCTCCCAACATTGACCAGTCTAACCACGATATCTACATTTTTTGTGAAAATTATTCTTATCTACTTCAATGATTACTTACACATATGTTGTCTCTCCTATTGAAAAAGAAAGTCATGAGAAGAAGAGCTATGTCTTGATCTTTGTATTCACTTTAACACCTTGCCAATAAAGATGCTCCATCAATATTTACTGAATGGAATGTTTTATCCTGCAAGTTAACTCTCCTTTCTAGCTTTGTGTCACCTGGAAATGTATAGAAGTGCTCCCATTTCTTCAAACTATTGATCTAAAATGTTTTGTAGGACCAAAGCAAAAATAGATCAAGTAGTGGACTTCCTCACGGTTAACATGAATCTGCCAATCATTGCTCTGCTTAAGCCATCTATAAATCTACCATGTCTCCTGTTTCCTAAGTATACCATGAGTGACTGTCCAAATGTCCAATTACAGGTGTAGGCTACATGTTTGACAACGTCCTTGATTGTTTTTCCTGGACATGGCCACTACCACCGTTCCTGTCACTTCTACATCATCATTCACTTCTGTCTCTTTGTTCAAATATAAGTATGAAATAGTTAAATCAGTTCCCCTCAATGCTCGCTTTATCTGTTAAAGGAGAAAATTTTCAGCATGTAAGAATTCATCAGATGCTTTGATTTGGGCAAAATTAAGCTATCATTATATCATGTCTGTATTTTGTCCTTATGCTTGTTTGCAACATGTTTCAGAAAACTTTAAGTGCTGTATCTGGTCAAGTGACCAAAAAGAATGCTCCATCTGATAATACACCTATTGCCTTTTTTAGCTTCACTTAGGGTTTCCTTTATTCCATGCTCAAGAATTTCCATATATCTGGATATGTATTGATTTATAGGCATCTTTCTCCTGTTGTAAAACATTGTAAGACATGCCTTTCAAATGCCAGTTCTTATTTATTAATTTCATCCCACTAAGTGTTAACAATCCCTGATATTTACTTATTTTAAAATTTCATGTTTGCTTTATATAAATTCTCTCTCTCTCTCTCTCTCTCTCTCTCTCTCTCTTTTACTTTAGGCTATTGTTTTCGATATCCTTATATCTCTCCTCTTAATAATTACCTGCTAGTTCTCCCCACTGTTTTTTTTTCTCCTGTCATTAATTGAAAATTTTTAAATTATTTTTTTACTGAGGTAGCATTGGTTAAAAACATTATATAAATTTCAAGTATACAACATTATTATTCAGTGTCTATACTCTATTGCATGCTCACCCCTAAAGTCTAGTTTCCATCCGTTACCATATATTCTTTGCCCTCCCCCCACCCTCATCCCTTGCCTCTGGTAATCCCCTTTCTATTTTCTGTATCTATAAGTTTATTTTTGTTATGTTAGTTCATGCTACTTTTTTGTTTTATATTTCACTTATAAGTGAAATCATACAGTTTTTGTACTTTTCCATTTGACTTATTTCACTTAGCATAATACCCTCGAGATCTTTCTATGTTGTCACAAATGGCAATTTTTCCTTTTTTATGACTAATATTCCATTGTATATATACCACATCTTCATTCATTCATCCATCGATAGACACTTAGCTTGTTTTCATATGTTGGCTATTATAAATAATACTGCAATAAACATAGGGGTACATATATATTTTTAGTTCGTGTTTTCATATTCTTCTGGATTAAATACCCAGATAAGGAATTGCTGGATCATATGGTAGTTTTATTTTTAATTTTTTTGAGGAACCTCCATACTGTTTTTCATTATGGCTCTACCAGTTTACAATTCCATAAACACTGTATGAGGGTTTCCTTTTCAACATCTTCTCTAACTCCTATTTCTTGTCTTTTTAATAATAGACATTCTTATAGGTGTGAGGTCTGTTGTGGTTTTGATTTGCATTTCCCTAATAATTAGTGATGTTGAACATCTTTTCATATGCCTGTTGGCCATCTGTATATCTTCCTTGGAAAAATGTCTATTTAGGTTTCCTGCCCTGAGGATGTTTTACCCTTTGATTTCTATTTAAAACCCCTTGTGGGTTTAGCTGAGCATCATCTTTTGGTTCTTCTGAATCACTTAGCACTTTTCCAGGAGTATAATCATTCTATTGTCATAAGTCATCATCAAAAATATTGTTCTTCAACAGCATCTGCTTAGTTAGTAGTGTTTTCTATATCCATATCTTCACAGAACTGCAACTCTAGCAAGGAGAACAGATGACACTATCACCCATTGCAATCTGTATCATTGAACCCTTCAGTTTCTGCCACTGACATGGGAAGAACCTAGATAGCTTTGTATCTGTACTTCCAGGTGATGAAATGCCTTTCCTGTTTTCTGTATTAGTCTTCTAATCAATTGTCCATTCTCCTAAGGTGGTTCAGTTCCTTGAGTGTGACTGAGAACAAACAGGGCTCAATGGGCTATAGATAGAAAGAAAAACAAATGTGAACATTTCCTATAAGGAGTAACCTAATCCCAGTTCATTCTAGAGCAGCAGTTCTCAACCTGTGGGTCGCGACCCCTTTGGCAGTCGAACGACCCTTTCACAGGGGTCGCCTAAGACCATCCTGCATATCAGATATTTACATTACGACTCATAACAGTAGCAACATTACAGTTATGAAGTAGCAACGAAAATAATTTTATGGTTGGGTCACAACATGAGGAACTGTATTTAAAGGGCCAGAAGGTTGAGAACCACTGTTTTAGAGGGTAGCTTCATTGAATATTGCCTTATCAATACTGGAAAGTGTTTCACTTTCCCAACAAGAGTGTAACTTTTTATTAAAACCCCCAATTTTTCTTGACCTCAGAAGGTGACTAAAGTTTCTCTAGCTTACCTGCTACTCAAAATTTTGTTTTAGTTATTAATGTAGAGAAAGACTAGTATCTGCATAACTCATCAAAGCGTTGTACTTTGTCTATTGGCATGGTCTTGAGTAGTTTCTCACCCATTGTACACTGTACTACATGTTACCAAAGCTGAATTTTAGAAGCCTACAATCTGGATAGGGGATTGCTTGTATTAACAAAAGGGAAGATAGCATTAGTATGGTCTAAAAAACAAACCAAAAAAAAAATTTGTCTTTCTGGGGGGAAAAAATCACTTTATACCAACAGTATAAAAATCTATTCTAGGATCCCCAAACTAATATTTCTATACCCTCAAAATGGAGTTAACAGTGCCAGAAGTCCTCTTACCTCCTACAGATAGTAATGGGATTTCTTTCATTTTTAATTGTCTTTATGTTTTTATCATTTAAAAGTGAGTTATTGCTCCATAGCCAGAGTCTTACACCTATCATTCCACTTAAGCTGAGTTTATCTTTTTCCAAAATGTGATGTTCTTTATCTCAGCATCTTATACTCACTAGACCCTCAACCCTCTTGCGGTGACTTCTCTTGCTTCCTTTCTGAATTTTTGCTTAGAACCATTTTATTCTCTCTAGTAAGGCAGAGAGTAGACAGATGTTTCCAAGCCATTTTAATTTTTCTGCTAAAATAAGTTTGCTGACCACCCATGTAGTGGTCACTCAGTTTAGATAGCAAGACATAGGAAGTCTTACACATCACAAATATAGATTTTTTTAAAAAACTTTTCAGGCTTCAATGCACTATAATCTTTTTGGCTTTCTTCCTGAGTTGCCACAAAATCTGCCTTTTCCTGGGTCTAGCTGTCTCCTGGAATATCCTACTTTTACATTTGCTTCGCCTCACTTGTCACAGAACCTGCAAATCGATTTTAGAGCCTAAATTGTTAAAACTGCTTAATTAATATAAGCTCCTTTGAACATAAGCCAGCAGAATTTTTCAAATGTCACCAGTACCAGTTCACAGAGAAATAAGTAGTACCTTGTTTTTTGGTCTCCATACCTTTTCCTGTCACTTTCGGATTACTACCCTCTGCAGGGCATGAGTGATGGCAGTTCCAGAAAGGAGTTGTTTTTGTAAGACATCTGGATGTCGAAGAGTACACCCAGATCTGTACTCTGTGCTTCTGGTATGCAACATGATACAGTTTCTCAGCTTTGTCACACAATCCCTTGTGACCATGTTTGAGTCATGTCACCTTCTAAGACCAGTTTCTTCATACATAAAATGATATCTCTAGATTTGTCCTCTATTTAATTGATCCAGATTTGGATCTCATTATTAATGAATGTTCCTGGAACACCTGCTGGCATTTTCTGAGGTTTTTTTTTCCCCTTTTTTAAGCAAGTTTTACACAAGATTTTTGAGTGAGTAATACTGTTGTGTTCCAAATGTGGCAGATAATTGATTTAATGCTTGTTGTTATAATAGTGCAGCACAAGCTTTTACTAAATTACATATTGCTTTTATAACTTAACTGGAATTGTGTACATAGATCACTTTTCCAACAATTCTCCCCCTTTTACTGGCAGGACTTGGTGAATCCTTTGCCAATAATAAATTGTGCATTGGAAAAGTCCGACTTCCACATTAAGAAGCTAATGACTTGTATTTTTTTAAACCAAATTTGCCAAAACAGTCTCTCGGACACTTAGGCTTTTTTAAAGCTCTGTTTTCTTTGGCTGGTTCCAAATGTGAATTGAATAATCTCCTTGGTCCTGGTGGTTCTGATGCATCTGTTGCCAGCAGGGCATGTTGGCCTGGGGAAATGTGACTTCCATTACCTAAGGAGGACGAGTATCCAACTGATTATTAAAGATGTCCACCAAGAAGTGATGTACCTTGGACCTTGTGAAACTAATCAGGCATGAAGTAGAGTGGTGCACTTTAGATAAGGTGTAGTTTTTCTAAGAGTAATTAAAGGATCTCAAGCCTTGTTTGGGAACTCTAGAGAGCTCCAGGGTAAGTTCCCCATCACTGATCAACAGTCTAGTCCAAAGTGGTTCAGCCCTGGCCAAGTAACTCAGTTGGTTAGAGCGTCATCCAGATAGGACAAGGTTGTGGGTTCAATCTTCGGTCGGCACATATACAAGAAGCAACCAATGAATGCATAGTAAGTGGAACAAAAATCGATGTCTCTCTCTCTCTCTCTCTCTCTCTCTCTCTCTCTCTCTCTCTCTCCCTCTCTCCCTCTCCCTCTCTCCCTCTCTTCCTCTCTTCCTCTCTCTCCCTTCTTTCCTCCCTCTCCCTTCTTCTCTCTAAAAGTCAATTAAAATTTTTAAAAAGTGGTTCATATATAGTAATAGCTGTGGAAAACACTGGTATGGATTTAGTGTAGCAACTATATGTTATTTCTTTTTGTACTTTTTAACTCTATAGATATTATAATGTCAACATGTGTTTTGTTTCCTTTATAATACCAAAGATTTACTAATCATTATCAAAGTCAGTATTTTTTTTTTAGTACATTCAGTGTTGGGGGGACAAGTTTTGTGGTGTTTCACATTGAAGGTAAAAGCCATATGTAAAATGACTGTTTTCCTAGCTACATGTGAATGTAGATAATGAAAAGATGCAAATGAACATTTGTCTAATTAAATGCATAATTTAGCTAACTTTGAAAATTGGAAATGGAAAATAGTTTCTTCCTTCCATCAACTGAATGGTCAGCCAGTTCATTTGATCACAACTAAAAAGAAAGAAACCAAGCTTAGCAGAATGATACACTAACTCTGAGTTGGGATAAATGGGACTCAAGTGAACACAGTTACCTCCTTCCTCAGCATTCTGTCTTACATCAAATGCAAGGATTAGATAGAGATTTCTCCTGAGAGAGAAAGCTGTGACAGTGGACCACCAGTCAGGAGCCCCTCAGGTGTTAGCTGTGCTTTGCCATGGCCTGAGCATCTGGAGAATCTAGAAACAGATAACTTTTTTATGTACTGTTGGCAAAGAATTACCAAAATTACTTATTCTCTGCTAAAGTCAATGAACTAGCTTCTAAGGAAGCCATGTGTGAAGAATTACGCCAGTATTACCGGTTGTTATTTTTCAATATTCTGGCTGTCTTTGAACCCTTCCCGAGTTGCCTTGAAAGGTAGGGAGTTCAGAACCAGTCATACTGTGCACACGTTTAATGTTGAGAAGTTTTGCTTTTAAGTTATTCTTTGCTATTTGATTTTTCTTATATTTGTTTGCTTCGAGAGCAGTAAACAATGATTGCTAAGTTTGGGTTTTAGATTTCTTGTTTCCTAATGCATGATGAAGATAGAACACTGAGGGAGAAGCATGTACTGGGCAGGTACTAAGTTAGATGGTAGTCAGTATCCATTTGGTAATACTGTGTGTACCTGCCTTGATTCTTATCTATTTCTACCACTGTTGCCCTAATCATATGGCTCAGAATATTTTAATACGGATATCACATATTTTTCATTATAGTTATCCTCAGGTGGCATTCAACTACCATGAAAGTGTTGAGTTGTGATTAATTTGTTTCCAGGATCTAGTTATGTAACCATAACTATTTTTATTTATGGTGCTTATAGTTTCTGGAGAAAAGTATTTTGAACCGTGAAGCTCACTCAGGAGGGTTTGGAATTCTCAATCATAGCTGAAGAATTATCACACACCAACAAGCTGATGTACCCAGATGTCAGTCTCCAGTAGAATCGCAGAAGGATATTCAGCTACTGCACACTTGAATTCTTTGTTTTTTAATAATATATCAGATAATTAAAAATTAATTTTAAAATAATAAATTTTTTAAATAATTTAAAAGGGGGAGAGTAAGTGAAACATAAAATTGAGAATGCAAAATAATCTTTTAAAAATAATTGATAAGGTAATTCATTTATGGTGCTAAATTTGTCAAATCAATTTTTTAAGTATAAAATTATGTTTGAAGAGAATATATTTCTTCAGGAACATATTCTCTATATCATATTTTGTGTCATTGGCATAATTAAAATAATGGAGGTAATGTATAGGACAGTTTGTTGAAAAGTCCTTTCAAGCCAAAACATGTAATTTATTATTTCAGTTTATTTATTTTGCTAAATGTCAAATTTACTTCATCTGCCTTTTCACTGTAACATCATATCTCTGTACATCTCTCCTCACAAAAGAAAGAAAAGAAGGAATATAAGCAAGTAAACACAGGGGAAAGAACTTTTAGAGGATAAGTTTAATGTAGTTTTAAAATTCATAGGGATTTCCTTTAAATGATATATAAAAATGGGAAGCAACAAAGATGAGCATTTAGCAGAAAAATATTTTTAACTTTGGACTTGGATCTTTCATTCCAATTCCTTTACACAACTTCTTAGTTCTTACTTTAGAAGTTGTGACAAAAGGAACATTGCTGTTAAGGTTCATAGGAAGCTTTTGAAGATATATACTAACAATGACAGATTTTATCCTTTGTGAAATGTGTGGTATAATTCTTTTACTCTGACCAACTATAATGTTTTAGTTACCCAACTTTGATTTCTCAGTGCCCACCTCTGCCGGAAATAAGGTACTTCACATAAAATTTTCCAAATTAGTAATGTAAATTAAGTAGTTACTTACTTACATTTACTCTTTTTAGAAGTATGGTGAATCTCACCATAAATATAAATTTGTTTGGCTAAGATTGTGGTAGTTAATGGAAGGAAAAGTAAAAACCAGGGAGCAAATGAGCTGTAGTAAGGAAGTAGACTCACTGCAAGAGGAAAGACGTGTCTTAGACACCATTTGCTTGAGGAAGGCGTTCTAGCACCCTGTTTGGACAAGGATCTCAGTGTGAGCATTCATAACAAGGTGTGCACTACTGGTGTGGAAGATAATGTGCTTTGAATAGATTACAGCAATGTAAGATGCAAGAACAAACTTCATTTTTAAGTTAGGTAATTTTGTAGTAAGGATTATTTTACAATTTGGAGAGAATGCAAATATGTTTACTGTATGTTTTGAAAGGAAATAAAATAAATTTCAAAATATCTTATTGGGAAAAATGAATGAAAATTATATATTCCTCTATCTGAAGATATCTACATCTTTTGTATTTACTGCAATTTAAATAAATATCACCAGAACTTAGTACAACCCACTGGAATTTTCATAATATTATAATACAGCATCCCAACTTTTTCTTTTTCTTTTCCTAGTTCAAGTACATAAATAACTTTTATTCAGTTAGTTGGTTAGACCATGTGCTGATGACACTTTATCAGATTCAGAGCCTTTATTGTGGTTCTGTAGCCAGAGGGAATGCCTAATTCTGGCTATCTCTCTTTAAATAGATACTCATGATCTCTAAGGACATTGAATGAGCGATTCATAATATACCAGTTCAAACTCATTATCATACTAAAAAACTAGTTCAAAAGTGAATATTCTTTGGTTTCGATCAGTAAAATTATCTTTATAATTAATTATTAAGAATTTTATTCTTATCTTTTACTGCTGTATTTGGAGATATTTCTTTAAATTCTCTTGAATAGGTGTATATAAAATTAGTTTCTAAAAACTGAGTAAGACACCATCTGAACTTATTGCACTTTAAGTCACGTAGCGAATTCCAAAATGATTTCCTATGAAAATTCTTTTAAAGTTTCTATTCCTAGAAATCAAATGAATTAAATTTAGAAAATTCTAATCAACACATATTTTTAACAACAAATATGAGTTGAGTGAAATGAGGCTTAGCAAAGCTATAATGTAGCTAAAGTATTCCTAATGAAGTTATAGCATTAATTAGATTGTCAAAGAAAGTCTTTCAATTTTAGATGTTGCTTTTATATTATAATGAAGAGAGGAAAACTGGTCTTCCATAGCATCTAATTACTTTGAAATTCTTTAAAAACTTGAGTAACTACAAAATGCAAAGAACACATCATGTGCTTTTTTGATCCTTAACATCTAATATTTATCATGTTACAAGAACACCCAGGGGAAAAATCAGTCACATGGGGAAATTGATGCAGCTATATTTTGAGTCGCATAACAATGCATCCCCAACTTTTTGAAATAATTTTTAATGGCTTTCTTGATAGGCATTTAGGTTACCCTTAGTTCCCATGCCTAAAAGACACAGGATGGATAAAGTAACAGTAATTGTCTTACCAACTTCCTGGGGCCCTAGTAAGGGCTAGTCTAATTTTTATCCATTTTATCATGATTTATTCCTTCACCTTTAAAAATATCTGATGCCCAGTGAAGAATTCTTTCTCCCTATGAAACTGATCTGTTGAAATAATCACTGAAAAGGGCATAATTTACTATTAGTTCCATAGAAACCAATCAAGATTTGTGAGCTTCTTTTTTGCCCACAGATTTAGGTTCAAATTAATGACCCTTGGAGGCAACAGTATCAGAGATAATTTTAGAGTTTGTCATTTTCTAAATCTGTAGTCATTCAAAATAAAGCTTTCTTTTTATAGATAGTGATATTCATTCAACAGTGATTAAGAGATTTATTTAAATTAATTTTGTATCCCTTCACAGACAGCTTCTAGAAGGAGAAAAGATTATTAAGCATACACTTGCTTTTGTGTTATGATTTATTGAGTAAACATTTATTATCTGTTAAATAGAATATTTCATCTGAAAATGTAATCCTAAATATAACACCCTACTAAAATATTACATAAGTCCATGGGTTGAGCGTTGACCCATGAACCAAGAGGTTACCAATTCAATTCCCAGTCAGGGCACATGCCAGATTTTCGGGCTGGATCCTCAGTAGGGGGCATGCAGGAGGCAGTCAATCGATGTGTTTCTCTCTCATCAATGTTTCTATCCCTCTATCCCTCTCCCTTCCTCTCCCTCTAAAAAACAATCAATAAAAACATATTTAAAAAATAAAATATTACATAAAATGCAGTATAGATATTTTAAAGAGAGCATTATTGAAAATCAGAAGGCAAAGAAATGATTCCACTAAGTTAAAATTTAAGTGAAAGGAGCCTGATTGGAGGACTGCCTGCCTTTTCCTAACCCATAGCATCTTCTCAACTCCTACTCATTCCCTCTCCTTGAAAATAAAAAAGTACTACCCACCCATCAACTCAATAGATCTTTTCTTTATTGTTGACCAAGTAGGGAAAAACCTTCATAAACTTCATATTTTCCATCTTTTAGAACTGAATTGTTGTGATTCAAGCTCATAAACTGAGAGGAAAGACTCAAATGTAAGGAGCATTTTTTTGTTATGTTTAAAAAGGGAAAATCATCACTATTAGATTGACTAAGAAGGTTTTTCCCCCTTCTAATCTAAAACTTTAGGAAAATTTCAACATGATTTATAAAGGAATTTAGTAGCTTGGATTTCATTAACACAATAACAAATAAATGTAAATATTGGCAGTCCTATAACCTCAAAACAGTTACTATGATATAAGAAACTAGAATTTAGCTATTAGTGTTGCCTTCATAATTTCATTACTGTGGCTTCTTTGCACACTTTCTCCAGTGACGCAAATACAGACGTGATTTTTGGAACATCAGACTTATGGCTGCCTTCTCTCTTCTGCATTACTTATGTTGGACAAACGGCCGTAATCACTTGCCAAAAATAATCCCACAGTTCAGTAAATTTTAGTCTTGAGGTCTGTCGTGTCCTCCTTAGACCACCAGTAGCCTTGTCTCTTGGAGATCAGAAATTGGACACTTCTTTTTGATGTTTAACACACCAGACTGTTTCTTATAACCTCTAAGGATGAATACAGCAAAACAAATTTTCTAAGCAACGTCACTAGAAACAGGAGCAAATCCCTTTGGAATACATCTTCTCCAACAGACCAAATTATTTTTCTATCAAGCTTCGTGACATTTGTATTAAGCTGATGATAGTGGTAGAGTCTCTAATAGGGTAAGATATTATAAGTTATGTGTATTTTCTTTTATCAATATTTATATACAGAAACAACTGAAGACTCACCAAATTTTGGTAATGTAATATTTGTATTCTTTTGCTAGAGTCAGCTTTGAGAAACTAAGGGTAAAACTATTATTCTTATACTATAACCAATCTCATGAAACTAAAGTTAAAATAGGGAGCTTAGTTAATTCCATCAACTTCCTTGATCCCTATTCCTCCCTTACCAGTTACCACCTCCCCTCACCCCACCCTACACACACTTCCTTTGCTATATTTTAGGAAATTTTTTTCAACCTCATTTCTTCTCCCTCCTGTTTTCTCAGCTTTGTAATTTTGTATAACCTTTCTAATGCTTTCCTGTGGATTATGCTAAAGTGTAATAAATAAATCACAGTTGAATTTGTAGAAAGCCCTTATACCATCAAACCATAGTTTACAGAAACTGATAGGTCTTTTTAAAGAAGTATGATGTTAACTCTGCTCTCTTTTCCATTTCTCCTTAATACTTTAGTGTTTTCTTCTTTGAACAGTTTCAAACTTCTAATTTTCTCTGTTATACTGAATAGTTGAATGGCATGTAATTATCAAATAAAATTCCCAATCTTGATGTTCAAGTAGTCAGCTTTCTCCTCCACTATTATATAAATTTTATTATCAAGTGATTATTAAGTATATTTTATAAAAATCTCTCAAGTCTTAATTCCAGGTAATATATAGAGTATCCAAAAATGTATATTTTAACAGCTCAATTTTGAAAATGTATTTTAATAAACATTGCCTTTATAGTTATTCAAAGTATGTGTATACATTTTTGGGACACCCTATATATATTTAAAAATGGTGCAAGTTTTATTCTCATGCTTACTTTAAGAGTCTGTTAACATGGAATGAATGCCCCTACACAACTTTCATTTTTCTGTCTTTGATTTATTGTTAAACTTCATAAGCAAACAAGAAGCCCAGAGTTTTATCTTCTGCCTTCTTTGTCATTTGCAGAATATGATTGTCCCCATGAAACAGTATTACTTTCAGGAGTATGTTTTTGAAGAGAATTTTGTGATGGTGCTATTTATTTTCATCCATCTAATATTTAGGATGCATTTCGGTGTTCATTTTAGCCAAGTCTTAACAGATTAATTTTTACTAATTTATAAAATTAAACATAGCAGTTCTGAAGATAAATGTATAAACGGGCCTACAAATGGCAGCCGTGTCTTTGCTGCCTCTCAGGAGAGAGTGTTCCTGGAAACCTGGAAACCTGCGAACCTGAGCGGAAGCCTTTGCTTTCCCATCCTCCTCGAGCCTAGCAAGCTGCAGGGAATGTGGACTTTCTCTTCCTCCATAGCCAGAATAAGAGATGAGGGTTGTAAAAGGCATCTTTTCTGGACATATTTTTTAAGTAAATAATTAATGGGTATAAAGAGAGCAGAGTGCCTGAAGAATGGCTCTGTGTATAACACATCCAACAGCGACTTGGGCTTACTCCTCACGGGTGGCAGGATACTATGACCTTCCTGTGACATTACGCCCTCTACATGGAAAAAAAAAAAAGTAAATATTTAAAATTTTAATATATTTCCTTATTTTATTTATTTTTTCAAATATATTTTTATTGATTTTAGAAAGGAAGGGAGAGGGAGAGAAATAGAAATATCAATGATGAGAAAGAATCATTCATTGGCTGCCTCCTGCATGGCACCCCCACTGGGGATTGAGCCCACACCACTAGGCATGTGCCCTGATTGGGAATCAAACTGAGACCTCCTGGTTCATAGGTAGACGCTCAACCACTGAGCCCACTGGCTGGGCATATTTCCTTATTTTAAAAAATGAGGATTATAGTTAACAATGATCTGAACTTAATTTGTCAAGATCTGTAGCATTTCTCTGAGAGATATAACTGTGAAAACTCTTCATATTGAGTTTCATTCTTTTATACTCCATTTTCCCAGCCCCATTTATTGAAGAAAATGTCTTTTCTCTATTGAGTAATCTTGGCCCCTTTGTCAAATATTAGTTGACTATGTATGCTTGGGCTTTATTTCTAGGCTCTCAGTTCTGATCCATTGGTCTCTTTTTCTGTTTTTATGAAGAAAGCATTTTTAATCATTGAATTATTATATTGTGTCCTTTGCTTAGGGTGTCCCAGTGATGGCAATAAGAAACAAAATGATATCAGAAGGACTAGACCCAGATCTTCTCGAGTAAGTAATTCTTCTAATATAATGATATTACCGCCGAGATGTTTAATATATCAGTTATAATAAAAAGATTTCAAATGATATATTTTTCCTATACAGTATTTTATAGTTGAGGGAACTACATTCATAAATAGTTTTACAAAAATGAAAAATCTATCCTATGCTGTTAAAACCATCCTTTGCACATTTAAGGGCAGTTATAGTAGATCAGTGATGAATCTATATATCCAGAGAGATGGAATTTGATGGCAGTTTTGTTGCACAGCAGTAGTGTCCTCAAGAAGCAGTGGTGTTTTTCTCTCCATGCTACCTTTTTCTTTTTTTTTCTTTTTTAATTATCTACCAGATTTTTGTTTAATGCCTTACTATATAGGAAATTTACTCTACCAAGATCTAAGTTGAGCCAGATTGAGAAATAAATAAGGTAAAGTCACTCTAGGTCCACATTAATGATAATTATGGAACTAGATATCAGTTTTTGTGAGTTTTATAAAATATTTTTGAGAAATGCTATAAATATGTGGTTCAGAAATTTGTCAATAATTTATTTCATCCAAGCAAACCTAGCTACATAGTTCATCCTGGATAAATATATATATCTTAATGGATTATTCAGAAGTAGTCTGTTTTGCAAGTATCTAGATACTTGTAAAAAGTCTTTCCAGTTTGGGGTTTTGGTCCACCCCGATGTACTTAGCTGTGTGTTCCAGGCGTTTATACTAGCAATATACTGCTTTGTTATTTTTCTTGGCTCTCGATGTACTTAGCTGTGTGTTCCAGGCGTTTGTATTCTACTAGCAATATACTGCTTTGTTATTTTTCTTGGCTCTCAGCCCTTCAAGAAACTGTGCATTTTGCATGTGAAACACCATAAAACAATCTTTTTTTCTTATTTTATCTTCTAAAATATGAAATTTAAGAATTTTTTAAAAGTCTACAAGAACTGATTTCCAACATGTATCTACATTTAGTGTATATCCAAGTAACTGAAGTCCAATGGCATAGGTTGGTAATTTGAACTAAGACATCTCCAGGATATTTGACATTTGTTCTGGAAATTCTTTCTGACACACACTTTAAAAGCAGATGGATTGTGACATATATTAGAATGTGAATTGAACATATGGGTCCAATCCATTTTGGTACTCATTGACATATATGTTATAAATATATTTAACATTGACCAAGGCCTCCTTTTTGCTTCTGGAAATATACAGTAGATGAAATACACAGTAGAAAGCTAAAATGACTTTTAAAAGGCTGATTTTTTTCTCTAGAGAAAATGTAATAAATAGAAAACTAGCAGCCCTACAAGCATCAGCAGATGCTGGCTATCCACTCCTTTTACCTCTTATTGGCTTTACGTTATCCCTTGCCCAGACTAAACCTTCATAATCCTTTACTTAACCAGCTACCCACACTAGCAACTTGAAAGTCATCCTTGATTGTGTCCTCTTCCCTACCCCCGACTGTCAGTCACTACGATAGTCTCAATTTTAATATCCCTTACATCTGACCACATACCTCCATGCTCATTGCTGCTTAGTTCAAACTCTCATCATTTCTCACCTGAATTATGATAGTAGCTCCTGATTGGTTTCCCAATTCTCTTTTCGTCTGTCACTAAAGCTTGAGTGTTTCCGTTAATACTTCATTCTTGCTTCAAATCTTTATGTGACGCTCCATTACCTTCAGCATGTAGTCTAACACTAGAATTACATATAAATGCTTTTGTCATCAAGACCCAGATTCTCACTCAAGCTTCATTTCTTGCCACTGTTCCATATCACCTCTATTGTGTAGCTGTAGCACACTACTGGCTCTTCTCTGATTGTATCATTTTCCTATTCCCTTTTGATGTCTTTTAATGTTTTCTTTCTTCTCCATGGAACTTCCTTCCCCCATCTTATTGGCCTGGCTAAGTTCATATTCTCCAAGACTCCATTTAGGTGTCACTACCCTAAGAAGTTCATGGAAGACTACCGAGGGGAGAACTCCCGGTACCCCCAATCCTTCCTTGGTATATCTCACTTAGCAAGTTTGAGGGTATGTCATTGTCTTTAAATGTTAAGAAACATTTGGTTATAAGGTGGTGCCAAGTTTTAGGGTAGAATTCCAGTAACAGTTAAAACATCGTCTTACACGAAAGCTGCTCCTCAACCACAGCCTGGAGCTGGAATTCTGACCCATTACCTCATAAGTCCAGGCCATTGGTCACAAGGGGCACTGGTTGGAGTGGGGGTGACTCACTATAACCTGTCACCACCACTACTAGACCAGCTCCAACGACACTTAGCCAGATATGAGAAGTGGAATCAACTGCCTTGTTAAAGAGGAATTTTGGCGCTTGGAGGATCATGTTTACCTAAAAGTTAAGGAGCCTCATGCTGGAAGAAAGCTCTTGGCTGATGAGGGAGAAGAAAATGTGCCACCCAAGTGAGGAGTGTACTTTTATTTAGAATCTTAGGTACATATTAAGCCTCAGCCAAGAACTTTCAGTGAAAGATTGTTCTGTTTCTTTTTTCTTTTAAAGTATTAACTACACTTTTTTTATTAGCCTCAGATAGTAAGACAGATTCATATAACTTAGAAAAAATAGTCAAGATAGTCTGTACTGAGCAAAGAGCAAAGCAGAGATAAATACTGATCAGAAAATAAATTGTTATTTGATTATGTATAAAATTTCAGTAGCAAAGAGTACATAATTTTAAACTAAAGCAGTTTAACATGCTAAAGGAGAAGAGAGCCTGCCTATTTTCCTAGAAAAATGTCTATCACCGGATTTTAGGAAGTCTATGAAACTGAAGTAAATGCCTGATAATTACCAAATAAATGGTATTTGTTTGCTACTTCTAAGTGATTATTTTTAAAAATCCAAGTTTTCAAAAATAACAATAGTTATAATTAACCAAGAGTCAGTCCTGTTAGTTTCCAATGCCACTGAAATAAAAAGATACATGAAAGCTCAACCAGCTGAGACCCACCAGCCAGGTGAGAGTAGATCTTTAAAGTTCTCATAACAAGAAAAAAATTTTTGAAGTTATATATGGGGTGGATGTCAACTAGAATTAATGTGTGATGGTTTCACACTATATACAAATAACAAAATGTATTATATACCTAAAATTAATTTTATGTTATCTATCAATTATATCTCAATTTTTAAAAATGAATGAAGACAAGCAATACAAGTTTTGGCAAGGATATGAAGAAATTGGAACACTTATGTACTATGTATAAATGATATAGCCACTATGGAAAACAGTCTGGCAGTGCCTCAAAAAAAATAACCCTAGAATTACTATGTAATCTGGCAGTTCCACTTCTGAGCATATACCTAAAGGTGAAAGCCAGAACTCAAACATATACAGGGTGGGGCAAAAGTATGTTTACAATTGTGAGTACATGAAACAGAGTTTATTCTTTTATTATTATTTATTTATCATTGTATTATTTGCCATATGAACAACTATAAACCTACTTTTGCCCCACCCTGTATTTGTATACCCATGTTCATAGTAGCATTATTCACAGTAGCCCAAAGGTGGAAACAACCCAAATGCCCATTCACAGATGAATGGTCAAACAAAATCTACTATGTGCACACAATGGAGTATTATTCAGCCTTAGAAAGGAAGGAAATTCTGATACATGCTATAACATGGATGAACCTTTGTTATGATAAATGAAATAAGCCAGTCACAAAATGACAAACACTATATGATTCCACTTAGAATAGTCAAATTGAAAGACAGAAGGTAGAATAGTAGTTGCCAAAGCCTGGAGGGAAAGCGTGTAGGGGAGTTATTACTTAATGGGTATAGAGTTTCAGTTTTGCAAGATGAAGAGAGTTCTGGAGATGGTGGTGATTATTACATAACAACGTGAATATGAAGTAAATGACTACATAAGAATCCCAAACTGGTGCAATTGCAGTGAAAACTTATTTTATATAACTTTTCCCCATCCTTCACCTATTACTCCTGCCAAATTATCTGATGTCATCTACTTTTGCACCGCAATATACCTTACCCTCTAGCTACTGAATGGCTTCCAGCTTCCTAATGTAGCATCGTACCATTCCCATTTTTTCTCTTTACTCAGAGTCTCATCCCCACCTATTCCCACATTTTTTGTTTCTGACAAACTCCTACTCACATCCCAAGACCCTGCACAAGTATCTTCATCTCTGGAGTTTTCTCTAACCAACCCTAGTAGAGTGAATTACTTTTCTTTTCACACGTGTAGCTCGTACAACTGTGTTTGTGTATATCACACTGTATAACAATAATTGATTGCATTTCTATCTCCCCCCTAAAATATCAGCTTGTGCAGGGCAGGAACTGTTTGGTTTTCATCTCCGTATCTCTGGCACCTACCACAGTTCCTGGCAAATAGTAGGCACATGATAATGATGAGAATAATAATAATTCTACAATAAAAATAATAGAAAATAACATTTAATATACTTACTATATGCCAGATATTATTCAATATACTTTACACTTAGTGATTTATTTTAATCAACACAACAATCCAGTCAGTTGGGTACAGAGTGGTTGAATAGCTTCCCTAAAGTTGCCTAACAAATAAGTAGCAAGGCTGGGATTTGAACTCAGTCAATCTGACTTCATAGTGTTTGTTCTTAACCACTATGCCATACAGCATTATATACATCAAAAAGTGGTTACACACATAAATCAATTAATTTTATTGTTTCAACTCTCTTCTAGGCCTAAGTTACTTTTACCCTTTTCTTAAGTAGCATTTATTTTAGGGGAGTTGTGTACATTGTTTTATTTGTTTGAGTTGCCATAGATACTAATGTAATTTGATGTAATAGTCAGATAATTCCCTCTGGCAAATTTTCCTTTTTAAACAAAGTGAAGACAATAAGAAATGAACTATATAGCAAAGAGAAACTTACTGGGAAAATGTGCCTGGTATTCATGCCCACTGCTTCTAGAGTTCTTGCTTCCATGGGTAGTGATGAAGACTGTGGTCCCATGTTAGTATTTTAGGCAGACAGAGCATCAGTCAAAACCTAGAAATGCTGTGGCCAGCTTTAAAGTTGTGCTGTATTGAGTGCATATGATTTCCTCCTAGGCATAATCTAAAATTGAATGGGTTTATATGTGACGACTAGAAAGCAGTGCCAGTATTTGTTCTGTTTTGTAGTATGCCAGGTATGATATTAAAAATATAAGCCAAAACTCAGCCATAATTTTTAATAAGAGTAAATAATAAACTATGCATAATAGTTATATGTCTGACAAAGAAGAGTTGCATTTGTTGGTGTTCCCAATCTTTAATAAGAATCAAGGGGCTGAGGGTGACATAAGTGGTAGATTTTAATTATTAGGACAGAGCAGCTGTATTATTCCTCCTTTCTCTTTTAGTTTCCCCCAAAGTATACTTTGCTCGCTTAATTCTCTTTCTTGGTAGCAGGGACACAGGCTGAGCGATAGTGCTCCCAGGTGAACTGAATGGTTTACTGACAAGCATGGTGGAGCCTATCTAGTTGACGGTTTTAATGACAGTATTAAATTTTATTTTGTTTTATTATAGCACAGCCTTGCAGAATTGGAGCTTAACCCTTCTCATATGTCCATGTTGCACATAAGTGAAAACATTCAATACAATGAAGAACCTTTGCCCCCACAGATTTTCTATTGCCTGTGTTTCTCAGTAGCCACTCGTGAACTCTCTTCCACTTAAAATATTTCTCCCTGCAGCTTTCCTGAACATGAAGATTTTCCCTTTCTTTCCACTGCTGGCTTTTCTTTCTCTGTACCTCAGGCACTTGGAGGCTGCCTGGCTGTGGCAATGGTCCTGCCAGCCTCCCCTGATCGCATCTCTGTCTATAGCTGATCTCCATGGCAATAAGAAGCACAAAGTGCTGAAGCAGCACACTCTGTAAGCACTGGCAAGAGAAGACAGTGCCACGGCCCACACAGGAAAGGCACTTAATCCCCACAATGCTGGAGACGCCAGGGAGAGCGCGCTGCGGTGGCGAGTGGGAGTCTCTCTCAGTTAAGGACGCAGACTTGGCAGATTTATTAGCAGCAATATTCTAGGATGAACCTAATTTACAATGAGTAAGTGCTTCTTTCAACTGGAAAAAACTTTAAAAACGTTTCCCTTCTCTTTCAGGAGGCCAGATGCTCCAGTGCCTGATGGCGAAGGTGAAAAAAATGCAGAAGAAAGTTCAGATAGTGAATCCTCTTTTAGTGACTAAGATTAACTTTCATAATAATTACAGATAACACGTGTAGAAGTACTTTACATTCTATCAGAAAGAGAGTCTGAACTTGACCTCTTTTTCAAAACAACATCAAGTGGCCAGATATTCACCACCAAGCTTCCTCAGTGCTAAAATTGTAATAATAATAAAGCATTTATAACCTGGCAGTATATGTTGTTACCAATTAAGGGCCCTGAACTGGAAAATAAAATAACCTAAAAAAGTTAAATTAGTGCTACCAATACTAAGATGGAATATTGCAGAGATGTAATGAACATTTAACATAAAATCAATGTAAGATTAGTGATAAAAATAGACTCAATGCAAAAAAAAAGTGAATTTGGCTGAGTAAATTATTCAGTTTTTATGACTTTTAGCATGAAAGTATTATGTGCATTTGTATCAGAAGAGTTGCTAAATTTCTGGCAGAAAGTAATATTGAAGTTTTATGTGACAAAGCTTATATATCATATAGTATGGATACGGAACTTATTGGTAGTATTTATTATCTTATAGAGTTTTTCACCACTTGGCCATTAGTTCATATACCATCAAAATTAGATATTCGTATTATATTTTTTATCAGATAGAAATTGAATTAAAGGTAGTTTCAATGTGGTTCATAGTGAGCAAGCATCATTATCATCAGCTCTTTTACTGCCTAAACAGAAAAAAATATATTTAATTTGCACAGGTTTAAAATGTCCTCACCTCACCTTGCAAATAATTCTTC
This sequence comes from Myotis brandtii, assembly GCF_000412655.1. Taxonomy (NCBI): domain Eukaryota; kingdom Metazoa; phylum Chordata; class Mammalia; order Chiroptera; family Vespertilionidae; genus Myotis; species Myotis brandtii. The sequence continues at coordinate 809,614 of NW_005370516.1, forward strand.
AAGAATAATTATTTGCACACAATCTAGAAAATCTGTAAAATACAGTTGACCCTTGGTATATGTGGGGAATTGGTTCCAGGAACCCCCATGGGTACCGAAATCTATGGATGCTCAAGTCCCTCATATAAAATGACAAAATATTTGCAAATAACCTATACACATCCTTTTGTGTACTTTAAATCTTCTCTAGATTACTTTAAATGCCTAATACAATGTAAATGCGATGTAAATGGTTATTACACTGTGTTGTTTAGAGCAGAGATCCTCAAACTTTTTAAACAGGGGGCCAGTTCACTGTCCCTCAGACATTCCACACATGCGCACTGCGGGCCCGGGATGAGTCAGCTGCTAAGCAGGACAGGCAGTGGCGGCAAAAACACCCGGCGGGCGGATAAATGTGGCCCGTGGGCCGTAGTTTGAGGACCCCTGGTTAGAGACTAATGACAAGGGGGGAAAAAAGTCTGCACATGTACACTACAGACGCAGCTATCATAAGCCTAACTACATAGTACCTGTCAGCAATAGTGCAACATTTTAACAAAATACTTTCCATCCACTGTTGGTTGAATTCACAAATGGTGAATCTACAGATATGAAGAACCACCTACACTTACATGGAAAGATATATAAATACATTTGATTAATGGTGCTCATTTTAGTTTAGGCCACCTGAAAGTAGACCCTGAAAAAGGACTTGAGTGTATGCAAGTCATTTGTGAGGTGATCCCAGGAAGCAAAAGTAAGAGAACAGAGAGAGTAAGGCAGGGGTAGGGGGGATCCATAAGAGGTGTCTTACCAGATTACCATTGGGGAGCTTGGGACTTGGTCCAAGGACCATAGCACCACCTTGGAAATGAGCAAGTGCTTCCCAGGATTGTCTGCCAGAAGGACTAGAGGCTGGACCCTCTGTCTACTAGCCTTGGACCCATTGGTTGAAGGCATTACTCCTCTTCATTTATGTGATATACTTAATAGGCCTGGGGGTTCCCATGGCCTTTGAAAGGACACTTTGTCACAAAGTGGAGAAATGGGGCACTTATTTGAGATGGGTTTGCTGTCACCAAAAGGTGAGTCTGAGATTGAGTGGGACCCTACTACAGCGCTGGCTGAAACCCCAGGTGGGCCCGGAGGATATGTTGTAGGGCCACCACCACAAGCATTGGCTACAGACAGAGCTGCTTCTAAAATACCAAGTTGACTTGGACTTGCTATCATTTAAAATGTATGATTTTCCTTCTTGGATATAAAGATAAGTTGGATGGTAAGCCACACTCAAGATTTCCAGAACTTTTTCATTAAAATTTTTAGTTTTTAAAATCTTCCAACAATGACCAAAGGATAAACAATGACTAAATCTATATCTTTATAGTCTGTTGCAATTATAATACAATTTTTAAATGTTTCCTTTTACACATACCCCGCTGAGTTCTTCTGCAAAACTTTTATATCTGAACCAGAACGTGGCTCCTGTTAGAGAGTAAATTGTGTCCATGTGCTCTTGAAGAGCGCCCAGACAACATAACGTTCAGGGAAACTTTTGTTTCTGATCAACTTCTTCACAAAAACAAGCTTGATTTCCAGGAGTCGTGAAGAACTTAAATTCTCACAGTTCAGTTCTTTGCTTCAGCAGTTGCTGCAGCAGTGCCAAGGTGTCTTTTCAAAATCATTCCCTTTTACTTTTCTTGTTGATAAGATTTATAAACAGAGAGATGGTCACTAAAATCACTTACTTGTTAGCCAGTTTCTAAAATTCTTTCAGTAAATTTCTTCCTCAATCAAGGACTATATTTTCTCTCAGCTGAAACTTGCCATTAGTTATCCTTCTCAAAGTAATGGAGAAAGATTTTGTTAAGATGTCGAGTTGTCAAATTTTTATATAGATTAAATGCAATCCAATAAAAATTCCAGAATTTTTTAAATAGAAGTTGACCAACTGATTCTAAAATTCATATAGAAATTCAAGGAACCTAGCTAAAATAGCCAAAACAACTCTGAAAAAGAACAAAGTTGTAGGACTAAAACTATTTGATTTCAAGAGTTATTATAAGCTACAATAATTAAAGTATGGTATTAGTGTAAAAATAGACAAGCATATCAATGGAACAGAATGGAGAGTCCAGAATTAAACTGACATATACTTGGCATTAATTTTCAATGAAAATGTAAAGGCAGGTTATTGAAGAAGGCAGCATTTCAACAGATGGTGATGGAACTATTCAAATGTTAAACTTTAATCCATACCTTGAACGTTATACAAAATTAAAATATATTATAAACATAAATGTAAATCCTAAGACTACAAGAATTCTAGAAAAAGAATATAGGAAAAAATATCTGTGACCTCAGGTTAGGCAAAGATTTTTTAAATGCAATACAAAAAGTATGATCCATAAAAAATCAAATTAACAAAACATAACACCAAAATTAAAAAATTTTCATCGAAAGATACTGCTAAGTTCATGAAAAGGCATGCCATAGACTGGGAGAAAATGTTTGCAAATTATACATCTGATAAAGGACTCATCTCTGAAATATATAAAGAACTCTCAAAACTCAATAATAAAAGATCCAACTTAAAAAGATGGACAAAGATTTGATCAGATATTTCAAAAAAAAGGTATACAGGTGACAAGTATACAAAGCAATGCACAGCATCATTAGTCATTAAGAAAATGCAAATTAAAACCACAATCAGATACTACTATTCACCTATTAGAATGGCTAAAACTAGAAAGGCTGACTATACCAAGCACTAGCAAAAATGTGGAGGATTTGAGGAAAAGTTTATATATATATAAATAAAACGAAAGAAGATTCCACATACATATGAGTCCATAAAAAAAGAAAAGCAAATCATACAATGTAACAAAATACAAAAAGCACAATCCAAGAAAACTCTCCTACAATAAAAAGAGTGCATATTAAAATTATATATTGGGAAGGCACACTATATATCTGAAAAGTAAACCCAGAACGGCTAATACCAAGACATATTTTACTATGCCTATTGGGCAATAAGAAAAAAAAATCTTTTGAACATCTAGTCAAAACAATAACAAAAATACCAAGTCACTTCTAAATGAAACAACATGAGATTGTCATCAAATTTTTTGATAGCAATAGTTTATGCAGAAGACAATAGCATAACATATTTAAGACATGCAAAGAAAAAAATGCAAGCTAAATATTTTATATCCAGCCAAACTAAACTTCAATTATAAACATAATCAAACTGTTAATCCTGGAACTCAACAAAACAAACAACTAACCCAATTAAAAAATGGGCACAGTGGAGATGGAAGGAGACTTGGCTTGGGATGGTGAACACACAATACAATACACAGTCGATATCCTATATAATAAGAGAGGAATATGCTAATTAGCTGTTACACCCTGAGGCATAATGACCAAGTGCCTCACGACCAGATCTTGGATCAGCAGGAGGGTGGGCCAGCGAGGTGCAAGCGGGCTGCAGAGAGCTACAGGAGGGGGCAAGGCAGCAAGTTATGGGGGGGAGGGGGGAACTATAGGAGGGCAGGACAGTGGGCGGAGAGCTACAGGAGGGTGGCAGCGACCTACTGGTGCACAGATTCATGCACAGGGCTACTAGTATTATTATAGAATTAGACACCTGAAACATATAATTTTATTAACCAATGTCACCTCAATAAATTCAATAAAAAATGGGTGCCAGACTTGAATGGGTATTTCTCCAATGAAGATAAATAAATGGCAAATAAGCACATGAAAAGATACTCAACATCATTAATCATTAGGGAAATAGAAATCAAAACCATCATTAGGTATCACCCCCCACCCATTAAGATGGCTATTATCAAACAAAGCAAAGCAAGGGATAAAGAATGTTGGTGAGAATGTGGAGAAATTGGAACCCTTATACATTGCTGGTGGGAATGTAAAATTCTGCAGCTGCTGTGGAAAATAACACAGCAGTTCCTAAAAAAAAAAAGTTAAGCACAGAATTACCATATGATCCAGCAGTTCCACCTCTGGGCATATACCCAAAAGAAATGAAAGCATTATTCACAATAGCCCAAAGGTGGAAAAACAACTCAAATGCCCATTCATGGATGACTGGATAAGCAAAATGTAGTATATACATACAATGGAATATTCATCTTCAAAAAGGAAGGAAATTCTGATGAAGCTTACAACATGGATGAACCTCCATGATATTATGATAAACTATACACAAAAGGACAAATGTCATATGATTCTACTTGTATGAGGTATCTAGAGTAGTCAAATTCACAGATACAAAAAGTAGAGTGGTAGTTACCACTGGCTGAGAGGAGAGGGAAATAAAGAATTAATGTTTAATGGGTACAGAGTTTCAGTTGAGGGAGACGGCAATGTTCTGGAGATGGATGGTGGTGGTGATTGCACAATAATGCAAATGTACCTAATGCTTTAAAATGGTTAAAATGTTAAATTATGTTATGTATATTTTACCACAATTTTTAAAAAACCTATTTAAATTATGCCAGAACCTAAGAACCTAATTAGGGAATATTGTTCCTATGAGATCTTCCCTAGAAAGGGATTCAGATGAGCAAACAAGGCTACAATAGAGTTTAACAACCAGTACCATGTACTAGATGTTGGACAAAGATTTATTTGTTTATATAATGAACTAGAGGCCTGGTGCACAGATTTATGCACTGGTGGGGTCCCTCGGCCTGGCCTGTGGATTGTGAGAGGGTGCAAGCCAGGCTGAGGGACCCCACTGATGCATGATCAGGCAGGGGAGGGACCGCGGGATGGCTCCAGGGCATGTCCGGCCCATCTCACCCAGTCCTGATCTGCTGGACCCCAGGAGCAAGCTAACCTACTGGTCCAGAGCATCTCCCTGGTGGTCAGTGTGCATCATAGCGACTGGTCGAATGGTCGAATGAACAGTCGGACACTTAGCATATTAGGCTTTTATTATATAGGATAACTACTAAGTGTTTACTATGTGGTGGGTTCTGTTATAGGTGTCAAAGATATTGCAATGAACAAAACAGGCAAAAGTCTCCACCTTCATGTAGCTTACATTTTTATTGGGGGTGAGAGAGACAAACAAATAAGTAAAATATATTGTATGCCAGATAGCGATAAGTGCTTAAAGAAAAATTAAGCAAGGAAGGAGGATAGGTAATAGAGAAGATTGGTAGATAGCCACAATCTAGTGATGAGAACGACATAAACACATTTTAAAAATCAAGATGAGTCCTAGCCAGTTTGGCTCAGTGGAGAGAGCTTCAGCCTGCACACTGAAGGGTCCCAGGTTCGATTCCGGTCAAGTGCACATGCCTGGGTTGCGGGAAGGGGATGTGCAGGAGGCAGCCAATCAATGATTCTCTCTCATCATCGATGTTTCTATCTCTTTCTCCCTTCCCCTTTCTCTCTGAAATCAATAAAAATATATTTTAAAAAATACTTAAGCCTTACATTTGAAAAAAATCAAGATGAATGCTTCAAAAGAATATATAGGAAATATTTTATGAATGTACTGAGGAGGATTATCTAATTTCAGCTTAGAGAAGGTGAATGTCAAGGAAGCTGTTTAGATATGGCAATGTCTAATCTGAGTGTTAAAGAATGCCACAAAGAATTATTGGCAGGAGGGAGCAAAACCAAGAAAGAGTAGTGTGTGCAAATACCATGATGTACGAGACACCGTGGGGCATCTGGGGAACCGAGTAATTCAATATGAAATGAAAGATGAAGCTGGCAGGTTGGGGATTGTGAAGCATGATGGAGAGCTTGAATTTTATCTAAAAGTCTATGCAGAACTATTAAAAGGCAAACATAAAAGTAACATAATTGGATTCTACTTCAGAAAGATCATTTTTTAGGGTGGTGAAGGCCTGGGGTTGGGGGTGGGACAGGCTGGAAGGGATCAATGTGGAAGGGGAAGAAGACATATGTAATACTTTCAACAATAAAGATTAAATTTTAAAAAAAGATCACTTTTTGCTGTAAGGACCTGATTGAAAGAGATCAAGACCAGAAGCAGGGAGATAGGACTATTCTAAATGAGAAATGTTAAGGTTGAATTAACGCACAAGCTTTAGGGATAGAAATGAGACCCACTTGAGAAATGCTGGGGAGAAAATCAGCAAGATTTTGGTGACCAACTAGATGTGAAGTTTGAAGGAGAGAGAAGTCAAGGATGATGCCAAGGGTTAAGGTTATGATCACTAGGTACCATTCACTAAATCAAGGAGTACATAAGAGAACAGGTTTAGGGTAAATAATAATTCCATTTGATACTTGTTTGCTTGGGAGCACTTGTGGATATCCAAGTGAAGCTGTTCGGTAGATAACCCAAGTCTGGAATTTAGGGGAGGAAATCGGGGCTAAAGATAGAGATTTGGAAGTGTCAGCTCAGAGTAAATAGATGAAACCATGGACATAGATGAGCTCATGAAGGAAACTTAAGATGTAGATTGGGAAAAAGGCCAAGGAAGTAAGCAGAGGGGAAACACACAACTCCTTGGACTGGTAGAAGAGCAGGTCAGTATAAAGAGTATTAAGATGTGGTCAGAATTAGGAGAATATGACCTTAAAAGGATGGTGTCACAGGAGCCAACATCAAAGAGTGGTTCACGTGGGAGGGAGCAGTCACTTGAACTTATCATACATTTTTAGATAATTAGATTTTCCTACCAGACCTGCGCTCTGGGAGGGCATTGGTACTCCTTACCATCATAGCCCCAGCGCCAGGTACACAGCAGATACTTAGTAAGTACTTTGTTAAATAAATAAAAATTTCAGCCATTGTTTCTTTAAATATTTCATTCTCAACTTGCCTCTCCTCATCTTCTGGAATTCCAATTACACATGTTAGGCTGCTATTGTCCCATAGCTCACTATTCATTTTGGTATTGCAGTCTTCAGATTCACTAATCTTTTCTTCTTGCCATGTCTAATCTGCTATTAATCTCAGCCTCATTCAGTTCACTTTTCCACTGTAGAGGTTGGACTTGAGTCTTTTTAGATAATCTTCCACTTCTCTCCTTGTCACGCTAATGCTTTCCTCTAACTCTTTGAACATATGGTATGTATTTGTAATAGTTGCTTTAATGTCTTTGTTTACTACTTTCATCATCTATGTCATTTCTGAGTCTGTTTCTGTAGATTTTCTCCTCATTTTGGATCTTATGTTCCTGCTTCTTTGAATGTCTGGCAATTCATTTTTAAATTTTATTTTTTAATTACAGTCTGAGTTCAATATTATTTTGTATTAGTTACAGTGGTAACTTAATTTACTGTCAAACATTGTAAGTTTAACAGTTTGGGGGTACTGGATATGTTTGTAATGCTTTCAATATTTGGGAGTTTTGCAATAGGATGCAATTAAATTACTTGGGAACAGTTTGATGTTTTTGAGGCTTGCTCTTAAATGTTTGGTGGGGGCAGAACAGCCTTTAATCTAGAGCTAATTTGACCCTGCTATTGAGGCAATACTCTTCTGAAGGCTCTCCACAGTTCCATATGTGTTAGGAAGTCTTTCTACTCTGGCTTGTAAGCATATTAAAGATTCCCAGCCCTTTGTGTGCTCCAAGGATTGCTCCACCGAATCCTTTCCAGTGGCTTCTTCTGTCTTGATAGTCTCCTCAAACTCATGCACTGATTACTATTCAGCTCAAGAGTTAAGGGGACCCTCTGTGGATATTGGAGCTCTCTCATTGCCGCTTTCTTCTCTCCAGTGCTCTGCCCAAGAAGTCTAGCTGCCTAGGCATCTCTGTACTCTGAACTCTGTCTCAACTCAGGGGAATCACCTAACTCTGCAATGGCCTAGAAACTCACCAGAGAGTAAACTAGAGCATTCATCACGCTCATCTTGTTGGGCTCCCCCAACAAACCCGTTTTCTACAGAGATTGCTATCCTGCACTGCCTGTTTTCCAATGTCTGAACATTAGTTTCACAGATTTTTGACCAGTTGTTGAGTTGTTTAAGGAGGAGGGTGGTAAATGTGGTCCCTGTTACTCCATCATGATCTGAAGTGGAAATTCAGTGCTTCAATTTGAGACTCTTAAATTTAATTACAAGGTATGCCCAAGGAAATTCAGCTAATACCTGTATTGGCCCATAGTGGGCGTTTGAGCTTCCCCCATTGTCCCTATAGCTGCTATTCTTTCATCCCTATTAGCACATTTGCCTTTTGAAAAATGAAATGACATAGTCACTTCGGCAGCTTGTATACTAAGATTGGAACGATACAGAGAAGATTGGGATGGCCCCTGTGCAAGGGTGACACGCATATTCCTGAAACGTTCTACATTTTGTGCAGTTCCCCGCTGGGCTCCTCACACCCTTGATTAGCTGGGAAGAAATATGAGTCAAAGCACAATGCATGGCACGCAATAGCAAAATCGTGACTTTTCACTATAAAAATATTCATGTAAGGCAATCTCTGAAATGAAAATGAAGCTGTTATAACTGGAGTATTGTGCTAATACATTAACTTGCATTTCCTTCTTAAGCCTTAAAAGTTCTGAAATTGACACTTTTTTAAAGAGAATGATGTGACAAGAGTGGGACTACATATATCAGCACTAAGAAGCAAAAAAACCTTTTTTTTTTTAACACTTTCTACAATTCAGATGTGGAATTAAATGGAAACACTTTGTGAAGTGAAAGTGATTTGTTTAAGTAACATATTCTCCCCAAATTAAAGTGGAATATGGTGTAGGGTAAGGGTGCCATCTGCTAAGCCACAGTGTCAGTGGCTTATTCCTACAGCTTGTAGAGGGAGCATTTCCCCCACTTATTGCCCTAATTCTACATCTATTTCTCACTTTGGAAGAATGAGTCTGGAATGCTTACGTCCTGGAAGAAGTTGCATCACTGAAGCAACTTTGCTAACAGTCCCCAGATTCCTAGGGCTTCTTACTAGCACGATAGATAAGGCCTGGGAGAATGGGGATATTTCTTTTCAGATTTTGATGGAAAAGATCAATGGGTCTGCCTATTTGGACTCACCATCAAGACAAAGTGAAGACACAAAATCCGTTTTCTGCTTTTTCTGGGATATAATATGTTAATACTTGAACATTTTCTTCTAGATGAGATATTCAAGTCACAGTGTGTTTCTCATGTACACTGGCCTCCTGCCATCCATACATTTTCAGACTCCACCTTGTCCCTTCAGACAACTGAATGGGAAAGAAAGGGATCTCTAAGAGTTCTTCCCTTTAAGTAACTGTATGTGGTTGTTTTAAACTTTACGGCATACACTGCCCCAACAGGAAAATAAAGCAGTGATCATTGTAAAACACGAGTTGGTAAAATTTATTAGACAGAAATTTAGTTTGATTTTATGGATGAAGAAGTGCTGACATTCTGACCACAGACCTTCTGGGGTGCAGAAGGGGATGTGACATAGGGGTGGGAGGGCCGCGTGTAATTTATTTCTCCCTCCTTTTATTTGTACTAACGGTTTCAGGGCAGAATGTTTTAAGGTTGGCTGTAATTGCTAGGCCAAGAGATTGGAGTTGACAGAAGGTTGCAACATTCAGTGCGCAGGAAAAATGGGACAAATGAAAGTCAAAATAAGTTTCTCCTCCTGGAGCTCTGAGAACAGCTTGTTCACTAATTGCACGGATGAAGTCATTTTTGTTGTACGGATATTAAAGACTTGACACGAGAACCTTCCAGTTCCATCTTGCTCGGCTGTACGAGGGCTGGTGACAGGTATTTCAGAACTGCCTGTTCTGTCCCTAAAGGTTCTCTGTCTGCCGAATGCTCTCAGGCTGTCTGTATACATAAACTGAAGCAAAGCAGACCCTCTGTGTGGCAGACATGCCTCGGGTTGTAATTCTCCCCTGTGGATTTCATAGTCATCATTAAACTTTGGGGAAGGGCGGGGGGTGGGGGGGGGGAGTGTTGCTCACTTACACTTCCAAGACAGTGAATAAAAGTTTGCTTTTATTTATTTTTTTAAAAGAGAGATCACATTTATTTAAAACAAACTTACTTGCTTCCAAATCAAAGGGCCTTGCAAAGACATAGTACTAGTAAAATACATAATGACTCAGATCCTTCCCGAAGTTTATCTTCATTGTACAATCAGTTCCATTGGCTGGGGAATGCTTGGGGCTCTTTCACATTCTGCTAAACACTATCACACACCAAATCTGTAGAATCATAGGGGGTTGTTGGTGTGAAGTAGGAAGGCTCTGCAACATTCAGGCAAATTAAGCTAACGGTCAGAATTAGGGTCAAATGTGACCATTTCCACTAGCCCATAAGAAAAAGGAAACCCTGCAGGTGAATACAGGAATGTCCTTGACAGCAAAATGATCCTTCAAGGACTCTGGGTTTTGAGAATTTGTGATTGTTAATCGATGTTCTAAAAGGAATATTGACTCCAAGTTCTTTGCAGGAGAGGAGTATTTTGCTATAACCTCTTCTTTACAAAGGCTGGGTCTATTTAAACCTCCCAGGCGACCACTTGCCCTGATACGAAAGTGATTGGTATGAAACTTTTGGACTCCCATATTTCTTGTCTTTCAATCGCCCCAGATAATGAACCCTTTAAAATTTTTCATTTAAATAATTCTATAATATGCCAACTGCACAGTAGAAACTTGCAGTTGCAGTAATCTCCATGGAAACATTGAAAGGCAGATAAACAATTCTGGACAGTAGACAAGTATGCATTAACCTGATTATTACAGGTTTTGAGTTTATTCCTAATGCACATATTAAAAAATCAGAGGAGATAGAACAATTTTATTTTTGTGATAGAAAATAACAATGAACTTTTCATAGCAGTTCTGGCCAACAGAATGGTAATATAAGCTACATAAATTATTTTAAATTTCTAGGAGTCAAATTTGAAAAGTAAATTTATTTTTTTGTATTTTTAAAATATATTTTTATTGATTTCAGAAAGGAAGGGAGAGGGAGAGAGATAGAAACATCAATGATGAGAGAGAAACATTGATCGGTTGCCTCTTGCATGCCCCACATTGGGGATTGAGCCCGAAACCCAGCATGTGCCCTGACCGGGAATCGAACCCTGACCTCCTGGTTCATAGGTCGACGCTCAACCACTGAGCCACGCCAGCTGGATGAAAAGTAAATTTATTTTAATAACATTTAATTTACTCCAATAAATCTAAAATATTGTCATTTTAATACATCATCAATAAAAATATTAATGAAATATTTTACATTTTTTTCTTACTCAAGCTTTGAAATCTTGAGTGTAATTTATACTCATGGCAAAATCTAGATTTGAACTAGTGTCTACCATAGTGGACAGAGTAATTCTATGCGGTATTACATAGTCACTGTATTAAAAAAAAAAAAAGTACAGTCTCTTTGGTGGGGGATTCTTACAGTTTTCCCTTGGATGGTTTAGAACAGGGGTGGGCAAACTTTTTGACTCGAGGGCCACAATGGGTTCTTAAACTGGACCGGAGGGCCGGAACAAAAGCATGGATGGAGTGTTTGTGTGAACTAATATAAATTCAAAGTAAACATCATTACATAAAAGGGTACGGTCTTTTTTTTTTTTAGTTTTATTCATTTCAAACGGGCCGGATCCAACCCGCGGGCCGTAGTTTGCCCACGGCTGGTTTAGAAGCTGCACTTGCTCCCCAAGACCTGACTGTTCCTTTCTGGAACAATTGTGCCTCAGGGGGCTCTGCATGCTGTAAGGAAGTGGGTCCACCAGACCCTGCTGCTATTTTGCTTCTCTATGTCTACTGTATTAACATGGTGCCCCAAGCCAAAGATGAACCTTGACTTCTGACTATAGTATTAATCTTCTAGAACCCTTTACTCTTTTTTTTTAAGTATATTTTATTGATTTTTTACAGAGAGGAAGGGAGAGGGACAGAGAGCCAGAAACATGGATGAGAGAGAAACATCGATCAGCTGCCTCCTGCACACTCACCACTGGGGATGTGCCCGCAACCAAGGCACATGCCCTTGACCGGAATCGAACCCGGGACCCTTGAGTCCGCAGGCCGACGCTCTATCCACTGAGCCAAACCAGTCAGTGCCAACCCTTTACTCTTGACGGCCTCTGGAACAGCACCCTACCTGCCGCTAAAGACGATTGGAATCCAAGAGGAGTCCCATCCATACCCTTGGAATCATCTCAGCCCTGTTTCCCTTCAACTCCAAAATTCCAATATCTACTAAGATTTCAAAAATGCAGCTCAAAGCATGTCACCTCCCAGCTCAAAAACCCTCAATTCCTCCCCATCACCTAATAAACAAAGTACAGATTCTATAGCCCCATACTCAAGGCTCTGACACCAATATAATGTTATAATGTGATCTCCTCCTACTCTGCGACATGTACTCAGCCAAAATGTACTAATTGTCTCCCAAATACGCCCTGACCATTGAAGCATCTGATCTTTGTCTGTGGCATTCTTCTCTCTTCTTACTTCTCTAACTTCTTGCTGGTTGAAATATAGTCCTATCCTTCAAGTCCCAGTCAAAACTATTACCTCTTCCATGCAGTCCTTCTGGGTTTTCCAGCAGAAATAATATTTTGGTCCTTGTACATACTTTATTTGTATTTCTGTTATGAGCCTTACTATGGTTTACATTGTTAGCTTGTTTGGGCGTATATGTGTGTCAATACCTTATCTCTGCTCAGATTATAAAGTTCATTTCATTGATTCAACACTTGTTTATTGAGTACCTACTATGTGCTAGTGCAATATAAAAAATAATAAGCAAGCCAGACATAGAGTATCCATTTCAGAGGGTTATTCTACAGCACCTACCATCTGTCTTGCATTTTGTTAGCACTTGATTACTTGTACAATCCAGGACTGAATTCCTAACTTATCTGAAAAAAATACTTCCAGAAAGTTTTGTTTTCAGACCCAAAGAGTAAGAATAGTAAGTCAATGAAAAAGTCTTCAGAGGAGCTGATCGGGGAGCTCACAACATATATGTATTTGTGCACACTTTAGCCATGGAGACCCTGGCAAGCCTCACACAGAGCCCTCTCTCTCTCAGTTCACACACACATGTCTAACAATAATAAGCATGACAACAACCACAGTGAGCTCGGGGCATTTGATTTCCAAACTCATTTCAGATGAGAAGCAGAAAATTAGGAACAGGGAGTCGAAATGGCATAATCAGTCACACAGGCAACTGTGAGAATGACCGTCCAGCAGCCAGGGAGGCCCTAGAGAGGCTAAACACACACACACACACACACACACACACACACACACACACACACACACACTAAAAACACAGCAATCTGCAGCCATTTAGAATAAGGACAAACAGTTCTGCATGCCTCCATGGGGACGGAGGACTTCCAGTGTCATAGCATAATACTACTTTTAATGACAACCCCAGCCATCACACTGGATTAGGTTTACCCTGCACTATTTTAAAAGGCAGCGACGATTAACATATTGGAAATGTTTCCATCCAAGATAATTAAAACTCTTGGTGTTTAAAGGAATACACCATCAGCCATCTATTAAACTCACTTATCCAGAACGACTCCCTCCTACGCGGACCCGCAGGCTCTGGGGCCAGAGTTGGATTGGACTTCCTTGCATTACTTGATTCATTTGCCTCAGAACATTTGTTGGCTCTCAGCATCTAGTTCAGTTTTCATTCAGTAAATTTCATCTCCATTTTATTTTGTACAACACTCTAAAAGGGCCAATGAGGACACAAAAGATTTGAAAAATCTAGACCCTAAGCTTGTCTTGGGGATACTCAAGGTCTAGTTGGGGAAAGATGACCTACATCCTTGAACCAACTAAAAGACACAATAGAGTGAGATGTAAAATCTTTGCAATGGAGGATTTTTTTTGGAAACAGACTAGGGACTAATCACAAAACATTTCTTAGAGGTGAGCCTCTGAGCCAGAAGTGGAAGATTTGGGGAGGGCATTTTGGGTAAAGAAAATAACACAAATTGGAATGCCTTTTAAGGTCAAGAAAGAGCAAATTGTGTGCAGGCCATAGCAAAGAGTCAGCCTACAGCCTGAGGCAGAGGGGCCCTGCTTGGGAATAATAACAGATAAGTTTTTATACAAATTTTCATAGTTTTATAAAAACCCCTGACATTTTTCTAAGGTCATGGCTTAGTCTGCTCAGGCTGCCATAACAAAATACCATAGACTAGGTGGCTTAAACAACCGAAATTTATTCTCACAGTTCTGGAGGCTAGGGAGTCCAACATCCAGGTAGCAGCCGATTCAGTGTCTCCTAAGAGCCCATCTCCTGTCTTACAGACAGCTGCTTTCTTGCTGTGTCTTCACATGGTGGAGAGAGAACAAGCTCTCTGGTGTCTCTTCTTCTAGGACACTAATGCCATCATACAGCCCCACCCTCATGACTTCTTCTAAACCTAATGATTTCTCAAGACCCCGTCTCCAAATAACAGCACAGTGGGGCTTAGGCCTTAAAACTATGAATTGGGTGAGGGTAAGGGGGATTAAGGGTGGGGACACAAACAGTCAGTCCATAACAGGTCATGTGAATTTAAATCCCTGTACCTTTTGAAAAGCCACAGAAATCAAGTTTGATGTACAGATTGGTACTGTACCTTCAATCATGTATTTTTTTTTTACTAGAGAGTTTGTGTAATACCTAGTTGCAAGAAAGCAAAGTTGATTTTCTTCCTCTAAGTTCATTTTACAAATAAAATCATGGGGAATGTAAAGTATTCCTTTGGTTAGAAGCTCTGGACAATCTTAATTCTAGAAGATACTGCCCAGTGCTGTAGATATGTTTGAAGCTTTCGGTGATTGTTGACAGATTGCTGAGTAATTGGGTATAAACACAAATAATGAGCTTACTTTCTACTGCTTGTTAACTGGTAAAGACTGGAGAGTCTTCAAACTACTGTGAAAATGAGGTTTTAATAACTGTGCTTTTACCTTTCTCACCAAACTGTAAAGTCTGGGAAGTTGGGGTAAATGTTTTCCCCAGAGTCTAGCCAGCCGTGGGCAAACTACGGCCCACGGGCCGGATCCGGCCCGTTTGAAATGAATAAAACTAAAAAAAAAAAAAGACCGTACCCTTTTATGTAATGATGTTTATTTTGAATTTATATTAGTTCACACAAACACTCCATCCATGCTTTTGTTCTGGCCCTCCGGTCCAGTTTAAGAACCCATTGTGGCCCTCGAGTCAAAAAGTTTGCCCACCCCTGGCTAGACCATCACCTACCATGGAAATGGGACTTAGTGCTAAATGGACAACTGAATAAATGATTGGGTGCATGACAAAATAATTTATTGACATTTGACTAAAGTGAAATAATATATTTCTCAAAATTAACTTAGCCTGAATTGGCTGAGATTCTTATAACTGGTGGATCATGCCTTTTTAACAAATTAAAAGCAAACCACAAAATCAGGGATTTTAAAGTCATTTTTTCACAGGCGTGTTCGTTGTGAATCCAGTACATGGATCCTGCTGAATTGGCTGCCTGATGTGCTTGAGAGCCAATTTCAACGTTCACATGACAATGAAAATCTCAAGCTTAAATTTATTAATACGTTGCTTTGGCAGAACACCAGACCTTTTAACGGTAAAATATGGAGAGGAAGATTATTAGTCTCCAAAGACTTGGGTTTGAGTTTGAAACTAAACTGATGTTGTTCTTAACAAGATCTTTCATAAGGAGACATAACTGTGGAGTTGTGAACCTACAGCAATTGAAATGAAAAATAACCCAAAGGACAGAGAATCAAAGTTTTTAGTATGGTGTTTAGTTGGAAGGCTCAAGGGTCAAAATATTGAAGTGTTTTAGGGCCCACCTGAGCAATTCAAGTCCTGAATAGCTGCTAATCAGAGAACTCCTTATCTAGACATACTTAACAAATAATTTGGCAAAGACACCAAGATATGATGTGGAAGCATGGCATCTTCAACCAGATGGACCCTGGAAAAGGAGTTTCCAGTAACCATGGCTGTCATGATTGAGCATGTACCAGGTATCTGTCCAGCCCTGTGTCAAGTGCCCTACAGACTTATCTAATCCTTACAAAATCCTCATTGAGCAGATGAGGAAACTAAGGCTTAAAAATAGGCTAAGTGGCCTGGTCAGCATAGCTCAGTGGTTGAGCATCGACCTATGGACTAGGAGGTCATGGTTTGATTCCCCATCAGGGCACATGCCCAGGTTGTGGGCTCAATCCCAATCTGGGGTGTGCAGGAGGCAGGCAATCAATGATTCTCTCTCATCATTGATGTTTCTATCTCTCCCTCTCCCTTCCTCTCTGAAATGAATTAAAAATGTTTTTTTTATTTTATTGTTTAAGGTATTACAAATAGTAATACATATGTCTCATTTTTTTCCCATTGACCTCCCCCCTAAGTAAATTACTCCAGATCCACAAGTCTATAATGGCAAAGGGAAGATTTTAGCCTTTGCTAGTGACCACTCCATTTATTCCACTGCTGCTCAAAAGGTGGTCCTTGAACTGACAACCCAGCATTACCTGGAAACTTGTTGGATATCAAAGTCCTGATCCCCTCACAGACCTGCTGGATCAGAATCTCTGGTTGTGGGACCGCAGACTGTTTTAACCAGCTCTCCGAGAGACTCTAATGCACACAAAGTTTGAGAAGAACATCTCCATCCTATTCTATATCTCCAAACTTTAGCCGATATGTATATTTTGGTTGGCCAGTACAGATTCTTACAAACCCAGAAAATTTATATCAATTCATTTCTTTATTTGAACACTGTGAACAATAGTTATTATGCCCAAAATCATAATTCCAACAAACAAAATATGTAAAATTAGCTTTAGGGAAAACAATCCAATAGCATTATTATCCACCTAAAACAGCTGTTCTCAACCTGTGGGTCGCGACCCTTTGGGGGTCGAATGACCCTTTCACAGGGGTCGCCTAAGACCATCGGAAAACACATATATAATTACATATTGTTTTGTGATTAATCACTATGCTTTAATTATGTTCAATTTGTAACAATGAAATTGGGGGTCAACACAACATGAGGAACTGTATTAAAGGGTTGCAGCATTAGGAAGGTTGAGAACCACTGACCTAAAATATGGACAAGGACTATAGTGACTGGAATTCTTTCAAGACCTGACTATACATATTGATTTGGGATTAACATAGTAATCACTTAGCTCATTCTATGCTTTAACAGATAAAATAGATTTTTAATATAAGCCCGGAAATGACTACCTTGCCAAGAGGGCAAGGGTAGCCATCAGTGTGCTTTGACAAAAGCAAAATATAATATATGAGAGTGGCAATCAGAATTCTAATATATTGCTCTTAAGTGTTGTCTAGCCAAATAACCAAATGTATTGACATACTGCTGAGCTGTCATTGGCATGTTATGCAGACATTGAGATTTTCTAAGCAAGGTTACTGGAAGTCATTCAAATATTTATAATAGTGGTGGAATGGGTAAACTGAAGATGTTCTCTTGCAAAAGAGTTTTTGTTCCAAACTCCTTGATGAGAAAATATTTGGAATAAAGCACAATAGATTTATGTACGGACTTATATGGCTGAAATTGATTTTTGTTTCCCTGGGAATTTAGGAATCTTTTTAATAGTTGAGAACTGGTGTACAGCTGTAAGAGGTTGGCTAAATACAGAGTCAGTATTTATGCCTTCTTGATAGAACAAATGAGAGTTCTCACTCTGTTTTCCATCTTACTTTTATGTTGAAAGCCGGGCAGCACTAGGATATAATACTTATTTCTTCAAAATGTTCCTAAGTTGTTGTTCACTGTTTTGTATTTCATCTCAAAGCTGCTTTATTTATAATATTATTAAACCTCAAAGAAAAACATATGGTGGAAGAGAAGAGAAATTTTGCGATTGCACTGTTTTGTTCTTCTTTAATAGAATTTATGTGAAACTGAAAATTGTTCAAATCTGTTTCTTATTCTCAAGGAGTGTGTCCGTGCCTTGTGATATGATAGCTTAAACAGATGGGTAAATTATATTACACCTCCAAGAAGTTCTATGCAGTGGCAATAAATTGTGTGGCTGAAATATAATTCTATACAAATTGCCCTCTTTCTAACAGATACGTAAAAGTTATGTAGATTCTTGCTATGCCTATATTTAAATAAAGCAAACCCAGACTCACAAAATAATGACATGTTTTTGTCCAAATAAAAATCTAGCAATATTGCTACTAGCAGTCCCTACTTCTCAATAATTTCTAGGTTTCTTCTTGACTTACAAATTTATCCCTACTGCTTACTTTTTGCCTACTATAACTGAGGACCTGCTAAGGGCCAGCATTATGCTGGGTGTTTCACTTATATGTCAGGTTACAGGAGCAGTACTCATATGATAACCACTCAAGTAACTAATATTTTCTACATACATCTGCTGAAAACCCAGAATGTGTCTGTAGGCAACACAATTTTTGCTTCCTGGGGTCTTATCGCTCGCTAACAATGTTTTGACATAATATGCATTATCTTTTAGTGGAGAGATTAAGAGCAGGAATCCAACTGGTCAGTATAATGTAGTGGTTAAAATCATGAACACTGGTACCAGACAGCCCTGGTTCCAATCCTCTCTATACCACTTATTACCTATGTGACCGTGGGCCAGTCACTTCCGCTTCCTGTGCCTTCATTTCCTATCTCATATGCTGTTGTGTAAATTAACTTAGAGAGTGTGTGAGAAAGCGCCTGGTGTGGGGAAGTGGTCAATATATGGCAGCAGCTATCATTGTTACCCTTTGAGCGCTTTCTTTCACCTGTAAAATGGATGCAATAAACAAACAAACTTTATGAAATATCTATTATGGGGAAGGCTAGAGGTCCCATGAGGTCAAGAACCATGTATGTCTTTTCACTATTGTATCCTAGCACATATATGCCTGGCATGCAGTAGGTATGAATAAAAACTTAAGTGAATGAGTAAATGAATTATATACGTAAAGCATTTGGCATTAAATATTTTTAACTATTTTGGGGAGTCCCTTAATAGAGATTGACCTCTGTCTCTAATCATGGGATGTCTTCACTCCTGGAACTAAGACCTCCAAGAAGCTCTATCCAGTGGCAATTCAGGTATTCCTGGTCAGCCAATGAGGGAATAACTGCTTAGGCTTTGACTAGAGAAAAGTGAGTGGTAAGAGCATTGGGCCAGAAATCCAGGAGATTAAGGTTCAAGCCCTGACTTGACAATTTCCTAGTTGTGTAGTCTTAGACAAGTCATTTCACCTTTTTGGGTCTTTGGGGGATCATTTCACCTTTATGGAGTTAGCAATTGTAAGATGAATGGTTTGGATTGAAAGATCCTCTTCTAACTCTGGGTCTTCAAATTTTAGAAATTGTATCACAACTTTTTATTCCTGACTATATGAACAATTTTATGGCTTATTCCTCACATATGTAACATGCCTATTTTACACACACTCACATGCACAGGTACACACACAAAATGTATGTATGAGTCAACAGTGCCTGCTGTGAATTTTTAGTAAAACCATATCAGCATGGTGATCAACAACCTTCATTATTGAACAACAAAGTAATTCCACCTTTCATGTACTACCTCCCTGTCTCAGCATAACTCTCAGCTAGCTGGTCTACCAGCTGCCTTTCCAGGACTCTGGGCTTCTACATGGACTCTTTTCTCTGGAATGCCTTTGCTCTCCTTAGAAATGTCTCGAGAACTTTTAAAACCAAATTCAGTAGCCTCTGCTTAGTTCTCCTCATTCTCACTGTCTCCACAGCATTTGGTGCTTCTTACCACACCCTCCTTAAAATTCTCTCCTCCTTTGTGGAGAAATAGTCTACCTCCAGATGAGAGGAAATACTAAGTTATATGTCAAAGGACATAGATGCAGGAGGCATGAAGAAATGTGGTCATCTTGCCTTGGCAGGTTTGGTTCAGTGGATGGAGCATCGGCCTGCGGACTGAAGGGTCCCACGTTCGATTCCAGTCAAGGGCACATGCCTGGGTTGCAGGCTCGGTCCTCAGGAGGGGGCATGCAGGAGGCAGCCGATCAATGATTCTCTCTCATCATTGATGTTTCTATCTCTCTCTTCCTGTCCCTTCTGCTCTAAAATCAATACAAAAAAGAAAAATAAATGTGGCTATCTTTGCAATCAATCTGTTACCGGATGGGGTCTGGGATCATGGTGGGTTCTTGACTTCATTAGGAAATATTTTACAACACAAGTCCAGGTGGCATTTGAGAGAATGTTTATTAATGCTGGGGACAGTGAAACAAAGGGAGGGCTTGAGATAGAAGAAGCAACAGGAGAGGAAAAATCAGAGAAAAGTGGGCCTTGGAGACAAGTTCAGGGGGTTAGCCCAAGTTGAGTTGCTGCCCACTGCTCCCCTGGTTTCAAATCTCATGGGGTCCCTTAGAATTTAGGAAAAAAGCAGCAAAGATACAAGGTGTGTGCATGCTCTTTCAAGAGCATACCGTAGCTCCTTTGTCTTGAGGCTTTTAATCTCACTTTGGCCGAGGTCATGGGAGGGACTTACTAGTAACAGAATATTCATTAACTTTTTAGGTGTGTCCTTCATTATGTTGATTCATCAAAATGTGCATATAGAGGGGTCAGGGGTTATTTTCTGGTTAGTTTTTATTTTTTTGTTTTTATTGATTTTAGAGAGAGACAAGGAGAATGAGGGGGAGAGAGAGAGAAAAAAACACAGATGTGAGAATGAAACATCTATTGATTGCCTCCTGCATGCCCCCTACTGGGAATCAAGTCCGCAATCAGTCATGTACCCTTGACCAAGAACTGAACCTGTGAACTCTGGGTACATGGCAAGACACCCAACCAAACTGAGCCACATCAGCCAGGGCTGGTTAGTTTCATTTTTAAAGGACGTCATCAAGAATGTCATTGAAGAGGGACCGGGAACTGAGGCCATTCTGTCCCAAGATTTCCTGGAATGTGTAAACCATTTGCTCCTAAGTGTCCTTGGTTAGGGAAGATAAAAGCTTGTGATTCATTAGCTGGCTGTGAATTGCTCAGATTGTTTGGCCTTGTTTAATTATTTTGTCTCAGTTTCCCTTACTCCACTTATCAAGGAACCTCCCTAGCTTCTTACTATCCTGCCTCAAATCTACCCGAGTATCTAGAAAGCACACAGGCTGGTTGGGACCTGAGAGAACCAAGCTCAGACTCTGACTTGGCTGCACACTCCCGCTGTGACCTTACACAAGTCACTCAGCCTCTCTGGACCTCAGACACCTTAGCTCTGAATTCTATATTAATACTAAAAATGTCCTATTCTGTTCTTGTTTGCATCCAACAAAAGTTTATTTCCTTGAAATACTTTTTTAAGGAGACTTGAAAATACTCTGTTTTCTAATGTGGTATTACTTGGGGTCAGCAAAAGGGAAAACATCTGCTTCTTTTTCATTCCCTTGACAGGGACTCTAAATATTTGTAATTTACATGAAAAAAAAATTACAACAGTCATGCTGGGTTTCTTTCAAATGAAGAAAGAGAAAAGGTTTTGCAAATGAAAATGATGGAAGCCACCTTACTTGGGAAATAATCTGGAGATGGTGTTTGCTCAGAATGGCTCCCATGAGTCCCCATGTCCTTGCCTTCACCAGGAAGTCCTGATAAATGGGCAAGGAAAGAGAGATATTGGTTGTCCGAGTCTCTGGAAAGTGCTATAAGAAGGGTTATGATGACTGGCTTTGCTTTATGCCGTCAGTTCCTTTTCAAGTGAAACGAGTAAGACAGTGGGGTTAGCCTGGATGTCCTTGGACTGGCCACCAGGAGCTCTGGAAACAGTATCCTTCCACCCAGCCCCCAACAGGGCTTTCCAGGCATCTGCCTTCAGCAAGGCTAGAGTTTACACAGCTGGGCCTGGGTTTCATGAGGATCCTCATTCTGTGTAATCTGGTTCTCAGTGCTACTCTGGGATACCTCTGAAGATGGGAAGCCAATTTAGCTGCAAAAAGCAAAGAAATTGCTATTCAGCCCTCCCATTTCCAAATCCAGACCCTTTTACTTCAGCCTGGTCCCTTCCTCCATCCCCCTAGCTACTGCCCTCTGCTCATTCCCAACTCCATGTCTTGTTCACATTTTCCCTTCCTCCTCTTTCTCCTTCTCTTTCTCTTATTCAAAACCAGGCTAAATTCTGCCTCTCTCTGAGCTTCTCCTGCTGAATCCAGGCCTCTGTGACCTCCCCCACACAGGCATGAATTAGCCAACAGGTAGGTTGAGTGTGTGCTTAGAGCACCTGTACATTGGGGGTCTCACTCCATCCTACCCCGACCCTCACCCTGTCTCACCACACACACACACACACACACACACACACACACACACACACATGCATGCACATGCACACACACATACATACACATGCATGCATATGCACACACACATATACACAAAAGAAAAAACCTCAGCTTTCATGGATGTACTCAGAATTTTTTCAAATATATTTTTATTAATTTCAGAGAGGAAAGGAAAAGGAGAGAGAAATAGAAACATCAATGATGAGAGAGCACCATTGATCAGCTGCCTTCTGGACACCCCCACACATTTTAGACAGAGGGGCTTCCTGAGATCTTTAAAAGTGTAATTACTGTTTTCCATGAGAAATTACATATTCAGACAGATCCTATTCAACCCAACCGATATTCTGCCTCTGATAGGAATACTGAGGAAAATCTAACGTCCCCCCAAATCCTTCACTTCAGATAATTATTTTTTACAAATCTAGCACCAGGAATCTAGATAACGTTTTCATGAAACTAGTAATTTTTAGCTTATATCACTTCTCTGAGAAATAATTTCCAAGTGTGTACAACTATACTTCCTTGATTTTTTTGTCTGAAATATCACCTTTAGCCTTCCAGGGAGGACAGCCCCTTATGCCCGTATACATGGCTGCTTCATTGGTTTCCATTCTGGGAATCTAGATGCAACTTCTAGTCTCTCACAGAGCCAGTTTGCTTGGTAAGGTTAGCACAAAGCTGATAAGAAAACCTGAGCCCCTCAAGCCAGGCCTCTGAGATCCTCATCACAGATCTGTGTCCAATAATAAAATCCTCCTCAGATCTGGGAGCACTCAGCTCATCCCTGCCTTCTCAATCTCCTAAGTGCTTCCTTCCCATGCTCTTGCTTTTCCTTTCCCCCATCTCTTGCAAAATCTTGTTCCAAAATGTCAGTCAACCATCAGCTAATGGAATCAGTAGTTGCCTCACAATCACAAAACCTCCTGGTCCCCGGTCCAAGGGCCCTAACCTCCCCGCCCCACACCATAATTACATCCAGTGTCCCAAGATGACCTCCCAGCTTCCGTGACATAAGAAGACATGCAGAGCAGATTTATAACTGGAGAAACTCATTCGTTATTTTTTCAAGGGACCAAGAAAAGAAAATGTTATGAACAAGGAAATTGTTGGTAGGTTGTTGGCCAGGACCCTGAAATTTGAACATCGAACAATTAATTTAAGGATAATATAAACAAGTTTCACGATACGGATTTTAGGAATATGATAGGAATAGTCTGTTGTTTTGAGTGCTAGAATGTC